>NC_069661.1:217038000-217346500 GCF_027244095.1 Hemicordylus capensis | reverse complement strand
AAATGTACACTGCCCAAACTGGCCAATGAGGGTAAAATTTACCCTTAAATTTGCTGAAAATGAATAAGGAGGCAATTGCCAGCAGATCAGCCCATGCTTTCGCTGGCCAATCTGTGGGCTGCAAGGGCTGGAAATTCAAACAGATTTCAAAACTCAAAATGGAGACTGAAGGAGAAAGACTTTTTGCTATTGCAAAATGGAGTTCCAAAACAGCCGAAACAACAAAACATTTTGTATCCGAAACAAGGATGTTTTGTTTTGGCTACAAAATTTTCTGTTTTGAGGATTGGGTGTTTTGTTTTGGCTACAAAACAGCCGAAATGGCCTGTTTTGTGCACAAAACGTTTTGTATCCAAAATGAAACGCACATCCCTAGTTTTTGGCTAGATCTATTCTAGAAGTTTCTACACGTTGTTCTATGGGGTAAATGCTTGGCAATAAGTACTGGTACAGACCTTCCAAACAAGTGATGACAGGATATTTTTAGCTTTCAATGTAATGTGGGGAGCAAGCAAGAACACACTTTTCCCTAATGGGGAGACCATGTCTTACAATAGTTTGTGCAGGAAAATCAATACAGCTGAGAGGAGAAGCAGGGGATGTGGCATAGGGTAGAGCACAATTCCACTGTCAGTTTTTCCAAAACACTGAGTGCAGCAAGCAACTCTCACAAAACCAGGTCCAAACCCCTAACTAAAAGGGCCCTAACACCTGCCCCACCCCAAGATCCCTCTCCTGGTTCATCACCGACAGCTCAGATCTCATCAGCATATACTTGAAGTTGGGATTTTTTGTCCCAATGTGCATCACTTTACACTTGCCAACATTGAACCGCATTTACCACTTTGAGTGGGAGACAAAGTGGCAGAAGAGGGCAACCAAGATGATCAGGGGCCTAGAGCACCTTTCTTATGAGGCACGGCTACAACACCTGGGGCTTTTTAGTTTAGAAAAAAGACGACTGTGAGGAGACATGATAGAGTTCTATAAAGTCATGCATGGTGTGGAGAAAGAGGATAGAGATAAATTCTTATCCCTCTCACATAACACTAGAACCAGGGGTCATCCCATGAAATTGATTGCCAGGAAATTGATTGATAGGACCAAAAACAGAAGTACTTTTTCACACAACCTATAATCAACTTGTGGAATTCTCTGCCACAAGATGTGAAGACAGCCAACAACCTGGATGGCTTTAAGAGGGGCTTAGATAACTTCATGGAGAAGAGATCTATCAACGGCTACTAGTTGGAGGGCTGTAGGCCACCTCCAGCCTCAAAGGCAAGATGCCTCTGAGTACCAGTTGCAGGGGAGTGATAGCAGGAGAGAGGGCATGCCCTCAACTCCTGCCTGTGGCTTCCAGCGGCATCTGGTGGGCCACTGTGTGAAACAGGATGCTGGACTAGATGGGCTTGGGCCTCATCCAGCAGGGCTGTTCTTACGTTCTTCTGTTATGTTCAGGCTGCTAGTGTCAACTATGGGCAAATTGTCATGCCATGTAAAAAGGAAACTGAGCTCTTCTGCAATTCTTCACTATAGTTAGTAAAGATGTTCCAGATCTGTAGTGAGAGGTCTAGGCTGCCCACCCCCCATGCTACATTTTTCTTTCCCCTCTCTGCCTCAGTGCTTACGAACAAATAATGTTGAACTACTATATCGTAATGTAATCGAGAGCAAGCAAAACTAGGGTGGTAAAACCTGGTCCCAACTTTTTCCTCTCTTTTTTTGTGTGTGTGTCCCTGCTGGCTACAGGCTTGGGATCTCCAAGAACAAACTTTCTTCCTACATGCAACAGAGTCTGGGGCAAATGCCCTGTCAATAGACAGAAATGTTTTCTAACACCAAAAGCTAGGACGACATGAAGAAAAGTGAAGTAGGTGAAAAAAGAGCAACCCTTAAACTGATCTGCAAAGAATACAAAGGACACTGGAGGTACCAAGAGACCACCCTGCATTGGGCCCCTGAGAAAGGAATATATTGTTTAATGGGCCCTCCTGCCCTTCCTATAGCTGAAATCTGGAGCAATTATGTGACTTTCCCCCTTGAACTTGCAAAGGGATGTCTGCTCCTTGCTGCTGTTTTCCCTTTTAACGACATTCTAGGCTGTAACTTGAGAAGCTGGAGAGGGATGCTGGAGAAAGTTTAACTCAGCCTAGTTATTCCCGCCTCCTTCTCCACCCTCTGCATACAGACAGCATCCACGCCACGTCACCCAGGGCCTGCACTGGGACTCTTCGAAAAGTTTAGACGGAGATGTTCTTCCACTGCTCTCCGGGTGAGCAGGTCTGCTTAGCAGAGGAAGAAAAGCAGAGGCTTCTCACAGAAGTGTACAAGAAGAATAGAAGTTTATTTGGCCCAAGCAGATACTAGCTTTAGTCAACAAGAGATTTAAATGCAAAGGGGCAAGCTTATTGCCAAATATTGCTGAAGATTTCCAGTTAGGAAAGGCAAATTAATGGCAATTTTGCAAAGAGAATAAAAGGCTATTTCTTATCTACGAGGAAAACAAGTCTAATGGAAAGGGATCATTCAACTGCTGGAAAAAGAGGAAGGGAATCATTGTGGCTCAAGCTTTGAGAAGAAGAGAACTAGAAAGCATCTATTAAAAGAAGCAAAGACAACTATTTGCAGACATCTTCCATCTCAAGATAAATTAACTGCAGACTCCTCTGGGACATTTTGGGGCCATCATGAATATATTTCGGATTCTTGGAGATGTCTCTCACCTGTTAGCTATGATCATGTTGCTGGTGAAGATCTGGAGATCAAAGTCTTGTGCCGGTAAGTGTCTGTTCTGCTTCCCCTCCATCCTGCAGACAAGGTGCTGATGTGAAAACAGTGCAGAAGGAAAATACGGGAGCAAGCAAGATTATGAAGTAACCTGCACATCATAACATTAATTGTGGTCTATAACATTCAAGATTTAGAGTGTAGCTTTAGCCTGATTGAGTCACATTTATCTCAGACTACTGCCTGAGGATGTCTTAAACAAGCTGTCAATAGCTTGTTAGAACAATAAGCCATAACTGAAATCAAATGAAGTATAGGTAGGAAGCAAGAGAAGCAGCTATTGAAGCAAGGAGCATTGTATGCACTCCTGTAGAGCCCACTGAAAGTCAACTCCTATCTTCTCCTTTAGTCTCGTTCTCAGGGGTGCACCCAGGTAATATTGGAGCCTGGACCTAGAGGCCTTTGGAGCCCCCACACGACCACTGCAAGTCAAGCATCATTTTTTAACATGTAGGTTATTGAGGGCACAAACCACACCACCCAGGACAGACTAAAGAGGATTTGGGAACCCCCAGGGGGTGTGGAGGCCCTGCCCTGGACTTCGGCCCCGAAGTCCAGGGGTAAGAGCATCTCTGCCCATCCTAGATGATGATGTACACCGTTTTCTTGATGTGGCAAAAGAGGTTGCCCAGAAAAGGTCCTTTCTTATGCTTGCAATGTGTAGGGATGTTAACTCCTACACTGATTCTTAAATAAACCACAGTTCATATACTCCCAAATCTGCCGATTAAAATGTCCACACAATTTGATTTGGTTGCCATTCTTTTCTGCAAAATGGGAATTTGTAGTGACCTGCACATTACTTCTGTGTCGACTCACTACCTGGAACACACTTGATCTGCCGAAGCAAAGTAAAAGTTATTTGGCAAATCCTTCATTTTATGCAGAGTAAAGATTTCTTGGGGGCGGGGGATGGAAGAGAAATGCGTACAAATGAAAATAGGATGCAAAAGAAGCTTACATCACATAAACAAAGGTAGCAAACCCTTTTAAACCTGGAGTACAGAAGCCTTCAGAAGGATGATTCCGAGCAAACTTGGACTTTATTAACCTCTGTTATAATTGACGGAAATTAGAGGAGCCATGGTTTATCTGGAGCAACTTTTCTTCTCTTCAGTCCCCCACTGTACTCTCCCTAAGGAGTTGAAACTGGCCCGCAGGCAGGCAGATGGAGACACTTTGCATGAAATGAAAGGCACCATGAGTGCAGATTAGGGAGAGCTGCTACATTCCCATGTTTTGGACCAACAACAACTTATATTTTTTAAAAACTTGATGAGAAATGTTAAAAGCCACAACTCAAGGCTCTTAATACACACTTTTCTACAACAGGCCTTTAATTCTCCTCTGAAATCTCTCCCCACCCACGCGTTAGCATTGGATCAGGAACTATAAGATGTTAGAGTCCCAGATCCAGTGCTAACTTTTTGCTTTGCTGGTTTTATTCCTTCCCTCATCCTCTTTTGCAGAATTTTTTCTGCTCATTTGGTGGCCTCTTTTTGAAAAGTAATTCCTTTATATAGAGAGGAATAGAGTCTTGTCTAAATCTATAGAGACATAGTGTCCTGCCAGTGAGTCGATCCCACTCCAGCATTTCCCTCTCTGCTTTTGTGGCTGGAATCAAGGCTGCATCTGGAAGGAGTGGCATTATGATGTGGCAGTCAAAGTGGTACAAGCATATCACAGTTCCTGATAGGTATGTGTGTACATCCTGGGACAGTGGGAGGAAGGGAGAGCATGCAAAATCACGTTTTTCTCCCTGCATATAGAGTAATTTATATGTGACTTGCCTCTCTATACAACCTTGTTGAGGCTGCAAAACAATGTAGACATGTTGTTGTTAAATATCACAAGACCACACCATGCATAGGTGATTAAACAGTGAGGCAGAATTACTCACTTTTATTCCTTCTGCCCAAAGAGGCCTATGTTCATATCCACCCACAAAATTTACCCAGTAAAAGGCATAACCTTCTATCTTAGTATCTCAAAAGAATTTATTTTAGTATCTCAAAAGAAATTATTCTAGGCAGATCTCTGGTGTGGTGAGAGTCACAAAACAGTTCAAATTATATTTTAAGTTCTTGTAATTGAGCCTAAATACATGTGAACAAAATAATCACATATTCATTCCTAGCTTATCCCTGCCAGGGGTGCCAAGCCCCTGCCCTGTGCATTTGAGGAGTTAATCCCCGAAAAGAGGAGTCCCCGTCTGTCTCCCCAAAATGTATTTTTCTCCCCGCAAAGTGTCTTTCCAGTCCCCCAACACCACCCAGTTTAAGTGAGGAGCTGCTGCTCATGCTTTCCCTCTTTCATCACGCCTGATCCCTGCCACCACTTCTCTTCTCTTCTTCTGTTGTCTCCCTTGTGTCCAGAGAGGAGAGCTGGTTTTGTGGTAGCAAGCATGACTCGTCCCCTCAGCTAAGCAGGGTCTGCCCTGGTTGCATATGAAAGGGAGACTAGAAGTGTGAGCACTGTAAGATATTCCCCTCAGGGGATGGAGCTGTTCTGGGAAGAGCAGAAGGTTTCAAGTTTCCTCCCTGGCTTCTCCAAGATAGGGCTGAGAGAGATTCCTGCCTGCAACCTTGGAGAAGCTGCTGCCAGTCTGTGAAGACAATATTGAGCTAGATAGACCAATGGTCTGACTCAGTGTATGGCAGCTTCCTATGTTCCTATGTTCATTTTAAACTGAGAGCCCCTTGAGGCCAGGACCTGTATTTTCATTCTTGGTAAAGTGCTGTCTACATTGATGGTGCTATAAATAAATGAATAGTAGGGCTAGCCCCGTGTTCTTCATTGTAAGACCCAAGGGCAGCCCCCATCAACCCTTAAGTGTGGCTTCCTGACTAATTGTTTACTAGGTCGGTAAGAAGCTGAAGCTGAATACTCTGCACAGACCCCCTGGAACAATGCAGAGACTATCATTCCCACTTTGCTGTGCTGCACTTTGCCCAGCACCATGGGGGCTCCTTTAACGGAAATGGAGCCCTTTTGAACCCTTGAACCGTCTTGGAAGATGTGCATGGGGTGCTGGGAAGTGTAGCCCTTTCCAGTGCTTTTCTTCTAGAGCATTTAAGAGAGGGCTCCATCTCTCTTAAAGGGCTCTCCCAGCACTGAGAAAAGCACAGTATTGTGCAGAAATCTACAGAGTGGGAAATGGCTTTTGCATTGAGGGGTGTTGGGTTGGTTTTTTTGCCAAAGTGGCCCCAGCTTTAAAAATAGTGATCACTAGGCTAGCCTCTTCTGTTTGTATGAACAGACTGCAGAGAGGTTTATAGTTTTATAGCTCTGTTTTTCCATTTGGATGAGAAGCAGTATACAAATAATGCAAAATAAATTAGCTAAACGGAGAGGCAGGAGGGACAGGGTGGGACAGGCAAATAGGATGAGACCGAATGAGAAATCAAAACTATACAAATAGATTTGGGAGTCGTCATGCATACAAAATCATGGGTTAAAACATGAGATCATGCCAGGTGTAAGCAGAGAAGAGCAGAGGACTAAAGATTGTAAGAGCCTTGCAGGAAATGTGAGGATAAGTCATGAAAGGAGCAATAAAGAGAGCAGTTGGTGAGAACCTCCAGAAAAGGACAATATCTCAGGAGCCTAAGGAGGAATGCAGACTGGATATTGATAGCGTTTAGTGGCAGCTTAAGGCCTCTGTGCACCTTAGGCAGGGGGCCAAATACTCTCTTTCTTGTATGCACACACACCACTTTATTTTTAAAAAGCAGGGTGCAAAAGAGCACCTTGCTGATGCCCCAATAATTTGTTGCCTGAGGCAACCGTCTCACCTTGCCTCATGGAAGGGCTGCCCCTGATAGTGTCAAACATAACAAACAGGCCAAGAAGAGCAAGGACTGAGAAGAAACCCTCTGACAGGCAGCAAACATCAGTGGGAGCCATTTCAGTGAATCAGGATAGGCAGAATCAATATTAGAAAAAGGAAAGAAGTGTAGGACAAAAAATGTGAGTAAGAAGCAAAAACATCTGGTGCAGATCACAAGCTTATGATCAGGGGGAGGCGGAAGATGGAGCAGTGGCAGGAGGAAAAGTATCATTTTAAAGGACTCCAGCTGTGTAGTACAACACAAATACCTCCACTTCCTAACAAATAGGTCCCAATCTACTATTTTGCAATCACTGCTGTATACCGATCAACCTTTTTCTGATTCAGGCAAGTTTCCTTGCTGAGGAAACACTTCAATGGTTCCATTTCTACAGCAGACATACTGTATACCCTAATCAGATGATGTTGTTGTTAAATTTATATCCCTCTCTTCCTCCAAGGAGCCCAGAGTGGTGTACTACATACTTGAGTTTCTCCTCACAACAACCCTGTGAAGTAGGTTAGGCTAAGAGAGAAGTGACTGGCCCAGAGTCACCCAGCTAGTCTCATGGCTGAATGGGGATTTGAACTCGGGTCTCCCCGGTCCTAGTCCAGCACTCTAACCACTGCACCACGCTGGCTCTATATAACACAGTAATATAACTGCATACATGCATGTACACAATTGCATGTACACAATTACAAATGCTACTGGGAAGTCCCACGTCCCAGTACTAATACTGGAGTGTGCTAATAAAACTGCTAATATTATAATGCCCTTATACAAAACTATGGTGCGGCCACACTTGGAGTACTGTGTACAGTTCTGGTCGCATCTAAAGGAGGACCTTGTAGAACTGGAAAAGTAGAGAAGAGGATAACCAAGATGATCAGGGGCCTAGAGCACCTTCCTTATGAGGCAAGGCTCATATGGTGACAGCCAACAACCTGGATGGATTTAAGGGGTGGGGGGTTGAATAACTTCATGGGAGAGAGGTCTATCAATGGCTACTAGTCTGAGGGCTATAGGTCACCTCCAGCCTCAGAGGCAGGATGCCTCTGAGTATTTAATTTGTTTGTTTGTTTGATTGATTGATTGATTGATTGCTATATCGCCCTTCCAAAAATGGCTCAGGGCAATTTACACAGAGAAATAATAAATAAATAAGATGGATTCCTGTCCCCAAATGGCTCACAATCTAAAAATAAACATAAGATAGACACCAGCAACAGGTACTGTACTGGGGGTGGATAGGGCCAGTTACTCTCCCCCTTCTAAATAAAAGAGAATCACCACGTTAAAAGGTGCCTCTTTGCCAAGTTAGCTAGGGTACCAGCTGCAGGGGAGTAACAGCAGGAGAGAGGGCACGCCCTCAACTCCTGTCTGTGGCTTCCTGCGGCATCTGGTGGGCCACTGTGTGAAATAGGATGCTGGACTAGATGGGCCTTGGGCCTGATCCAGGAGGGCTGTTCTTATGTCCATGCTCACATAATTCAACAAGTAGTTCTGGTAAGAACTAATCTGCTACATTCCTTTCACTATCTCTACAACAGGACTAAATTTGGTCCAAATCAGCTCCCACTTGCAGCTCAAATGTTCACACATTTGCCATCTTGAATTGGGGTGGATGACATCATCACAAACTACACCACTGAGATCTCCCTATGAGTCCCTTGTTACCAGAACTGCTCTGGCGTGCTGACTAGGCACTCCAGCTATGCTTTTGGCTTATAGAGGAGAAATGAGCTTGGTTTGGAAAATAGTTCAGTTCCAGTATTAATTTTAGCAAGTCTTGGTGTATTGGAAAAGACAAGGAGGCAGAAATACAGTTTAAAGATTTATTAAGGTTAAAATGGGGCACAGAAGGCAAAAATCAGGTTACACAAACGCAATAAAACTTAGCTAATATTCTGAGCATCTTGCTGGAAATAATTTAGCTGAAGTCCTAATGGAGAGTAAATTGCTTTGGCTAAGGTTCTAAACCAAAGCCTGGTTGAAGTCTTGTATTAAAGCGTGCCAGTGAAGCACAGAGGGAGGCAAAGAGAGAAAAGCAGTGAGGAGGCTTAGAAGGGCAAGATGTTAGTTATACCTTATCCTTCCTTGGGTTGTTGGTGCGTTTGTTGCACATTGGTTGGCCTCTTCTCCAGTAGAAAGGCGGGCTGGTCTTGTGGTAGCAAGCATGACTTGTCCCCTTAGCTAAGCAGGGTCTGCCCTGGTTGCATATGAATGGGAGACTTGATGTGTGAGCACTGTAAGATCTTCCCCTCAGGGGATGGAGCCACCCTGGGAAGAGCAGAAGGTTCCAAGTTCCCTCTCTGGCTTCTCCAAGATAGGGCTGAGAGAGATTCCTGCCTGCAACCTTGGAGAAGCCGCTGCCAGTCTGGGTAGACAATACTGAGCTAGATGGACCAATGGTCCGACTTAGTATATGGCAGCTCCCTATGTTCCTATGAAAGCAAGAAAGAAATGAACAGCAAAGGACTGCAATTCGTGTGTCTGAAAGACTGCTGGATATAGTGTAATCCAAGGAGACTCTCTCTGTGCTGTGATGACTCTGGAAACATGTGGTCGGGCCAGGGCAAATATACTGAAAATCATACCCTGAGGTTTGAATTGAATCAATCAAGCGAGGCTTCTCCTTCCCTGTAAGGCAAGGATGTTTGTTCAAAACAAAGACGTCCATTGCTAGCTGGACTGAGTCACTTTGAATGGATTTTGCCCCACAAAAGGCAAAGGTAAAGCTATGCAGATGTGCTGCATTTCGTGAAGGGAGCTGAGCTCAGTTGCATATCTCAAGATTGGGGTGTGTTAATGATTACAAGTAGATAGTTTCTATAGGCCACTTGTGCACTAAGTCCTTGCCAGACAATTTGTTATTCGTAACCAGTTGGGAAATGTACCAGATCTTTGCTACTCCTAGAAAGAGTGTTTCAAGCTGTTGTTTTAGGCAAAGAAATTCCTCCCTGATTGGTTTATTTCTTTGAAATAGAGTTTGCTCACAGGCTGATGCCTCTCTGTAAGAGAAAGCGGGGTGGGGTGGGGTGTCCTATTCAATCAGCTTGCTGAGGCACATTGCCCCACAGCTGCTCATGCAAGTGACCACTTGTGAATGCAATACTGCCTTTTTAGCTTAGGCAGGATTAAATGTTCACTATTCACTGATCATAAGCCCATGATTCAGTGCTGCTGAGGCATCAAACAGGGGAGTGCTTTGCATCACTACCCCAAAATAGAGCAGTACTGGCAACATACTAAGCTGTAGCAAATTTGGTTCAAATTGGTTAGGTGAATCACAAGTTAGCCCTCTTGTGTCTCAAATGTTCACATGTCCACCATCTTGAATTGGGGGTGAATGACATCATCACAGACTACACCATTGAAGTATCCCTATTTGTCCCAACAATTGCACCAAATTTGGTCCAAATCGGTTCCCACTTGCACCTCAAATGTTTACTTGTCCATCATCTTGAATTGGGGTAGACGACATCATCACAAACTATGCCTTTGAGGTGTCAGTATGTGTCCCTACAGCTGTAGCAACTATAGTTCAAATCAGTTAGGTGGTTCACAAGTTAGCCCTCTTGTGCCTCAAATGTTCACGTGTCCACCATCTTGAATTGGGGTGGATAACATCATCACAAACTACAATGTTGAGCTTTCCTTTGTGTCACTCACTACAACTGCACCAAATTTTGTTCAAATGAGTTAGGGGGTTCACAAGTTAGCCCATTTGCACCGCAAACGTTCATGCATTCACCATCATAAACTATGCCATTGTGTCCCAATGTGTCATTCACTACCAGAGGTGCACTTAGGTAATTTTGGAGCCTCGACATAAAGGCCTCTGCTGGAGGGCCCCCCCGCCGCGCCCACTGCATCATCCCCCTACACACACACACACACACACAAACACTGTGACAAATACAGTAATTCCTATCACACATTTTTCTTTCCTCATTCCCCCCTCTGTCTCTAAGCTCCTGGCATGGGTCATAATCACACTTGGCCACCTGGCGCAGTGCAGGCCAGCAGCGACCACACCACCCAAGACAGTCTAAAGATGATTTGGGGGGCACCAGGGTGTGTGGAGGCCCTGGACTTTGGCCCCAAAGTCCAGGGGTAAGAACGCCACTGCTCACTATAACTGTACCAAATTTGGTTCAATTAGTTATTTATTTATTTAATTATTTAATACATTTTTATACCACCCCCCAAAACGCAAGGTTAGACAGTCCACAAGTTATCCCACCTGTGCCTCAAACATTTACGTGTCCGCCGTCTTGAACTGGGGTTGATGACATCACAAACTACACCATTGAGGTGTTCCTATGTTTCACTCGCTACAACTGTTACAAATTTGGTCCAAATCAGCTCCCACTTGCATTTCAAATGTTCACTCGTCCACCATTTTGAATTGAGGGGATGACATCATCACAGACTTCGTGCTGAGACACATCAATATGTGTCCCTACAACTGTAGCAAATTGGGTTCAAATTGGTTAGGCGGTTCACAAGTTAGTGTGCGCACACACATGGTTACATAACATCTGTTTAGGGTTAGAAAGTCATTAGAAAGAAATGTTGTGATGTGTGGATGCTCAGAACTATTCCACTAGTTGCCAATTTGCAACAATTCCCCTTGTTCTCTTGCTCAAGAGTGCGCTGAGTGACTGGTTCCCAGGTCTCTGTTTCCCCTCCAAGTTTCAGAGTTTGGGGCTCCCTCCCTCAGAGCACTGAGGGATCTCTGTAGTGGAGGAAAGAGAAAACAGCCGAACTAATACTGACACAGTACGGTTTGTATTGTAAGCACTCCGAGTTAATGTCACACAGTACATGTGTGCTGCATAGAGGCAGGCATATGCAGTGGCACTTAAAGAGCAAAGTGGTTCAAGATGTAGCAGCGCCATTGGGGGCTGAGGAATCAATTAGCAGTGATAGCAGTCCTGTCCCCCACACTCTCCTGTTCCCAACTCAGCTGATTTCCTTTATTTGAGTTATGTTTGGGGCATTGCAGTGGGGAAAACGCCACAAACAAAATCCCAAGAGAGAAGTAGCCATGTTTGTCTGTTACAGCAAAAACAACTAACAGATTTATTGTGGGTTCCAGGTGCATGGTAAATAGTTATTCTTCAGGATACCACAAGGCTCCTTAACATCATGGTTCCACAAATGAAAGTGGCTGCTAGCCAAAGGAACGGATTTACCCCTGGTTTGAGACCTGGGTATTTAAAGAATATCTTATCTTCCATCCTATGACCTTGTCTACCTGTTAAGATTAATTGCAGAGACCCTATTCCTTGACTTCCCATCACTGGAAGTGCAGTTTCTGCAGCTCATCAGATTTTATTTTAATATGTATATTGATTTTCTTTGTATTTCTTGATTATTTTATTGTGATTTTTAAATTTTATCTTATATGCTGCTTTGAAGATATTTGAGAGAAAAGCAGCCTAGATAAGCTAGCAAGCAAATATATTAAATAAATAAATAAATAAATTCTCCTTGAATGCTTTGGTTGGACAAAAAATGGCTCTTAAGCAATTCCAATTCAGATCTTATTCTCCCAAAACAAGTAAAAATGTAGCTTCAACAGTCAATAGCCTTTCTCTCTCCCTTTCTTTCTTGTAGCTGCTGCAGTAGCGCTGATTCAGAGCCATTTCTCACCAAGGCTTACATGCAGAAATAATGACATTTGCAAACTTGAAGAAAGATCATACTTCCTTCTTTCGAAGCATGTAAACAGAATATTTCAACTGCTGCCATGATCTAAGTGAACATTAAAAATTCACATGGTTGACAACCCATTGCATTCCAACATTTTCCATGTTGTATACCCATATTTTCTCAGACCTGATTTTTGTCAATATTTTTGCACCACCAGCCTATTCAGAGTGGGCTAGCAAAGTGTTATCAGGGTTTTTCATGGATATTGCCTCTTAAATTAGTAGCTTCTTGCATCTTCTTTTTAAACACACACACACACACACTTCAGTTTATGTGGCCACAATTAGGCCAATTAGGACTGTGCGACATGGAACACCTTCCCCGAGCTGTGTTCCCCCGAAAATCTGTCCTATCTTGGAGGGACTATTTGCCCCCAAGCAGCAATTTACTCCTGGCAGGGTGTATGTGTGTACACACACGCATTTTAAGTAGGAAAATAGTGCAGGAGGAAAGTGTATAACTTCGGCAGGGTGCATAACTTCAGCCCTCCCCTTGCTGTTGGACTACAATTCCTATCCTCCCCAGCCACAGCGGCCAATAGTCAGGGATGATGTCTATATCAGGGTATAGCTACAACTGAACAAAGGCGGGGGGGGGGCGACGATGATGACAAATGTCTCTGGGCCCCTAAAAGGAGGGAGCGCTGCCATCTGGGTCACAGCTTGCTCTTTGCTCTTGCCTTCCCACCTCTCTGAAGAATAAGGCAGGGGAGCAAGGACCCGTCTTCACTGTTTGTCCCAGGGCCCACTCCAACCTTGCCATGCCCCTGCCTGGCCAAAATTGTAGTCCTACAGTAACTGGAAGGCCCAAGTTGTGCCCCCCTGGTGCAAACCCTTCTGTCTGTGTAGCACAGTCCTGCTCTACCCGCACCCGCTACCATTTGACAAAGAGAGGGAGAGGGAGCTGCTTAAGCCCATCTATTAATGGCAGCTGGATTGTAACATGTACTTTGGCCCTGAGTAAAGAAGCACTGTTCCCACAGTGGGACCCGCATTTTCATCCTGGAAAGCCCACAAGTTCTACTTGCTTGCCTCTTGCTCAGTAACCTATGGAGCTGGCTGGAGGCCAAGACTGGAAAAGCCCTCTTTCCTTCCTTGTCTGTCACTGATCCTTTGCTTGGCAGGAGGATATTTCTTTACAGGCTGCCTGTTGCACTACTAGAAGAATTGAGTCCATCTGTGGGGAGCCCTAGTTGGCTGTAGGCATCTGTTGCTGCTGTTCCCACCCCCACTAAGAAATCTGCATCTTTAGGACAATGTCAAAAGTCCCAGCTGCTTCTGATGTTCCCCTTCTGATAACTTATTTTGTCTTATCGCTTGCAGGAATCTCTGGAAAGAGCCAGATCCTTTTTGCACTTGTTTTCACAAGCCGGTACCTTGATCTATTCACACATTTCATCTCTGTGTATAACACTGTCATGAAGGTAAGGACAAGGGACCATGTTCAGTTTTGCTCTCTCCATTTAGTTAATCAGCGGAGATCAATTTGCTCTCTCTATTCAGTTAATCAGCAGTTAATCAACAAAAAGCAAACTGTAAGGCCCCAACGATAAGAGGTGGGTCATTTTGAGTGGAGATTATGGGGTGGAGTGCCAATGTCTTCCTTGCAATCTACTGGTAAGTCTATCTACTGCTTCTTCTTCTTTGCAAGAGGCAATGGTGACATTATTATAATTATTTAGATACCACTTGTCAACAAACAGCTTCTCAAAACAGTTTACATAGAAAAAGACAATAGTTTCCTGCCTTCAAGGGGCTCATAGTCTAAAAAGAAACATAAGGATGCTGTGCTGGGGTTGAATAGGGTCATTTGCTCTCCCCCTACGTAGTATAGAGAGAATCACCAGTCTAAAAGGTGCCTCTTTACCCAGTTACCACCAGGAGTATAGTAGGATGCAGAAAAGAAATGACCTCGACTTCTCCTCTGGGTCTCACTCTTCTGCCCCATCACTTTCACTATCTTTCTGCCACTTATGAAGGCCAACAGGGTGGGGGACTGTCAGAAGCCAGAGTAATCCAGTAGGCCATTGGGGAAGAGCTGGGTGCCGCCATCCCCCCCACCCCCGCCGCCTATTTGATAGGTGGCCATGAGTGATGGAATGAGCATGGATAGTTGTATCTAGCATGCCAGCTGGTGAGGAACTATTCATTATCAAGCTGCCTTTTTCATGTGCGGGTACTTGCATTCAAAGGGAAACATCTACCAAACTCATAAGATTGACCAAGTTGATTCCACCACACCATTCCCTCAAACAATTCACATCACAAGTGTCAGCCTATATGTCTGATCCAGATATGAAAAAGACCATCAAACCCAGACCTGTTTTCAGGTAGGGTGGGGAAGGGAAGAGAAGAATATTGACAATTGCCCCTGGCCTCATACATAGAGAGGAGGACCACATCACCATTGACAAACAGTACATCGCAAAAGAGAAGAGAAAGAAGAGGCGTCTCCAGCAGTGTTCCCTGTAACAGAGAACCCCACGTTGCCAACTCCCAGTATCCCCAGCTGCAGTAGCCTGTGGCTAGGGATGCTGGGAGTTGTAGTCAACACCATCTGGGATTTCTTGTTACAGGCAACACTGGTTTCCAGTGAACCTTCAACCCAGGTTTCTCAAAGTCTTGAAAAGTTGTTTCTCAAACCAGGCTATAGTTGCTTCAGGTTTTCAGCTGATACTACCATGATGGTAGGCGTTCACCAACACAAGTCTCATCTTTTCCCTCAGCCATTGCCATCCCTGACCATGTGTGGAAGTGAGAAAACAAAGCAACTATGCTGAGTGCACCATTGAAACACTGGGCAATGCAAGCACTCTCCAGCTTTTTGATGCATTAGAAGCATGGTCTGTGTCAGGCAGAGAACAGGTGTGGAGCTGTGACAAAACCCAAAGGGTCTGATAGAGCACGGCTTCCACCTTAGGCAGGCTTCATAGTTCTCTATTGCGGCAATTTAAAGGGAGTATGGGAAGAGAGAAGAAAAGGAAATCATTAGGCTTTACACATTGATTTCTCTACAAAGCTTGCATATAATCATAGATTGCACTAGATACCAGAAAATTAGTACTTGGGTAAAATACAAGATGAGAGCAAACCTGTGTTCCAACAAACCTTGAAATGTTTGCACTAGGAAAAAGTGAGATGGCAAAATAATGTTTCACACACCGTCTCCCTGTGTTCTTCTGCAGGTTGTTTTCTTGATTTGTGCCTACATTACTGTGTACCTGATCTATGGGAAATTTCGGAAAACCTTTGATAGCGAAAATGATTCTTTCCGTCTTGAATTCCTTTTGGTCCCTGTCACAGGCCTGTCATTTTTGGAAAATTACAATTTCACTCCTTTAGAGGTAAGGAAGCCATGCATATTAATTATGGGGTTAGAAGATATAGGTGAATCAAAGCTTGTTCTTTACTCTGTGTGAAACAGGGCTTTTATTATACACTAGTATTTTTAAGCCCGTTAAAATAACGGGCGCTAGTTGGGTTGTGTAGATGTCTGTTAGATCTGTGTCTCCGTTACATCTTTTATAGTTTGACTTTGTAAGTGTTGATGTTTATGTAAAGTTCCGCCGCTGCCGCCTCAGCCCTCCCCTGTCCCCTCCATGCCGCGGCCGCACAAACAGGCCAGAACGGCCGAGAAAGACACGGGTGCAGAGACACGGGTGCACACCCTGGCTCTTTATTATAGAGGATACACTTCCCAATAAAAGTCACCAGGCCCTGCTTATTAGGTTTCTCTTTTACCCTCTTTAAGCATAAGGAAAACTGTATTGAATTTACTCTCCTCCTCCTCCTCCAGATCCTCTGGACTTTCTCAATTTACCTGGAATCTGTGGCTATCCTTCCACAGCTTTTCATGATTAGCAAAACAGGGGAAGCGGAGACAATTACTACACACTACCTTTTCTTCTTGGGCCTCTACCGTGCCCTCTATCTTGCCAACTGGATCTGGCGCTACCACACAGAGAACTTCTACGATCAAATTGCTGTGGTTTCTGGTGTAGTACAAACCATCTTCTACTGTGATTTTTTCTATCTCTATGTCACCAAAGGTAAGGAACTCGGGAGATGAAGTATGGCAGCTAGTCAGTGGCTGAAGCTGGCTAGCTAGTGTTGCTGAACAAAAAGTAGAGCATGCTGTGCTCTTAGTATGGCTGCTTTGGCTCTGCTCAACGGTCCCACATCCACTTTCCAAGAACCCAGCCAACTTTTTCCACCTGTAACTTCAAATACCAATACAGATGCCTTGCGAATGTGAAAATTTTAAAGTAGGAGCTTCAGCATCGTGGATGTAATAAGGATGTAATAAAACATTTAACTTCTAGGACACTATGTATGAAAAAGCAATGGAGTGCTCTTTGCACATTTCAGCAGTACCACAGGAGCCACTGTTTGGTGAGCTCAACCTAAAGTACTGCTTTAATGTAAAAAGGACCCCAGACTATGGGCAACAGCCAGACTCGTGAGGCATGACTAAGCATCATTGAAATCAATGAGACAAGCTAAATCAGTCATGACAAACTTGGCTAATTGATTTCAATAGTACTTGGTCAATAACTTATTGTGGTTGCCATCCAACGACTATCCTACTACTATGAATATTTATATATCATTTTTCAACAAAAGTTCCCAAAACAGTTTACATAGAGAAATAAAGAAAGAGGGATCCCTGTCCCCAAAGGGCTCACAATCTTAAAAGAAAAAAGAAAAAGACACCAGCAACAGCCACTGGAGGGATGCTATGCTGGGGTTGGATAGGACAACTCCAGCACAAGGTTGGCCCTATCCATCCCCAGCACAGTATCCCTCCACAATATCCTATTGTGGCCATTTCAAAGACTTCACGTCTTAATTACTAACAGCTGCCTTCCATGTTTCAGAGTTCACCTAATAAGATGTGTCATGGTGTGGACTTAAAAGTTATCACATATAGGGTTCTTTGCTGTTAGCTGTGGCTTCCCAAAATGTACAGATGAAACAAAAACCATTCACAGAAGCATTTTATCTTGCTTCATTTATGGGTTTCCTACAAACTCTTTTTCTCTGACATACAGATGCCTTGTGTTTCGTTTTGTAATTCAAAATGAAGTCTTAAACTACCACTGACACCAATGAAGCTCTTAAAAGGTTTCTAATTTACTCAGGCCTGCCTTCTAAACTGGGTAGAGATAACGCACTGTGGGTGCCTTCCTCCACCAACAGAAAACGTCCGTTTGCTGTCTTTCCTCCTCTACTAAATACAAACATGAAATTTTGCTTTTTTACTTCTAGTATTGAAAGGAAAGAGGCTGAGTCTCCCAGTGCCTATCTGAAGATGTGCCCATGCAAATCAAGTTCTTGAAGGTCCTGCTCCAAGACCACAAGATGCTCTTTTCTGCCATTCTATCACGTGGCTCAGCGTATCTATTCCTCTGCAGCAAACTTCAGTCTGGCTAAACTCTTAAATGTTCAAAGTATATGCATCTTATTTTGTATTAAATGCTTGTAACAAAATAAAATAGTGCCAGGTGTAGTCTCCTATCAGTGTTTTAACATTGCTACAGATGAAATAATCTCAGGGGTGAGATTTCATTCAGTCCTGATTAACAGTAAGCAGGCAGCTTTTTTTTTGGTTTAAGTCTAGGTTGTGAAACTATCAGCCTGCAGAGCTCAACTGACCACCTCGCATGAAGCCAGGACAAGCCCCCACTACTTTTCTTCCCCCTCACTGCCTAAGAGGCAGCATGTTATCCTATTTGCCTTCCAACTTGCGGGCTTCGCACACTCCCCCACAGCAACGGACACATGCCAAGTCTTTGTCAAGTCAGTCAATGGGGAGCAGCAGAAGTGCACCGAGGTAACTTGGGAGCCTGAACCTTAAGGCTTTTGGAAGCCCCCCTCCCCCACGCAAATTAAGCATCACACCACCCAGGACAGACTAAAGAGGGTGAAAGTCCAGGGGTAAGAGTGGATGGCAGCATCAGTTCCTGTGTTCTGTGAAAAACAGAGTTTGCCTTTGGGAGGTAAGTGGGATCAGTACGAAGCAAAACATACTCTGGGGAAATCAAACACAGCTCCTTCCCTATGGACAGAGCTCCGAGATCGGAAACCCACCTGGCGAAAGTGATCGCAACCAAGAACAAAACGTTCTATGGGGCAGTCGGAGCTGCCTGAAATAATTAGCAGAGTTCGCCCGGGCTCTCAGCCACCCGGGCGTGGGAGGGGGGAGTTCACTCTGGGCTCCTCAGTGCAGTGCTCTCTTGGCAGCCTTTCCCCATTGGCGGCCTGGGTTCTTTGAACCCTTTCACCCAATAGTGGCTCCGCCCCTGGAAGGGAGCAAGAATGGAACTGACTCCAAGGAACAATACCTATGGTCAATACCATGAGCACCTGCAATGGGCTCAAGGATAGAATATTGGACTTGGGGTGCAGAACTAAAGCCTGACGCCTGGAGGTCAATTTGTCCCTGCATTCCAAAGGGAGGGAAGCCACCCCTTTCGCTGTATCGATGAGGGGCCCCAAGTGCAAAATTGTAATCTGTGGTCTGAGGATACTCTTTGGATAATTCACAATGAAGCCGTGGGCTTCCAGCACCAAGAGGGTTGTTTTGACATCTCCCCGGCTTCTCAGAATCAAAGGGGACCTGATCAAAAGATTGTCTAACTAAGAACATGGACGCCTTTGGTCCTCAAGTGCGCCACAAGTACCACCATGATCTTGGTGAACACTCTTGGCGCAGTTAAAAGACCAAAGGGAAGGGCCCAATGTTAACTTGGCAAAGAGGCACCTTTTAATGTGCTGATTCTCTTTATTTAGCAGGGGGAGAGTAACTGGCCCTATCCACCCTCAGCACAGTACCTCCAGTGACTGTTGCTGGTGTCTATCTTATGTTTCTTTTTAGATTGTGAGCCCTTTGGGGAACAGGGATCCATCTTATTTATTTATTATTACTCTGTGTAAACCACCCTGAGCCATTTTTGGAAGGGCGATTGATAAACAAAATAAAATAAAATAAATAAATAAAATTGGAAATGAGGGTTTGGATGACTTCATGGAGGAGAGGTCTATCAACGGCTACCAGCCTGAGGGCTATAGGCCACCTCCAGCCCCAAAGGCAGGATGCCTCAGAGTACCAGTTGCAGGGGTGTAACAGAAGGAGAGAGGGCATGCCCTCAACTCCTGCCTGTGGCTTCCAGCGGCATCTGGTGGGCCACTGTGCGAAACAGGATGCTGGACTAGATGGGCCTTGGGCCTGATCCAGCAGGGCTGTTCTTATGGAGGTAAGCCTCCTTGAGGTCTACAGATGTTAGGTAATCCCCCAGTTGGATGGCCATCAGAATTGAACAGAGGATCTCCATATGGAAGTCCCTCCTCCTCAGGAACTGATTGACAAATCTGAGGTCCAGAATGGCCCTCCAGTCCCCATTCTTGTTTGGCAGCAGGAATAAGATGAAATACCCCCCCCATCCCCTCTCTGGTGGGACTGTTTAAATTGCCTGTATCCTGGACAGGTGTTAAATGGCCTCCAACATCAGGACATGCTTGGACGCCTTGTATGACTGAGGAGATAGCAGGAAATGGTCTGGTGGTTGGGTGGAAAACTCCAGGCAGTATCCTTGGGACATGGCCTGATGGATCTAGACATCCAAACATGCCCCCTACCAAACCTCTGCAAATGCCTGCAACCTGCCCACCCCCAGGGAGGGCAACAGTAACCTGCCCCAAGGGCAGTCCTTGGGCAGCGTTGCGCTTGAAACCAGACTTGGCGTGTTGACCGGCATGCTGGGGCCTGTGAAGTGCATTGTCTCAAAAGGACGAATGCGTTTTGGACCAGGTGAACCTGTCTTGTCAAATTGGGGCATGAATGAAAGCCTGGCTTAAAGCCCATGGAGGTGGACAGAAAGGATTTACGTTCTTGCCTTTGAGTTGCCTCCGCTATGGTGTGTTCTTGCATCCACTATGGCATGCCATATCAGGGCTGCGCTCAGGGGAATATCCTCCTCCCTATTCTCCACTGCGGCTGCCTGCTGAGGGGCCGCAGGATATGATTGCTTGTTGAGCAGGGCACAAGAAGACTCAGTTGAAGCCTGAGCCCTCCTGTCCTCAAACCCCTCCCCCATTGTGGCCAGCTGGAACCGAAGTGCTAGGACCCCCCTCGGACAGCAACCCCTCCTGTAGCAGAGCCTTACATGCTGCAGCGGTCCCATCCACCTTTCTTTTAGCCACCTTCTTCTTGGTGATCCTGGGGGATCAAGCCTTGGGTGCGGGCTGAGTTGCCGGCACCCACTTGGTCCAGCACACAGAGTGTGCCATCGAGGCCTCTGAGAGAGAGGGAGAGACCTCTCTCTCACTGTGAGAGACATCAGCAGCCATGACTAGGCTGGAATGCCAAAAACCGCCGTGGAGGCCACAGGAGTCGCAAACCTTGTGGTGCTGTCTCCCTGGATACCCTGACTAGCACTGAGGCACGCAGGAAAAGTGGGAAGGGAGAAGGGTCTAAATAACAAAGACAACCAACTTGAAAAAATACTCTCCTCGCAAGAAACGGAGCAATTTTTTCAGCACCTGCTGGAGCGAGACAGGGTGAAAGACAGCTGAGGAGATTGCGCCTCCCTCCTGGTGGCAAGCAAAGCTCTGTGACTGGCCCTGCCTAGGAGCAAGAGGTCAAGGCATACAACCATCGTCTGAGGAAAAATTATTGATCTGCAAATAAAAATCTGTTGAAAACAAATTAAAAATGAGAGTTATGTTCAGAATTGCTTCAAAAAATATTAATTTCCCCAGGACATATTCTGGTGTAAAAAGTAGTGCATTCAGCTAATTTCAGTGGCAGGATTGTGTATGTGATATTCAGAATTTCTTTTTTTAAAAAAATTACCAAAAATTTAAATTTTCCCTGAGCAGTTTCTGGTATAAAAGTAGCGCATTCAGCTAATTTAAGTGGCAGGGCAAAGGAAGAAAGTGAGAGAGGGAAGGAAGACAGAAGGCAGTTGGAAGCTGTGTAAGGCTTTGTGTGCCCCCACCCACCCCCAGGTGCTTTGGAATCAAATCTGATCCACCTGCCAATTGAGTTTGACACCCCTGCTTTAAGTAGTGCCCAAAGTTGGTCTTATTTTGTTCTGGTTCAGACCAATCAAAGTTCAGTAAACAAGTGAGTAAAGCTTAACTAGTGAAAAAAAATGCAGTGAGTCTGAACTGTGACAGCCAAGTCAGCTAAAAAAAAAATACTCTAAGTGTTTATAAGCTACAGTCTTAAGCAGGCATGCACAGCTAACAGAATTCAGCCTACCAGAGGTTAAAGAAGTGTTTTTGCTACCTACCAAGATTGCATTAATTTTGAACACCATGTGGGCCATATTTAGCTTGTTGAATTACAAGCTGTGTAGGCCTGCCTTAGAGCCTGCCCACAGGAGAAAGCTGCACTCTGCAATATTTGGGAGCCTATAGCCCTGAGCCATTTTTGGAAGGGCGGTATAGAAATCGAATGAATGAAGGCAGCAGCCTGCAAGGAATTCCCTTTAACAACTAGATACAGTACACAAGCCCTTAATGGTAAAAGTGCTTTAAAGTCAGTTTCAACACTAAGCACAACTACAGCAACTAAGCAATATGATATTGGAGAGGTAGGAAGTACTGTCCCCACTCATCCCCAAATCATACTGTATTCTGTTTGCTACTGTCAAAGTGTGCCGTCTAGTCGATTTCGACTCCTGGTGCCCACAGTGCCCTGTGGTTTTCTTTGGTAGAATACAAGAGGTTTACCGTTGTCTCTTCCCACACAGTATGAGATGCCTTTCAACATCTTCTGATATCGCCGATACCCGATACAGGTGTTTCTCATATCCTGGGAAACATAACCAGCAGGGATTTGAACTGGCAACCTTCTGCTTGTTAGTCACGCATCTCCCCGCTGCACCACTTAAGGTGGTCCTTACCTAATGCATATTATTGACTCAGAAGACCCAAGACCAAAATTAAGTGAGACTTACTCCCAAGCATGCAGAGGATTGCAGTCTTAATGTAGCAGGCCTCTGCCCTGCTTGCTGCTTCATATTCATTCAGGCTGTGCACAGATGCCTTGCCAATCCCAAAGCTGTTTTTCTTAGACACTATAGTTGGGCTAATGGGTGACATTAGTCAAAGACATATCTCAAATGGATAATTGGATATTTTTCTAAGGTGTGCTGAACAGACTTTCAAACAATTATCTGGTCTCCTATCTTTATTTTTCTGTTTAATTTTTCTAATTAAACATGAATCATTAGAGGAATAGAGTATTTGTGTCAAGATCCCATTTGAAGGTTCCTCTGGCAACCAGAGGAACAGTATTTCAAGCATTCTATCCACAATCTAAAGGCAAGCATCTTTTCATGCAAACCGTGCAGAAGAGTGAGGACTGCAACTGTAAATGGACATTAAAACATTCTTCTCTACACTATCAAAACTTCTGCTGGTAGGGTATTTCTCATTTCCCAAATATTTTAACAGGGAGCTGGTGGGAAATTGAAGATGCAAAACAGTTACACCTTTTAAATTTAAAGACAAGAATTCACACTTTGACAACAGTGTTTTATTCATACCTACAAAAGAAAACAAGATGGTATCAAAAGGACAATTTACATACTAATAGTAACATAGCTTTTTAGTATGCTGTGCCTGAACACCAGAGCTATGAATCTCTCCATTCAAGTCTTTGTTAATACAACAGGAATGTGTTCAAATAACCAGTAAGGGTTCAAACAGAGTGCTGATCCCCACCCCAAAAAAGCCTCTAAAGTTTGGAGTCTTCAATCTTTCAAATGAACAAAGCCCACACAGTACTGGAAAGGAAGATATATAGGATTGGTATTGCCACAAATGTTTCCTGGGGAAAACAGTGGACATTACCACTTTGTCAAGAGGGCTCTTTAGCTGGTATGTGGAACCAAGCAGCACCAGGTGGAACAGGAGCAGAACATGCTATGGAGCATTCAATGATGGTTTAAATTCCAACTAAACATGAGAGAGACTCTGAGCTGTAACTGTCTTCCAAGTTACCATAAAGCACAGCAAGACCCACAGCTGTTTTAGTCTGCAGAAGTTACCAAAGACAGACTAATACCATACAATAGTCACGACTGTCCTGAAATCCCTTTAAGCATAGTGGGGCAGTGTGTGTTCTTCCCACATCTTCTATGCTTGTACATTTATTTCTGCAAGAACAAATAAAGATAGCTCCATAATGGCTTTGCAAGAAGGAAACAGATTAGTCAGTGTTCAGTAAGTGAATGTTCATTTCCGATCTCTTTAGCACTGAAGATTTCTGCCAGAATTCTATAATCATAAGTTGGGGAAATTATAAGTCAAATGAGACAAGACAAATTGTAACTGGCAAACCTTTTCCTCCCGTCTGTGCCAACAACCTACCTGTATGTTGCGTGCAGACACAAATGGTTTATTACTCCCCATCCCACTCTTTACTGAGGAACACAAATATAAATCCCATTTTTATAAGTCAGCCCCTCATTGCTATAACTTGAACAGTCTTCTTTGTTTGAATTATGCATTTCCCAAAACAGAAAATAAGGCAACCAACACTGTAGCACACACATTATGCCTCTCAAAGTCAGTACATGTGATCTCCTGTCATGTTATCTGAACATGGCAGATGATACACTACAAAATCAACTACTGTCATCCCTGCAGCTAATAATCACAAAACATAAGCCTTAGTACTTGAAAAAGAATCCCATCCCAACCACCCCACCCACCAACCTAAAACCTCTCTTCAGCTTGGAAAATCAACAAGACTGAATAGAAATATCTACTGAAATTCCTTCTTTCCTAAAGTTTTCTAGAATTCTACCTACCTGTAAAAGCTGAGTGCAAGAGACAGCTGAGAAAAAACTCACCCAAAAGCCAAGGAAAGTTCTAGTCAGATCAGGATATGAATGCCACTTTGGGACATATTAACCATCTCTTCCCCCACCCATGAAGAGGGGCTTAGATTCCATTTAGTCTAACAAATCTTTTAAGATTTGGAACACAAAAAACATGAACCATTTTACTCAGTACTGGTAAATCCTGAACCTGCTCAATAAGAGGTGCTTCATACACTGAGTAAATGGAGACTAGTTAGTTTTTCCTGTACCTTTTGCTGGTGCTATGTTAACCACAGCCATTGAAACTTGGGGGCAACGTTTTATTAGTAATAACTTGGGTGAAATTCAACTGACAGTAATTTAAGAGGCAGAGAGAAATCCAACTAACTAAAAAAACACACACCTATTCTTTAGAAAATAAAGGAATGAAAATATGTTACAATGGGGGGCGGGGGGTCTCATCTCCAACACTCAACCTTTACATCCCTTCCTCCAAGGGCTTATATGGCATCCAGGAGCTGCAGAAATGCTAATTAAAATAATAGGCTTTGTCTATGTGTGTCATGTCTCTAGGATGGGGGTTTGGAACCACCATAAGCTGAATCAAACTAGATGGGTTGTCTTTCCAAAATTCACCTATGCCAAAACCAAGAGTTTTAGTCCAATTTTCACTGTAGAATACATCTTGAATCTAGTAGGCAAGAAGTATGCCACCTTTAATTTTATGTTAAGCAAGGAGTACTCCTTAGCACCATCTTTTTTGAAGTTTAGAGCATGGAAAGATTTCCCTCTCTGCAGCAAGTTTTCATACACAAGCCTCAGACACAATGACAACTGGGCTGGGACAAATCTGCCCTGGAGAGTTGGGGTTTTTTTAAAATTTGTTTGGGTGGGTGGGGGGGTGTCATTTCAGATTTCCTAGCATGCAAGGTCAAAATATGATTGTTTTAAAAGTAGTTAGTTTTCCAGTCAACTCTAATTTTTAAAAAAATCAGTAATGTGGACAGGGGGCCAGAGTTTGTGAGCAGAAATTGGATGGTGAACTCTACAGCTAACCTGCACTGGGAAAACATCACAATGGGGGGTGGCAGGGAAAAGGAAAGAAAGAGAGAGAAATTCTTAATATTAAGTCTGGACTGGTCATTAGTAAGCCAGAGTGGTCTCACTTGCGTGAAGGGGGAGGGGGTGGAGGAGGCGGTGGATACTGATAGCCGGCAGTCTGTCCCATATAGCCCATCACGTTAGTGCCTGGAGGCTGAGGAAACTGTTGCGACATGAGAGGCTGTGGCTGCTGGCCCGAACGACCCAGCCCTGCATACTGCTGCTGACCAGTGCTTTGTGAGTTTCTCCCAGCGGTGGCAGTGCTGGCTCCAGCATAGCCAGCAGCACCATATTCTGCCCCATAGCCACTTGCACCATAAGCAGCAGCTCCATAGGTTCCCTGGGCATAACCATACTGGCCCTGCTGGGCTCCAAAGGCAGAATTTGGACTCCCATATGCACCAGCATAGGCCTTGTTGGCTCCATTGGCAAAGCTGTCACCGCGATCACGGTCTCGAAAACTATTAGAGTCTCTTCGGCCATCTTTAACTCCCCGCAGCCTGCGTTCACACTCCTCCTGGTACATCAGATTAGGGTTATTGGATGAATTGCTGGTACGGTAACGAGAACGGCCACCTGGTGAGATATAGACATTTGGGCTTAATACAGTGTCAAGCTCAAATACAAGCTCTCTAGATCAATTCAATGTCTACGAAGTCCATAGTGGCAATCGTAGGGCATGCCAACTCCACATGAAGACCCTCATATAACTGCTGTGCAACCTTTTACACATTATATGGTCCCCACATTCAGTATGTATTCCAGGATTTGGTTTTCTCCAAAAAAAAAAAAAAAAGGCAGCAGGGGAACACAAGAACTACAAAGACAAAGGTTCTATAGGATTTATGTCCAAGCAAGTGCTGATTCAGAAAGTAAGTCTCATGAGACACTGGGAATTTATACAGATAAACAAATATGCAAGGCTATGAATAAACGTGGTTTTGAATTGAGCTCTCTCTATGAACACAGAACGAGTGAGTGTGAAGAGCATCATTTCATTAAAAAAAAATCAATCATGCAATGAGCAAGGCAAAAAAATACAAACTCCTTGAAACCTTTAGGATACTCAAAAGCTGCCATTTCAACTTTTGTAGTGTTACATCGGCTATCAGTTACCTTCTGTTTTCTAGAAAGGTGGTCATTCATATTTAAGAACCCATGCATATAAAACACAGATATTATTACTGACGTTTTAAAGAGTGAAAGCCATCAAGATCACTCCATCCAATGACTAAACAGGTTCTGGATTTTGTCAGAGATTCACACAGTGTTCCTCAGTGCTTTGAACAAACGCCAGCAGAAATTATTTTATGCCAATATTTCCAAGGATACTGTAGTGCTACAAATCTGGTTTTCTCAAGAACAGTCACTAATATAGCAAAACTGAAATACTTGTACAGCCTAAGCTTCACAGATTTAATCTCACACATCCCTACGTAGGGTTATTTTGGGGGGTGGGGGTGGGGTTTTTAAAAACCACAATTCCTTTATATATGAACTCTGATTCAGAACTCAAGCATGCATCTTTAAAGCTGCTTCATTGCTCTTAGTTTCTTGTGGAGGTTTTGGGTTTTTTTTGGCCACATTCTTAATTCCTACTACATTCTAGTTGTCCATCCTACTTCTGGTTCCGAATAATGGTCAAGACATCAAAAATAAGCTAATACAGAAGAAAAGGTTTGCAGAGCAGCAAGCTAATTTGCTGCCAGGGTCCCTGTTAGGATATCAGACCATACTGAATGTGTGTACTTAAGTTTGGGAACCAGGGATAGTGGTGTACCGATCACCCCGCTGCCCAACTGAGTCCCTTACTGAGCTCACAGACTTGGTCGCGGGACTTGCGTTGGAGTCTCACAGACTTTTGGTGCTGGGGTACTTCAATGTTTGTTTCGGGACCAATCTGTCCAGGGGAGCTCAGGAGTTCATAGCGGCCATGACAACTATGGGCCAAGTGGCCTCTGGACTGACACACACTGCAGGTCACACGCTTGATTTGATCTTTTACTCTGATGAGGGTGGTGTTCCGTGGGTGGACATGGATGGACCACCATATGGTTAAGGTTGGGATTACAACCACTTCCCACCTCTACAGGGGTGAGGGGCCTATTAGAATGGTCCGCCCGAAGAGCTTATTGGATCCAGCAGGATTCCAAGAAGCCTTGGAAGGATTTAATGTTGGTTTTGCCGGTGATGCTGCTGATGCCCTGGTTGAGAATTGGAACAACTTGCTCACCAGGGCAGAAGACACGATTGTCTAAGCATCCCCTCCGACCCGCTTCAAAATTGGCCCCTTGGTATACGGAAGATCTACGGGGGCTGAAGAGGCAAGGTAGTGGAGCGCAAGTGGAGGAAGACTCGACTCAAATACGACAGATTACGACACACAGCACACTTAAAGAGCTATGCTCAGGCAATACGTGCGTCAAAGAAGCAATTCTTTTTTGCCCGTATTGCTTCTGCAAGTTCACGTCCAGCGGAGTTGTTCAGGGTTGTGAGGGGGCTAGTATCTGCCCCCGCTCCCTTGAACCAGAATTTGGAAGCATCAGTAACCCGCTGTGATGTGTTTAATGAATTTTTCGCAGACCAAATCTCTGAGATTCAGGCCAACCTAGATGGAGACTCCACAATTAATTTGATGTCTGAACTGGAGGTGTCCAACAATTCCTCTTATGTGATTCGACTAGATCAATTTCAGTTTGTGACTCCTGAGGATGTGGACAAGCTGCTTGTGTTGGTGAGGCCTACCACTTGATCTCTTGACCCTTGTCCAACATGGCTTATTCTATCTAGCAAGCAGGCTGCTGTAGGCGGCCTGGTAGAAATAATAAATGCTTCTCTGAGGGAGGGCAGGATGCCTCCTTGTCTTAAGGAGGCAATTATTAGACCTGTTCTAAAGAAGCCTACATTAGATCTCTCAGAGTTGAGCAATTATAGGCCTGTCTCCAACCTCCCATGGCTGGGCAAGGGTGGTGGCCTCTCAGTTCCAGACGGTCTTGGAGAAAACTGATTATCTAGACCCATTTCAAACTGGCTTTCGGGCAGGCTATGGGGTGGAGACTGCCTTGATCGGCCTGATGGATGATCTCCGATTGGGAATTGACAGAGGAAGTGTGACTCTGTTGGTCCTTTTGGACCTCTCGGAGGCTTTCGATACTATCAACCATAGTATCCTTCTGGAGCGTCTGAGGGGGTTGGGGTGGGAGGCACTGTTTTACAGTGGTTCTGCTCCTACCTCTCGGACAGGTTCCAGATGGTGTCAATTGAAGATTGTTGCTCTTCAAGATCTGAGCTTAAGTATGGTGTCCCTCAAGGCTCCGTACTTTCTCCAATGCTTTTTAACATCTACATGAAACCGCTGGGAGAGATCATCAGGGGATTTGGAGCTGGGTGTTATCAGTATGCTGATGACACCCAGATCTACTTCTCCATGTCAACTTCTTCAGGTGATGACATATCCTCCCTAAATGTCTGCCTGGAAGCAGTAATGGGCTGGATGAGGGAGACAGAGGTACTTATTGTGCAGGGTCAGAACTCCAGAGACGATTTTGATCTACCTGTTCTGGATGGGGTCACACTTCCCCAAAAGGAACAGGTCCGCAGTCTGGGAGTACTCCTGGATCTACACCTCTCCTTGGTTTCTCAGGTTGAGGCGGTGGCTAGGGGTGCTTTCTTTCAGCTTAGGCTGATACGCCAGCTGCGTCCGTTTCTTGAGATCAATGACCTCAAAACAGTGGTACATTTGTTGGTAACCTCCAGACTGGACTTCTGTAATGCGCTCTATGTGGGGCTGCCTTTGTACGTAGTCCGGAAACTTCAGTTGGTTCAGAATGCGGCAGCCAGTTTAATCTCTGGGTCATCTCGGAGAGAACATGTTACTCCTTTGCTGATGGAGTTACACTGGCAAAATACAAAGTGCTAGTTATAACTTTAAAAGCCCTAAACGGCTTAGGTCCTGGGTATTTAAGAGAGCATCTTCTTCGCTACGAACCCCACTGCCCATTGAGGTCATCTGAGGAGGTCCGCCTCCAGTTACCGCCAACTTGTCTGGTGGTCACACAGAGACAGGCCTTCTCAGCTGCTGCCCTGAGATTGTGGAATGCGCTACCTGCTGAGTTATGATCCTCCCCATCTCTGGCTATTTTTAAAAAACATTTGAAAACCCTTTTTATTACCCAAGCCTTCTCAGGTTTTTAATTAAAAAATACTGTTTGCTAATTTTATGATTTTTAAATTATTGTATTGTTTTAACTTTTTATATGTGTTTTAATTGTTGTTAGCCGCCCAGAGACGTAAGTTTGGGTGGGGCACAAAAACAAACAAACAAATTTGCCTAGGGAAAGAATTCTACATTCCCACTCTGTGGCTGACATGACATCCAGACTAAGTTACTCAAAGGACAACTTAATTTCAATTAAGTTGACCACTCAGGAGTATTTAGTCTTGAGATCAGTCTGTGTTCCTTTCTAACCTGAACAGAGGTGAACAAAATAGAAGTTTTCCTTGTAACATGAAGACATTTTTGAAGTATATTTTCTGGAATTTCAAGTGTGCACTCCCATTAAAATACACTACCCTCCCCTTTCATACCATCACAATTGCTATGGTTAGCTATTGCTCTAGCCAAGTAAAGAACAAATAGCATTCTTGGTGACTGTTTCCTGACACTAAACTACCTCTGAACATGTATCAACTTAGGCCTCTATATAGTCCAGCAATATCTTATTTGAGCATGTTTTCAGTGGGTAGAAATCAGGGATATGAATATTCTAGCAGAAGGTCTTTATCCATATTTTCTGTATAATTTCATCTCTGCTGCTGGACTACAACTCCCATAATCCCCAGCCACAGTGGCCAATAGCCAGGGACTATGTGAGTCGTAGGCCAACATCTGCAGGAGGGCCGAAGTTGAGCAGCCCTGCCCTAGAGAGGTCTCCAAAGTGAATCAAATGGCAACATATGGGTAGCTAGTGCAGAAGCCCAAGAAGTTATTAGGCCCTGTTCAGCCTAGGCCCACTTCAAAAATTTTGCAGGACAGAGTGGTAGTTGCCAGGAACCCAGATTGTCTCCTTTCTCACAGCATGAATACACATAACCCATAAGCAGTTTAGAGAGCAAGCAAGAGGAAATGCAAGAGAGAGGAATGAAGTGACTCCACACCCCATAAAGAAAGGTAGCTGTGCATATCAGCTAGACAGGATATGTATTTATAGACAAATATATGAATAGAAGAGGAATAAACTGGACCCTGCTCCATTCCTTGGCAAAGATGACCACACACATCCCATGAACATACGAAAGGCCAGTGCAATCCTCCTTTGAGTGCAACCAACACTACCATTCCAGCATTTTATAACTACTCATGAAATAAAGCCATGGGCCAAAGACAACCAATAAAGCAGCAAAGTCTTACCTCCACCCCCGCCACCACCTCTATGGTCCACAAGCTGCATCAGTTTTGGATTGATGGCCTGGTTGGCTTCCTCTAGCACTTTGACTAGCTCTCTAGCTTGTTTCAGATTCCCTGGTGTGAAGAACGTATAGGCAGTGCCTTTGTTGGTACTACGGGCAGTACGGCCGATTCTGTGCACGTAATCCTCCGAGCTGTTTGGATAGTCGTAGTTTATCACAAACTTTACATCTTCCACATCTTGTGAGGCAATCAAAGCACAGTGAGGGATTGAGGAGAGGGCAGTGGAGGAAGGATGTGCCAACAGAAGGTGGGGATCACAAATGCAAGTGACAGTAACAAGAGAAAAGAAAAAAGTTAGTAATTGTAAGGAATAAAGACAGTACAGACTCTTCCCTACAGAGTGGAAGGCTAAATCGGAAGATATGCCCATCAAAGAATGTGTGTTTAGAAAAGCCAACACAGTTCTTAATTCCTCTCAAATTCATCCACCCTTTGCTGCATGTGTGTTATGAACACACACATATATTGCTCTCTGAACATTAACTTGTCAAATGCAAGCAATTTTACTTCACAACCATACACTAAGAAAAACAAATGTGTCCACTTTTTCTTTTTTTTAAGTCACAGCAAATTGGATTGGATGAGGGAGAGAACTGCCAAATGCCTTTAACTCTGTTAGGAGAAGTCTACAATGTCTAGCAACACTGAAACCACTTACCTTCTAATCATTCACATGGAATTAAAATGCAATGCTTTTTCAAAGAGAGTTTTAACTGCTAAAACATTAACTGTTTCCCTTCAGATTAAAAAGAAAAAGCCAGTTGTAGCAGAGTAAAATCTGCCACTTTGAATGAATGAATAGCTAGATTACTTCAATCCTTCTCCTTTAAAAGGAGCACTACACTAACATTTAATCATACCACTAAACCAATTCTTGATGAGATTTCTAGCATAAGACTGTTTGCAGTTATCTTGAACAAAGCGGATAATCCCAGATGCAAAACATTTCAAACTTTAGGGGAAATGTAAGATCTCAGGAGGGTGGAAACTAAGTAAATGTTAGTGTAACGCTTGGATAAAACCTGCCAAACAACATTAAGGAAAAGCAATTTTACATTAAAAATTAACAGCTCTTTTACAAAAAAAAAATCTGCATTTTAAGGAGAATATTCAAATCATATCCCAGGTAAAACACAGATTGACTTTTCTTTTAAAAATGAGAAACATTCCCTGTTTTGTTACCAGACTGATGCACACTCCCTCCTCCTGTGGGAAATCGCTGCAGCCGATCCCGTCTCTTTGCCTTTTATTTTTGGCGGCCTCCTTTCGAAAACTCCGCCCTCTGACACGGGACCACTGGAGCGCGGGGAGCATGCATCAAGGGTCCATGGCAGCGAGAAGTCCCCACACACGCTCGCACTGTGAACTGGCATAGATGCTTCTCTGTAGCCCCATTTGGCTGTCAAGCGCCTGAGAACCTGGGCTCACGTAAATGTTTCAGGTCCTCCAACGCTTGTTGTCCCCTCAAGGCTTAAAGGGGGCAATTGTCAAAAACTGAAGATGCTAAAAATTACATCCAAAGGGTCAGGTTGCATCTATTGCCCAGACTGCATTAATTTCAAATAAAAGGGTTGGGGAGGGGGCAAAAATAAAAGTGGGTGGTAGTAGTGGTGGCAGCGGCAAAGGGGTGATATGTCTGTTTCTTATTACAGCAAGGGGGGGCTCCTCAATCTTTCCAGACTCCAAAGTCCTGAATCACACCAAAAAGTGAGAAGGCAGATTTCACAGGGGCAGCGCGAGTCTCCAGCTAAGGTCCTTGGTGCAAAGATCTCAAAGGGCAAATACTAGGTAAGGGCAGGGTCACACAGAGTGCATTCACATCTTCACAGCTAGGGTATAACTGGAGTCTGACAACCAGCAGGCTATGTGGCCTCAGCCAATCCCATCCTGTACATCCACAGTAGCCATAATGAATACCAGGAAGCATTTTCTTGTTAGAAAGCACAGAGATTGCCAAGTTAACAGTGGGAAATCCATGAAAAAGCAATAAGGAAAAGGTGGAAGGAGGGGCAGGGGCAATTTCCACATTAGAATCCAAATGGACAGAGGGGACAGCAGGCGAAACATGCAGTGTAAAAAAACAAGAGAGAGATAAAAACCTTCTAATCTAATTTGCAGTGATATAAATTGTGCTCATCTCAATCTTTCTTCCAAAGAACTACAGAGATTCGGTTCTAGATCATTCTAAAATGGAACCTGGCTATCTGGGGATACATATACCCACTGAGATGCCCTGGAAAAGGGCTGAGTGTCTGAACCTTAATTGGGAGGGGCAGAACCTAGCAAACACGATCATCTAGAGCTGCTTCGACCACCAATGTAGATATGTCCCCAGACCTGCACTGAGTGATCGGCAGCTGATATCAAAGTTTCTGTTAAAGAAAACAAACAAAAAGAAATTTAATGATTTGACTTTAACAGAGTGAAGTGTAACCAAATCTTTAATGAAAAACAGCGCAGAGGGAAGTCTTCTCTCTTAGGGATCATTCACAAAGAAGCCATTATGGGGGACTCAACTTACCTGGAAGGAGATTTCTGAGACCAATGTTCCTTTGAGAAGAGGGAAAAACCCTGGTGACTCAGCCAAAAAGTGCGCGCCCCTGTTCTATGTTTTAGGTAGAAGCCTTCACTTTCCAGGAACTTGGAGGAATTCGTCCAGAGGTTTGCCAGTTAGGTATGTTTTTATAAAGCAGCAAACTCTGGGCCCCAAAACAAGCCAAGATGTTATTTAGTAACAAGAAACAGACTCTGGTACCTTTCCCCCACAGCCTCAGTGAAGTGGAGAAGGCAGAACGGGGAGACTGTTTTCTTAAATAGTATTCAAGTGAGTTGTTTTGGGGAAATATATGAGGAGAAGGGCTGTTTTAAAGTGTCTAGGCAAGATGCACAAAGAAGCTACCAGCACACAGCAAGCCTGTTTTAAAAAACCACTGCCAGAGAAAAGCAGTATTGTCTTTTATTTTTTTTAAAAAAATTGGCCTCTCCCCTTCTCCTAACAGGCCCAAGTTCTACCTGCACAGGTCGAGACATGACCCCGGAGGACAGAGACTGAAATCCATGTGAACACTTCAGAGAAGAGTTCAACAATTTAGGGGATGGGGTGGGAGCATGAGGGCAATGTGAGTAAAAGCTATCCAGTTTAGTATGTTTGCCACATTCACAAAATACTAAGAATGTGACTTTCTCAGTACTCTTAAGAACTGTATGCGACAAAAAATATGAATAAACATCTCTCTGAACTACTTGAGGAATTATTTTAATGGATTCTGTATAAAATTTGCCACAATGGATCAACCCACTGCAACGCCACCACAGAGTACCTACGAGTGGCTGCTTCCAGATTTTGTCAGGTATTGACAATAATCTGACAGAGTATACGAGATGCAGAGCTTAGTAATTATACAAATTTATTGTTATTAAAGGAGGACTGTTAACTCAAGCATCCACAAGAAACAATTTTTTACATCACTAACACAAAACAGAAACATTCTCACTACAACACACACATGTGGCTTTTACTATAACCTCAGCAATCCATTCTAGGAGGAAAAGTGAGGTAGAATACTGTGCATAAAAATACAAAGTTCACATATGTGCTCCATGTATTGGTGGGGAGGGGAAAGGTTTAGCTAAGGGTGTTAAAGTGCAATTACGTTAGTAATGCAGTTGGCAGAAAAGGATTTTTAAAATATGTTTGCTCTTCTACATAGTAATGCTAACCAAGAACTTATTGGATGCAGTCCAGTCTTAGTCATCCAGCCACAAAGCTGGAGCTGGAAAGGAGAGGGGTGTGGTGAAAGGGTTGGGCTGAGTAATTGGGTCTCTTTTCTCCCCACTGGCGATCGAGAAGTCATGCCTAGGCCTTGCTGCAGACCAAAGCCTGTTCGTTAGGAGCAGGAAGAGACTTTGAATATGAAAGGAGAAAAAAAAAGATCAATGTTAAAAAAGGCATTTCACATGTGGGGGAAAGTCACGCTTTAAATTTCTTTGGGGAAAAAGTGTTTGAATCTAAAGAAACAACCTGAGAAGCAGGCAGAGGAGCCCATGTGTACAAACCTAGCCCACGAGATGCAACATCCGTAGCAATGAGGATAGGGGCCTTTCCAGAACGGAATTCTGAAAGAAGAAAAGTTAACCCATCAAATCACAACACTGTACTTTAAAAGTAACAAATATATCTTTTTGGTTTGGTCTGGTTGTTCAAGAACCAGATTTAAAATCTTAGCATTGCACACATTTATTTTTATGCAACTAACTTTGAACAATGTCATTATGTTGCATTTCAATGAAGAAAGTAAATAAAATGTGAACTCTGTACTGAAACTCACATTTAGAAAAGCAAAACAAACACAGTCAGCATATTAAGGAAACTAATAAGCTTATGGTACAGTACTGCTTTTCAAGTCAAACGATCTTGGGCGGGGGGGGGGGGGGAGATACTGACCGACAAGATTCCCACCACTCACCATTAAGCACCCAATCTCTTTCTGGTTGACTCTTGTCTCCATGAATACACATAGCTGGCCAACTACCAAAACAAAAGATTTACACAGCTTTACAACACATGTTCACAAGTTCCAGAAACACAAACATTTTCAATACATGGTTTAAATAAATCCATATTCATTTGCAGTTAAAATATCACAGCCAATAACTCCAGTGATTTTAAGATGAAGCCAAAAACCCAAGCATAGTCATGGAACCCTTTGATCAAAGTCTACTAAGGGACCATGTGGCTCTATAGAGGCTAAAGAGATAGGTGAGACTTCTGGAATGTACAATTTCCATGTTAATCTTAATAGCAATTTTTCTGATGAAATATAATTAGTGAACATCTGTAACAATAAAGAAGTGGGGGTGGGGGAATACAAAATCCCTCCTCTAGCTGTGAGGAGTCCCAAGTAGGCTGCCACCAACCACTTTTAAATATGAGCAGATTCACCCTTCCAAGGGGATATACTGGGAGACTATAAGTGGAAAAGCCCTCCCTACAAGAGAGGCTTGAGCCGTTTTAGGCTCTCAAGAGCGTGTGACTAGAGCAGGACTCACTAAGGAGTGACACTCCATAACAAGGATTTATTAATAATTGGATAAGGAATACTAGAGGCATCAACAATCACTGCTTCCATTCAAATAAAACTCTTTGCTAGAAACTACAAGAACCATGCAGTCAGATCCAAACACTTAAAAAAAAAATTCCAATAGGTCTAGCTAAACTGGCCTCTATCCTTCCTACTTACTTACAATTGATTCCCAACCCAGGGCTGTTAAGTATCCCCTTTTCCTACAGTGGTTGCTGATCAGCCTTCCTTCAGAGGCCTCCAGGGAAGAACGGAATTTTTACACATCCCCAGTGTTCCCTCTAACAGGGATTCCCAGAAGTTGTTGACTACAACTCCCAGAATCTCCAAGCAAAAGCCATTGCAGCTGGGGATTCTGGGAGTTGTAGTCAACAACTTCTGGGAATCCCTGTTAGAGGGAACACTGCACAGCTCTTCATTATTCTTCTGTAGTCTGTTGTCCAGTAAACTCTGCCCCTCACTCTCTATTGAGTCAGAATGATTAGATTATTCCAGGCTTTCTTCCTTATTTAGAGAAGCCCACCCTCCAAGCAGTTACTCTAATTGAAGCCTAGTCCGCCCTCAAGCCTATCACTACAATATCCTATAACCATCTGCTTCCTGGTTTTTCAGACATACTGTAGCACTCGTTCTCAAAGAGGCAGACACGCAATTCCTTTTATAGTCAGGATTTAACTACAAATCAAAACAAGGAACACCCCACACAGGAATATCTTGACTGCAACCAGATGTGGGACTGCAAAGACTAACTTTGCTGTATCAAAAGGCTTTCCATCTGCAATATACCACTCCAAAATAAGACTGAAAAGCCTACCCATCTCTACGCATCCTTCGAGTTAGGTCATCACATCGTCTTTTTGTTTCCACAAAGATAATAGTCTTGTTCTCTTTTTCAGCCATGATTTCTTCCATTAGTTGTATCAATCTTTTAATAAACACACAAAACCAAACCCATGAATTATATACAAGAACAAGCAAATCTATTCCATCCCATCCAATTTTCTTTCTTTAGGAAGTAAGCAGAGAAGCTCATTTCATTCATACCCAATTTAATCCATTTTAACAATGTACAACACTCAAGAAACAAGTAAAGGCTCTTAGTCCAGTGGGTGCTTATAGGAAAAGTGGCTGCTTTTAGATATTTGCCTTAACCTTAATACTTAAATTGATGGCATTATGTTTTAACAACTTTCTTCTGTTAGTGCTTTGAAACTCCCATTAGAAAGGAAAAAGTAGGATTAAAAAATCTTATAAAGACAGATAAAAATCAATGCACTGTTACATTTGTCTGAATGAATGACTGAACTAGCCTAACCCATCTTAAAACTGTACTACTATTAAAGGAGCATGCAAGAAAATTGAAGATACTACAGCAGCCTCCATACTTATGGTCTTTCTCGCTCTCCATGCACACATCCACTATTTGCAGGATGTTATGATTGGCACTCAGCTCCAGGTTCCCCACGTTGATCTGGACATAATCATGCAAGAAGTCCTCAGCCAATTGGCGTACCTCTTTTGGCCATGTGGCACTCCACATGAGAGTCTGCCTGTCAGGCTAAGAGGAAAGATATGTCACTTAGATGATACTCTTAAAAACAGAAATTTAAAGAACTAATCTTCAAAAGAAGTACATACCCGAATTTGATCAACAATCTTACGAATTTGAGGTTCAAAACCCATATCCAACATTCTGTCAGCTTCATCCAATACAAGGTATGTGCATCGGCGAAGGTTGGTTTTCCCTGCTTCCAGGAAATCTATCAAACGTCCAGGTGTAGCAATGCAAATCTCAACTCCTTTAGGGAACGTTTAGGGTGGGGTGGAGGAGAGAAGCAAGCATAAAAGATCAGTTAGACCTTCAAGTTGCAGATTTGAAATATCTTACCAATTATGCCCACCATAATTTGGGTTTCTACTCTACTCAGCTTCTGAAATTTTGCCATAGTTGCTGCCCTGTAATACAGGCAGGCCTCAATATCCGTGGATTCATTATTTACAGATTTGTGTATCCGTGGTTGGGTAAAAGACACCTGACCTCGACATATGCGGGGGAAAGGGGGGGGGAGAATGACATACAGACCTCACGTATCTGTGGGTGGCTGGAAATTACCATGGAGGTCATTTCAGGCCACCATTTTGTGTTTCAAAGTCTCAAAATGGCTCTGTTCTTTAAAAAAAAAGGGGGGGAGCAATTTTCAGGGCAGAATGCAACTAAGAGATCAGCAAAACATGGTAGGGAGCTCCGCCCACCACACAAACATGGCTGATTTTCAGTCATTTTCCCAACGACTGGGAACCCAACCCCTGCATTCCCATAGCCCCAATGACTCAATATTTGTGGTTTCCATTATTTGTGGTTGCAGCTGGGAACAGAACCCCCACAAATACGGAGGTCCTCCTATATAGGTGTTACTATTAACTAGGTTAGACCATTCAAACAAAGTTGAACTATTAACTAGGTTAGATCATTCAAGCAAATCTGAGCCAAACCCTCTAAGTTCCCATGACTCATCTAATGTAAGAAGGAATTTACAATAATTTTAACAAAAATACATATTGGGGTTATACAAACTAATATGTTACAATCAGTCTATGCTTTACAAGTCTGCTATTAATTACCTCTCTCCAAATCTCTGATCTGGGGACCTTTGGGTGCTCCTCCATATATACAGGTACTCTTCAATCTTGAACATTTACCATAATCATCAGCTACCTGCTGCACTTGCTGGGCCAGCTCTCGAGTAGGAGCCAGTACCAAGCACTGCAAAAAAAAACCCATTCAGAATATTAAGTTCCACTCTCAAAACTCAAGGTATTGGTGTCTAAAACACCAGAGGCAAAACTTCTAGAACTGCCATCTTTATTTACCCAAGTCCCATAAATATAGTATGACAAGTAAATATGCAATGTAATGTTTACATAAACACACACACAGAAAGCAAAAGAAAGGACTCACAATCGGACCATCTCCTCTTTCCAAATATGGCTGGTGGTTGATGTGAACAATTGCAGGAAGCAAATACTGGAACAAGGGAAAATAAAATATATTAGAACACAAAAGAGTAACGATGTACCAAGGCAGTATCTGATACTTTGCTCATTCATTCTAAAACATTGTCTCAAAACACCAACCAAGCCAGATCGCATAGGCATAACAGCCATCTTAAAGATGATTTTGAATCAGGCATGACAGCTATCCAGTTTGTTTAAGTAAAAGTGAGTGTTTACAGCTGCCAGATCCCCACATTTCCGAGGATAGTCAACATGAACCTCAGAGGGCTGCACCAGAGGAGGGGGGGAGCGAGAGGGGCAAAGGGGCAATGCTCCAGACACCCAAATTGTCTAATACAGCTCGTATGATCCTCCAATCATATATTTTTTAAAATCAAGTATTACTCCACCAAGTTATCATATCCTCCTTTTAAACAATTCCCCAAGGTAGCGTCTATTAGTAGCACTGACAAATTCAAGTTTTAGCCTGAAGTAACACGTGGAGAAGATCAGGGTTAGGATGCTAGGGAGGGATGTGTGTTTTGTAATTTGTTCATATGGATCTCAGATAATTTTACATTGTGTTTGATAATACAGTAACTACTATTACTTATGTAACACCATCCACGTACATGAAAATAATACCAGAGAAAATGAATAATACTTACTGCCAATGTTTTACCAGAGCCAGTCTGTGCAATGCCCACCATATCTCGGCCACTAAGGGCCAATGGAAAGCCCTGACACTGAATTGGAGTTGGTTCTGTAAAATGCTGATCGATCAAGACATCCATTACATATTCTAGAAGTTAAAAATAAGACATACAAAAATCAATAGCAACAAAATGTCTACATTGTAGTGATAGTAAGGCTTTAGAGGAAGACTAGGCCTCACTTAGAGCAACTGCTGGAAGGGTGGGCCTTTCCTAAAAAGAGGTAAAACCTGGGAAAATCAAAACAGAAGGACCAATCCAGAGGACTGGGCGGGATCTACACACGCAACCACCAGCAGAAGAGAAAGCTTTCTTCTTTGTTTAGTCTATCCCAAGAGTGCCCTGAGAAAGCAGCGGACTGAGAGGTTCCTGGGGAACTGAGAGGCTGGAAACCACAGGAAGGCCCCTTCCAGTGAGTAGTAGTTGAATAGGGACCAGTTCAGTTAGATGTGTGAGGGAAGTTATTTTCCTTTATTGCATTGCTTGCATCTGAGTTACCTTGTTAGTGAAACTCTCTCACACACAATCTGCTTTATGAAGAGATAGTTATTCTTATTGCATACTCCTATTTTTTGTTTTAATGTTACAATAAATCCTTGGTGAAGTGTACTACTCTAGTCTTCATTTTGGGTCTGCATTAGTCACACACCTTTGAAGGCCTAGGACTGCTCAACCCTTTCAGGGACAGTTTTGCCACTTTAACCACCCCCACCGCAATCTTGTCTGGAGAGTGGGTTTTCCCACATCAAAATAAAGTGGATGGTGGCAGCCTACTGTGAATCCCTTACAGACAAAGATTCAACCCCAGTGAACTCCAACCCCCCCCCTAATCTCCGATAGGAGCTATGGCATGCATAATGTTTGTTATGGGAATTAGGTTCCAATGATATAAATTCCTACCATGTATTTGGGATAAGAGTATAGTTTCCCCAAAGCTACATTTTAAGATCACCTTTTGGAACTAAACATATCTGATCAGAAGCAATTATCCACGATCTCCCCGCCACTCCCAACAACTGTGCTTAGTTGCAAAGCAGAATACTCACGCGGAAAGTTACACTGGTGGAAGGCAAATACAGGCTTGGGGCAGCCATCTGATCCTCTAACTGTAATCTCTTTTTTTCTTCTCAGCTCATCAACCTCATACTATTAAGAGGAGTGAAAAGTACAAATAAACCTCATGAGAAGCAATTGCATCTTCTTTCATGAAAATAAAATCACTGGCAGCCACTAAGAAGCAGGTGACCCCCTCATTTTCATCAATGCATACAGTCATCATTCACATGAAATTTAATGCAAGTGTTCCACAATCTTTAGCTCTTAATGTTCTAATAGCTCTGTGTGGGAAAGAACTGTGTCTCTCCCTATTAGTTCCATTCTCAGGAAGTTATTGAATCCACAGCAGAATAGGAATTGGAATTCATGCCCTAATCTCTGTTCACTGTACTAGAGTGGTTCCAAACAACAAGATATACAACTATAGCCTCTATAATTGCCCTCCAGAGGTCTTTATAAATTAATTTGGCCTCTCACAGCAATGTCTACTGACATACAAGATATATTTTCTCACTCTGCGTTCTCATTCTACCCTGCACATTCTTCATAATGTTCAATATCCTACTAATCCCCAAAACAGACAGTAATGTCATCACATCAAGAACTGTACCTGCTTATCTATATCACTATTTCCATTTGGGTTAAATTACACATCCAGCATATAGATTCCCCTACTATCTCTGAGGATGTTGCATCTGGTCTGTGGTTTCCTGGTCAATATTTAATTGTATACTACTCAAGTCAACCAAAGACTTGCAAACTGAAGAGCTTTCCTCTCCAGTTTGATCTTTTCTAAGATTGTCTACATAATGGCGGTAGGTGTTTCCATTTTCAGCACTGCCTTGAATACACACAGAAAAAAGAATAGCTATACACAAAAGAAAGGTATGGAGCACTCAAAATGCATCTGTCTAGCAAACCCCCAATATGTCATCACATTAAGTTGCCAATAACCCTGTAAAAAATTAAAAGCATTCTTGTTTTACTTGACAATAAATCATTGTTCTGAACAATTTCTAGCAAATGATACATCAAATAGTTAACTGAGCATGAGACCCCCTATTTCTGGAATTCAAAATGATTTGAAGATTCACATTCTGCCATTTTTAGAAAAGATAAATATGGCAATTTGGAAGCACTGTTCCTTCTAAGGCATGCGTACGTGCACACGCTCAAAAGTTTTTGGATGTCCACTCAATTCATTTTTGATCCCGCTCAGGTTGAATCAGGAAGGCCCCATTCTGAATGCACATGCGCACACACTGCCTTGATACTGCCGCCCAGAACAAAACTCATTCTGCACAGAGATGAAAAAAAATTGAGGGACCACTATTTGGCAGCTTTTAAAATATATATATATTTAAGCAAACACAGTTTGAGAATAGCTTCTTAAAGCCATGTTTGCTCCAAAGGTCTGTACTGTCAAATGTTAATGCAACACTGCAAATTGTGAAGTACTGCAGATCACAGTTTCAAGATGAACTGCAGATTATGAATATCTATTGTAAACTCAAATTGCACATTTGCCTAACATTAAGAACAGCCTCCAGATGACAGGCAGAAAAGGTTTGTAAACTAAAAGAGAGTTTGTACTCTACAACCCTATTTAGGCCATTGATGTGCTATTAAGTTACTAATATAAGTATGTCTGTGCAGGTGAACTCAGTAAACATTTGTGGGCTATACATTGCCAGACTTATTTGTAACACAGGTATTCAGATAAGATTAAGCGGAAATTACTTTATAAGTGATTTGCCTTAAATGCCTGCCTACAGGCAGTAATGGGCTGGATGAGGGATAATAAACTGAACCTGATCCAAGCAAGATGAATGTGCTCATTGTTGGGAGTCATAATCTGCAAGATGGGATAGAACTTCCTGTTCTTTCTGGGGGAGTGTAACCTCTACCAGAACAGTTTCGTCACTTGGGAGTGCTCTTGGACCCGGGTCTCACCCTGGTCTCTCAGGTTGAGGCTGTGACCAGGAGCATTCTTACCAGTTGCGATTGATTTGACAACTCCCCCTGTTCCTTGAGGGAAATGACCTAAAAACAGTGGAACATCACCTGGTAAGCTCCAGGCAGCCCTACTCTAGGACTGCCTTTGTACTTATTTCAGAAACTTCAGTTAGTTCAAAATGTGGCATCTAGATTGGTCTCTAGGGTATGCTGGAGAGACCACATTATGCCTGTTCTTAGTTGCACTTGGCTAGCAATATGTTTCCAGGCAAAGTACAAAGTGCTGGTTACCACCTTTAAAGCCCTGAATGGCTTAGGTCCAGATTACCTGAGAGAACATCTTTCTCTACAAGATCCCCACCACTCATTAAGATCATCAGAAGGGGTCCATCTTGGGGTGCCACCAGTTCCTCAGGTGGCAACCTGGGATTGAGCCTTCTCAATTGTGCTCCCTGTGGATATAAGAGGACTGTCTTCCTTGGAGGCCTTCAGGAAAGCCTTAAAAACCCTTATTTTTAGCCTGACTTTTAAAAATATCCAGTTTTAATTTTAATTTGGTTTAAATGTGTAATTTTTATGGTTTTATTACATTTTTTTATTTTAATGTAAACCACCCTGAGCCACTTTAGGAAGGGTGGTATATAAACTGAATAAATTAATAATAAATAAGTTATGCTAAGGACTGGTAAAATCATCACTACAGTGTGTATGATGACAAAACAACCGGCGGGGGGAGGGGGGGATCCTAGTTATTGCCACAGTCTTGAAAGCACCCAGAAACATATTAAAACTGGGAATGTTTCCAATTACTATGAGAACAAAAAGAAGAACAAATAAAACTTACTGGAGTGAGCCTGGCCACTTCCGGATGTTCAACATAGAAATTCTTCTCAAACTTAGGTAACTCATTCAAGTCCCATTTCTTCTTACGAAGACGCTCTCCTGGATTTCCAAATTTCTTGGGAGGAAGGGGACTGCCAAACCTGAGCAGAAAGATTACAATATAAATTTTCAAGTGTTGTTAAGAGTCTTTTACAAACATATTTTTGAGCCTCCCTTTATGCTAGTTTCCCAAAGATTGCTATTCAGTTCAGTCTAAGAAAACACTAGTAGAAACTGGAAAATTACCACCTCTTTTGGAAAACACATCCAGGGTCTGAATTCACACAAAAGCAGTACTAACTTTCACTCTTTCCCCCCTTTGTTATGTTCTATTCCCAAACAATGAACAAAGGGAAACATTAGAGAAGACAGAAGTTCTGTTTATCTCAAAAAAACAACAGCTCAGGTTTAAAGAACAATGAAGACACTAACAGACACTGTGTTTACCCAGATCTGTCTACTGTAACTGCCCTAGGCAAGAAATTAAATCCAGGCATATGGAAGTAATGAAAGAAAGCACCCAAGATTTCTAAACATACATTGAAGACATCGATCGCTTTGTTACAGACAAGTGATGTTTTTAAATTTTATATATATATATATATATATATATATATATATATATATATATATATATATGGTATTTATATGGTATATTTCTCTCTCTCTCTCTCAAAGGGTTTTCCTAACACTGCAGCAAGCTATTGAAAACAACAGATGTACTGGAATGCTGTTTATATTGCAACAGGTCATATCACCAAAGCTAAGTTACCCGAAGCATGTAAAATGGTTTGCAAGTAGCTAGAGCAATATGTCGAGTACAGCAAATAGGCTCCTCTTGGTTCTCTGCAGTAAGACTCCAACAAAATGTGAATTACAATACACTACTAAAAATATCTTCATGTTTCTGGGTTCCACCATAATGAGACGTTGCAAGAGACAGGAACTCCAGGGACTTTTATGCATAGCAGGTTTTACGGCGAGTTTATGGGGAGGCTTCACTGCAAACTCGAAGTGGTCCAAAAAAACCACTGCAAACAATGGAGTTTTTTTAACCTGGATATAAATCAGGCTACATTCTAACATGCAGTGAAAAACTCGAATTGTGTGTGAACTGTTCCAAGATAACTCGTAGGGACTTTGGGGTAAATCTAACGATATGTGAACGCACGATCCATTCTGGAGGAGATGTGAATTAATATGTTTCAAAAGCCCCATGTGAAAAGCTTCCAGGTCAACTGCAATGTAGCAGATCTACTACAATGTCCCAACTCTACTCTGACCACATAAGTTGTAATTAACCAGTAAAAAAAACCCCAAATATAGAAGAGAGGCTGCCTCTTTACCATGTATCTGCAAAAATACTATTTCAAAAGCAGCTCCTCTAGTTTTTTCAGGAATATTATTATTATTATTATTATTACATTTATATCCCGCTCTTCCTCCAAGGAGCCCAGAGCGGTGTACTACATACTTGAGTTCCTCTTTCACAACAACCCTGTGAAGTAGGTTAGGCTGAGAGAGAAGTGACTGGCCCAGAGTCACCCAGCTAGTTTTATGGCTGAATGGGGATTTGAACTCAGGTCTCCCCTGTCCTAGTCCAGCACTCTAACCACCACACCACGCTGGCTCAATTACGACAGCAATGAATGCCCCACTGAGAGACCTTAAAGGCCACGTTGAGGACAGATCATGCTGGAGAAAATCTATCTGGTCACTAGGAGTCAACACTGACTTGACGGCACTTCATCAATCAAAGTACTAAGAAAATGTTTTTGCTTTTGTGTATCATTTTGCAAGTTCACCCAGAGACAGCAGTATTAACATGTCCAGCAAAACATTTATCCCAAATCAATTTATATTCTCAGGAATACAGTAAAAAAGATAGGCTTTTAGATCTCCATCCAATTATTTTTAAAATCTCAACATGCATGTTTTTCAGGGAGCATTGGAATGTTGTATTCTTAACTCCTATTTTTCCTATCTTAAAGATGTTTCTCCTAAATACTAGAAACAATACAAGCTTCTTAATAAACCTGGCATATAAGTATTTCTTATACTTTTAGAGTACTTCCAGGAAGAGGTGTTTAAAACTCCCCAGTATCAATGATACTAAAGTAGTGTGTGCGCTGATCCCTATGTTGACTGCTGCTAGCTCAACAGAATAGGAGTATGGGGAGTACCAAAGGAACTACCATAGGGCCAGCCACCATGATAAAGCATTTCTCAGGGCAATTCTTCTGTTGGCGCTATAGTGTTTGGAGCCACAGCATTGGAAGTGCCCCAATTCTCAATATGAACCACAAGATCTCAACTGATTGCAGTTCTTCTTAAATGAATGCTGATCCAAAGTGTATTTACTTGGAAGTTAATTCCCCTATATTTCAACATGATCAATCTCAAGTAAGCATGTTTAGGACTGCAGCATCTGCTCAAGTAACACAATAAACCAATGAGATATGAATCAAACTATTTAGCCTCTGCAATGTTATAGGCACTTTGGATCAACTCCTAGCCTAGCCGGCCCCAGCAGGAATGTGACAAGGCTTCGATTCAGAGAAGAGTCATTGTGACATTGTAAGTCCTCTTTCTGTTTTCACAGCTAATCTACAAAGTACTGAGACTCAGTAAAATAAAATAGGTAGTAGTCTGCAGCTGCAGAGGCACAACATAATTTAGAAGATATGTTTAATGGCCGCTGCACAAGTGACTTTGACAATCACAGGAAGCACTGAAAAAGTCTTCCCATTAGCATCCAGAGAAAAAAAAGAAACCACGTTGTGGGTGGGTGTATGGGGGGGGGGAGACGTTGTCTGTCAGGCTGGGAGCTTTGATGGACAGTACACCAGAAGGCGGCAGAAGCTTTCTGCCCTCTGATCAGTTAAGGAAAGAGTAAGAGGAACACAAGGAAACTTTGCCTCCTGGGCCTTTAGTTCCCTCCCCCATCTTGTAGGCCCATATTAGGCACCTCCCTGTCCATACCGCTGCCTCCATATTGAGACACCATCCTACAGTTGTTTAGTAATATTCAATGCAACTGCTACCAATATTTTCTTTTTCTGGCAGGGCTCCTGTGTCCTTAGAAAATCCCTCTAACGCGGCGACGACGACAACAACAAACAGGTGATGCTGTTCCCTCTGATTAAGAGGCTTCGCCTGTTGAATTACTGCTTGGGTTGCTACCCCCACCCCCGCTCTCCTACCAAACACAGAATGGGCAACCCCATCGAGTTCAGCCCTCCCTGTCCGTGTTTACTGAAAAAGCTGCCACCCAGTGAAGGGGGCCTCTCCTTTCCAAGCGAGTGGTGCACCGAGGACAGCAGCCTGACGGACAATAAGCCCTTTCCTTCTTCCTAACTCAAGACCCTTTCGGGGGGGGGGAGGCGGAGACTCCTCTCCTCTGCTGGGCTTTCGCGGCCTAACCAACAGGCAGAAATCCAGCCAGTCAGCAGTTCCCGGCAGAGAAGTATCCCCCCCCCGGGAAGCACGCAGCTGTTAAGGCGCACCGGGAGATCAATCCAGCAGCAAAGCCCCCCCCCGGGGGGGCGGGGGAGGCCCAGCTCCTCTCTCCCCCGCAACCTGCTTACCCGCCGCGGTCACGGTCGCGGCCTCGGTCTCCGAAGCCTCGCATCTTCGCAAGCCGAAGGAGGCCCCTGGCAGAGATCGACGCGGGTGGGGACGCTGGAATCTGGAGGGCCGCCGCTGACCGGGCCTCCAACCACCGCTGCCGAGGGTGCTTCGGCTGCGCTGTATATCCCTACGCAATCAACCTTAGCAGCCTGGTTTGTGTGGCTGCAGATCCTGCCAAGCCCAATTCCCCGGATCTCAGACTGGCCGAATCGAGTCAGGAACCGTTTGGTCGCGGAAGGGAGAGACAGCCTTTCTTCTCCGGCCTCTCAACACAAAATGGCCGCCGTCACCCGAGCTCGCCTCTTCTTACGTTACTGCTCTGCCCGATGGCTGCGTAAGGTACGTTCCTGAATAGCCGGGGAGGAGGGGTCCAGATTTCGCTGCGCCTATTCTTGAAAAATGGCCGCATGGGTTGGTCGGGCTCCCGCGGGCAGTTTCAGGACTTCTGGAAGACGTGCTTTACGGAAGATACGTAGCTGTAGGTCTAAGTTCGCTCTTTGCGTGGGTAATCTACTTTCTATGCATTCTCAAAAGTCATCTGCGCAAAGAGCTTATCTCCTAACCCAGCCACGAACCTTGGGTACAACTCTTTCTACGCAATGTGATACGAATAAAATACTCCCTCCGTAATTTCCATACATGTCGCTAGGTTTCTGCTGGATTCTGTGTAAGGAAACGAGTCTTCTACCTTGCGTGCACTTTGTTGGGATGTAGCAGAATTACGCACGCTATGTAGCGTAATGGCGTTTAAGAATACAGCCTCCCGCTCGCACATATAGGAGGTGACGCTGGGCTGTTCTGTTTTCATTGTATGCAGACAATGAACTTTTCTTGTATGCTATGCTGTAAAATGGCTCTGAAACTATCTTGGTAACGACATCCTCCGTTTGACGCTCAAAATACATAATATATACTTCCAAATTTAAGCTCGCTTTCCTGCTCGGAACAATCCGGCAAGAGACTTTGATTCTTGTGCAGTTGCATGTGAGCATAAAAAGGGAGCAGTTGCCCGTCTACAGTTGTGGCCATGATGTTTGATCTTCCCTTGTTGTTTCCAGACAATTCAGAACAATCGCTAATTTTGCAATGCTAATTAGGTAATCTTTGTTATTTTGCAGAATACGTTTTCTTGTGTAATAAGGTTATTGATGACAACGTGCAGAAATGAAGTTGTTGAACAAGCCCCAAAGCTCAAGGCCTGGCTACAAATTGTGCTTGGAAAACTCCTTGTGCTTTCCATAGTGTCAGAAATGTGCTTACTTATTGGTGGGATAGAGGTGTTCTGCAGACACTCGAAAGAGCTCTCTTTTTATGATCACTGTAAATATTCCAGGACTATGACCTAGCATGAAACGTGGCTCAAGTTTAGCTGCAAAATGTGCTGCTTCCTTAGTTAATGTATGATAATAATTTTTTACAAGAACACTCAATTATCAAGAAAACTCAAATCATCTAATTTGCCACCAGTATCTTTCACACTTGGGTTCATACAAATACATGCTCTCACATACCATTAAAAATGCATTCTCAAATGCTATCTGCACCTTAATGGGGAGATTTAGCACTGATGATTATTTCCATATAGTCATTTGACCATAGCAGCAGCAGAAGAAGTAATAATAATAACAGAAATGAAATCCAGTACACAATCCACAACATACAACTAATAGTACACTAGTAGGTGAGGCCTGACTTTGGCTAGGCAGAGACATTCTGCACAGACTACACTGAAAGGGAAGTTCAAGAAATTAAATATATGTAATATGTTTATATGTTATAAATATATAATATATGTTTATTAATGTGCTTGCAAAAGGGAAGTAAAATAAGTTTGACATCTGTAGGATTTCAACTTCAAATATTCATTTAATTAAATAATAATATAAGGTAAACTTGAATCATAGTAAAGTCTGTTGAGAACAATAACAAAATCTGCTGATTATATTCAGAATTTCTTTCTTTCTATCTTTTAAAAATTAATCTGTCCACCAGCAGATTCCAGTGTAAAAAGCAGTGCATTCAGAAGTGTGGTCCTTTCTCCATAAAGCTTTGAAAGGACTGCAGCTTCCAAAGGTGTGGTCTTCAGATCATTCGGCTTCAGGCATTCCAAAGCACAACCTTACTACATACCGTACATACAAGTAAAGTCATATCACTAAAGTTTCCTGAAGGAAAATGCTGTGGTTTGTTAGGGATATTCTGAAATGTCAGTTGTAAATGTTTCATAATTTCTGTAGGTGTGTGTGACATTTTATTTATATGTGGTGTATTTTGATTTTTATTGGATGTTCTTGTATTGCTTGATACCTTTTTGTTATGGTCAGATGACTAAATGTAAATAGAATATATCACTGTACAAATATAAAAGCTCTTACTGGATCAGAGTCAGACCCAAAGTCCATCTGTGTGCAAGGAGACACATATGGGCAAAGGCAGCCTGTAAGTTACCCGAGTTTGAAGTTGTTTCGAGCTTTAAAGACAAGAACCAACCAACCCTCAGGGATGTATTTCTAGAAGTGAAAAGGATTTGCCTCCCCCCACATGTAACTGCAAAAGAAGCCTTTGCTGCAGCTATGCCGCAGCCTCTACAAAGACGCAGTCCTACTGCCCTCATACCACTGCAGAACATGTGGGCTACTGGTGTTTCAGATTGGCAGGCAGATTGCACAAGGCAGTTCTGCAATATGCACAATGTCATCTGGACCACCAGCAACATAATCTGTAAGAATCTGTTGGAATAAACCTCCATTTGGGAAATACACTCTGAAACACACCTTGCTTTGTGTTCAGGAATGCTCACATCAGCTTCTGATGACCGGCACTGTTAGGGGAAAACTCAAGCATAGAATGCCTCAACACAGGCACATGTGTTGGGGTGGGGAAGGAAGGTATAAGAAAAAGCCAATTCAAATAAACATGTTGGACTTCTACTTGTTATCTATAACCCAATGGAAGACCCGTTGTAGTGGATAACGACAACTGGTTACTTGTAATGATTCAAAACACAAACATGGAAGTTTCAAATCTGAATTAAAACAAATCTGTCAAAACTAATTTAATTTTTAAAACTTTACAAACAGTTACCATTCCTCTAGTACAAAACATTTCCATTTTTCCAAATAGTCTGTTTCATATGAAGGTTCCAGTGTCAAAATATATATTTAAAATGGCAATTCATTAATATAGTTCATTTTCAGTAATGTTCCATGCAGTTATATTCCATCCCACATGCATAGGTGGTCAAACTGCAAACATAAGGCAGGGGGTCCTTGAGATAGTGTGTGACTTTTAAAATGGAACAAACTACTTTTTTTAAAAGTGGGGGAGGGGAACCAAGACCTAATAATAAAATCGATCTATAACTATCCTTAAAGGAATTTTGTTGTACCCAGTAAACCTTGATTCTCAGGAGGACCGTTGGCTGCCTCTCAGCCTCTTCAAATTGCTACTCATGGATATCCTTAAGCCAGCTGTGTGCAGTCACCACCATGCAGAGTGTCAGAGACGTCAAAAGATCACCACAAGTCCCAATTCTGAACAATCCCAGTTTGGTACAATGAATACAAGTAACCACTGACTTTTAATATAGTTAACATAAGTTGGTATGAGCGCCTCTCAGTTGTCCTTGACCAAGATCTGCCCTACTCTTTGGCATCTCCAATTCCTCCAGCAGTTATTGCAAATGTGGCTTCATTTTCAGGCATTTCAGGGCTAAGAAAACAGAAAGTGGCTCTATGTTTTTGTCTGTGAGACAATGTTAACATTTCCCACATGAGCACAAGAGTTCAACAAAGCTGTCATTCTTCGAGCCCTTTAGACTTTAGATCAGGGCTGCACAACTTTGGCCCTCCAACTGCTCTTGGGACTACAACTCCCAGAATCCCTGAATATTGGACACTGTGGCTGGGGATGATGGAAGTTGTCCATTGGAAGGGCCAAAGTTGTGCAGCCCTGCTTTGGATCTTTTACCTGTCAAGAATATCCAGTACGGATTGATACCATGTAGAAAAAGTAAACAAAGGTCCTCCTGTGCCTGTGTATTTCATCTGAGCTCCACAAAATGGAAATATGGCTAAACTGCATTCAAGTATTGCATTTTTTAAAAGATGTCATGGAATTAATTGTGTTTTTCTTTTAATATACGAATTGGCATTTGAGGAGTAAACCGCTCTGATTGTACGAGTTTGCCACATATGCATTTATCTTCTCTCCCCCCTTCTGCTTATGACTCCATCATCATCATCATCATCATCATCATCATCATCACTGAATTGATACACATGGAGGCTATTCCCACGATCAGGCAAAATCAGGCTAGAGGATCCTAGCGTGATTTCGCCTGATTGTGACAATCACCAAGCTCACAGGCGAGCCTGGTGGCCTCCAGGCGGTTAACCCACCAAACTACCCCTCCTCTTAAACCGCTCTGCAGCCCCCCCCCCTTTTTTCACTCCGCAAACCCTTTTTTTTTGCTCATGATTTGCCATGGCCTGGCTCTGTGCCGCGGCTACTCACGAGGAGACCCCCAACTGGGAAGCTGAAAAGCTACCTCCTGGCTCGGGGGTCTCTCCAGCATGCCCTGCGCACTCATGCAGGGCATGCTCTAGCTTCTGGGGGCCGCATGGCCCCGCTGGCTCCGTAACGGAGCTGGCAGTTATGTGGGCAGCCAATCTGGCCACCCAGGGCTGCTGCACTGCTCGTCTGAGGGGAGAGCGGGCTAAGCCCACTCCAGGGGCGTAGCTAGGGGAGAGGGGGCCTGTGGTCATCCCTCTCTCTGGCGGCCCTCCAGAATGAGGGAGATAATGAATAATATGGGGGGGGGTGGAGCTAAAGGGCCCTCAGGAGCTGGGGGCCCGTGTTCTTTGAACCCTTTCGCTCAATTATAGCTACGCCCCTGGCCCACTCTCCCCGCTAACCCCCTCATGGCTCTTCTCACAGATCGTGAGAAGAGCCTCGTGCTCTGACTGGGCCTTATCTTGGTTTCAAATAGCAAGATATTTAAACTTAAAAATCTGGTCGATCTTAATATGCTTGATACTCCAGCTGTAAACCTTCCTGGTGTTCAAGAACACCAACACCTTAGATTTAGTAAAGTTAATGGAAAGATGGTTATCATTACAATATTGGGCAAATGCTCTCAAAAGTCTGAGGAGACCAATTTGGGTCTGGGACAAAAGGATCGAATCATCAGCGTATAGGAGCACCGGAACCCGATGGTCTGCCAGCTTAGGGGAATGAGCGTCCACCTTATTCAACTCAGAGTCCAGGTCATTAATAAATAAATTAAAGAGGGCTGGGGCCAAAAGACAACCCTGCCTGACTCCTCTAGACGTAACAATGGAGTCTGTCAGTGCCCCTTTCAGGTCAAACCTGACTCGAATAGAGGAGTCAGCATAGAGTTGTTTTATCAGAAATAAAAGTCTTCTATCAATAGATGTTGTTGTGAGTTTGGCCCATAATAGCTCTCTAGGTATAGAGTCGAAAGCAGCTTGGAGATCCATAAATGCAACAAAGAGTTTGCCCTTAAAGGTACTTGTATACTTAGTGGCCAAGTGATGCAGTCACATACAATGGTCCAGGGTGGAGTGGTTTGCCCAAAAGCCAGCCTGTTCAGGACCAAGTACACTGAAGTCAAGCATCCCTCCCTCCAACTTAGCCAGTAGATAACGCGCATAAAGCTTGCCCACTATCGACAGAAGACTAATCGGTCTGTAGTTGGAGGGATCTGAGTGAGAACCATGTTTATAAATGGGTATCACAATGGCCTCCTTCCAAGAGGGAGGAATAATGCCAGTATTATTAACTGAAGAGAACAGGCTGGCCAAAACAGGAGCCCACCAGTCTAAGTTGGCCAGCAGGGTTTCAGAGAGGATGCGAACCGGACCAGGTGCCTTACCTCTCTTTAAAGCTGAAGCTAAACTATATCAGCAGAAGTCATGGGGGGCCATAGGGATAGCCTCTCCGGAATGAGGAAATCATTGCTTAAAGGGGGTACATCCATGTTGAAAAGAGACCTAAAATGGACAACTCAGGCTTGAGCAGGCACCCTAGAACTCACACTAGGTTGATTAAACCCAGATACGATATGCTAAAAGGTGCCATTATCCTATGACAGTCAGGTTATGTAATGTGTGCTGTGAAACCCAATTTCTATATTACCTATCGTATATCTTGGCAATACGCAGCTCTCCCCTTCCCTTCCGCAAACTAATCCTTGTTGTAGAAGCATGAGCAAGGATGTGGCCCCCAATAGGCTTCTTGGGATCTGCCTGAAAGCTAAATCAATCAGACAAATAAAAGATTAGGTGCAATTTGTAGGGTAAATTCTTGAATAAACAGGCAACCTCACTTCCCCTCTCATGCACTGTAGAGTATACTGCTTTGGAGCTCAAGTGGAGACTGTTAGCTATAATAGTTCTTAGCTCTAAAAAAGGCAACTCCCCATGAACAACAAACTAAATATCAGATACACAAAAACTTCCTGTCTAAAGTACTCCATGGGAGTCCAATAGAAATTCAGTAGTCCCCTAGAGTAATTCCTATTGGGTGAGTTAGTCTGGACGCCAACCTGGAACCAGACCCTGCCACAAATCCTGATGCCACCTATATCTCCACATCTATTCAAGCAACACCATTGCAGGATCTAGTAGTGTCAGCTACAATATCAGAGGCTCGTAATTTGCTCATCCTCTGTGATATGTGTAATTATCTGCCAATAAAGCCCTTCTGCTTTCTACATCCAACAAATGGGTCAGTCTGTTGGACACAACAGAATAATTGGACACAAATCTGGTTTTAGAAGCAGCTGTTTTTCACAGCAATCCCATCCTTTCCCAGTGGGCATAATTCAAGAACATGATGGCTCTGTACTTATATTCTCCCATTTGAACACTTTTGACACTTCAGGCAAGTGGTTCCCTAGAATCCTTTACTAGTATAACTGACAGCGAGAAAGAGGCCAGGCCTTATGGGCTTGCATTGACATATTCTGGAGCTCATATATGGGAAGAGCAAGAGTAGCTTCAGTGGTTAACGGCAACTGAAAAGTCCTCATGGCTCAATCTGCAGTGCACCCTCTCTGAGAAATTGAAATGCACAAAATCCCTAGAAGACTCTATTTTGTATGAACTTTTGAGAACTTTTGTGTGAACCACCTTGAGATTGTTTTAATGAAAGGTGGTATAGAAATCTAGCAATAAATAAATAAGATAAATAAAATTTAGTATCATAAGACCATAAGAACAACCTGCCAGATCAAGCCCAAGGCCTATCTAGTCCAGCATCCTATTTCACACCATGGCCCACCAGATACCTCTGAGAAGCCCACAGGCAAGAGGTGAGGGCATGCCTTCTCTCCTGCTGTTGCTCCCCTGCAAATGGTATTTAGATGCATCTTGCCTCTGAGACTGGAAGTGCCCTATAGCCACCAGATTAGTAGCCATTGATAGACCTGTCCTCCATGAATTTGTCCAAGCAGGGACAGAACCACCATTGAGCAAACAGTTTCAAAGAACTTGGGCTACTGCCCTCAGGGGCTGTGCTTCATGCCCCAGACACCCCGCATCTGATGTCAGATGTGGGAGGCGTGGTTTAGCTTCCAAATGGGGCCGCACAGCCCAGTTCAGGAGCTAAATCGGCCAGCATGCAAATGTAGTGCTGGCTGGATTTAGCTCCCAAATGGGGCCATGCGGCCCTGTTTGGAAACTAAACCACACCCCATGCATCTGACATTAGACGGGGGCATGGCTAACTGCTCCCTGCGTCTGATGTCAGATGCTGACGCAAGGGGGTGGGGCTAGGAGGCCATGGCTTCCCTCCACGCCTGTGTCCAAGCCCCTTTTAAAGCCATACAAGCTAGTGGCTATCACCACATCCATAGATTCATTATGTGCTGTATGAAAACATACTTCCTTTTGTTGGTCCTACATTTCCTGGCAATTAGTTTCATAGGATAAACCCAGGTTCTAGTGTTGTGAGAGAGGGAGAAAATTTTCTCTCTATCTACTCTCTGCATAATTTTATAGATCTCTATCATGTCTTCCCGTAGTCGCCTCTTTTCCAAACTAAATTGCTCCAGATGCTGTAGCCTTGCCTCATAAGAAAAGTGCTCCAGGCCCCTGTTCATCTTGGTTGCCCTCTTCTGTACCTTTTCCAGTTCTACAATATCCTCCTTAAGATACGGTGACTAGAACTGTGTGATTCATGAAGGTTATCAGGAAAAAATAATAAATTGCTTACGTCATAGTTGCTCCTGGGTCAGCCGTCATCTGATTGGTCATAAACACAGCCACGTTATATTCTGCAGTGAGAAACAAGGCCCAAGGGAAGGGGATGCATATAAAGAAAGAAAATGTACTCTGCTTAGTATACCAGCCAGGATCCCTCTCCAGCATTAGGGGGAAAGATGCTTATGAAAGTCCCCATATCACTGAAAAATCTTGAAAGACTAGCCCTAACAAAATGTTTTCAACCAGTTGCTGCATTTTTGTTCCCAGATTTTCTTTAGTGTCTGATTATTCTATTTGCTTCACATCTCTCCACCAAGGAAGCTCAGAGCTATGTACATCAGATGATATCAGTTTATGTTCACAGAAGCCTTGTGAGGAAGGTTAAACTAAGAGGCAGTTTATGTTCACAGAAGCCTTGTGAGGAAGGTTAGTAAGAGGCAATACATACTCAAGGCTTTATGACTGAGTAGGGATTTGAATGCAGGTTTCCCATAGCCAGACCTGACATTAAAGTCACTGTACTGTATATCATCTCTTCTGGAAGATATTATTATATTTGATGAAAATGCTTGTGCTATCAAAAGTGATAATGAGCTACATACACCGGTCTCTGTCATTTTAAAATATTTGACTCTCTCTGAAATGTGTCTTCTGAAAATATACCTTCTGATATTTTCTGAAGCCTTGACAGCATCTGAGCCAGTTTCTGTTGTCTTTCAGCCAGCTCCCCACGACCACTGAAGTCCACACGGAACAGCGCCATAATGGAATCTATTATCTGCAGGGTTGTGGTAAAGAGGAAGGTAACATGTGGCAGAAGAAACGATTCTGAAACATTCAAGATAGACAGTAAAGAAAGTAGAGCAGACTACTAACATCCATACCAGGAGTTTGAAGACGCCAGCTTCCTCGTGGAATTTGGCAGCAACATAGTCAAGTAATTCCATCTGATGCTCACCTGGTAAGGGGGAGTGACACAGAAGAATGATCAGAACCAGAAGAATTAGTTTAAAATCAACATGGAAGACATCACAGCAAGAGCTTGCTTAAGAAGTAGAACTTCAGGTTCTGGTGAATTCACTGACAACCTAATTGTACAAAGATTATCCCAACTGTTGAGAAGTGTGTATCTAAACTCCTTACTTGTGAATGTTTTACGCTTTTCTGACTGTTGCCTTTTAAAACTTTCAGATAGACTGAAAAAGTAATTATAAGAGAAACTAAAGAAATGCTAAATAGTACAACATTTGGAAATGCCCCTGCTTGACAACCAAATTCTCCCATGGAATTTCTGTAACGTACTATCAACAATACAATACCTTCTATATTGAAAAGTCACATTATATAACAAAATGATATTAGCTAACTTTGCTTTTATTTCATTATAAAACTTCTGTTGTAAAAATTGCTTGTAACTGATGCAGAATTTCTACATACAGCTGTAAGTAACTAAAAGGCAGTTCACACAATTATGATTAGGGTTGGTCGCTTGTCCTACCCTAGTTTGGGAGCTCAGTGCACTCCCATTTTGTGATTGTGTGCAAGGGAAACAGTAAGGTTAGAGTGGGAGGAAGTAATTGTCTGAGAGATAGGACCTGGATTGGATGGTGATTCCTCCTACCTCGGTAAAGTACTGAGCAACACATTATGAGAGCTGGGCAGGGGGAGAGCTAGCGAAGTTCAAGGGTTTCCCTTGAACACAGGCCCCTCCACCCCCAGGGGACCCTCCACCTCCACCTCCCCCTTTGGCCAATCAGCTGCTGCTGCTATCTCATAGGAACATAGGAAGCTGCCATAGACCGAGTCAGACCATTGGTCCATCTAGCTCAGTATTGTCTGCACAGACTGGCAGCGACTTCTCCAAGGTTACAGGCAGGAGTCTCTCCCAGACATATCTGGAGATGACAAGGAGGGGAATTGGAACCTTCTGCATGTATGAAGGTCCCCAGAATGGCCCCATCCCCAAGGGGATTAGATTACAGTGCTCATGCATGTAGTCTCCCATTCAAATGCAGACCAGGGCAGACCCTGCTTAGCAAAGGGGACAATTCATGCTTGCTGCCATAGGACCAGCTCTCCTCCACAGCCTACCTGCCTTCACCTCTGCCTCCTCCTCTACCCACTCACCCACTGCTGCCTCTCCTTGCCCTGTCTGCTCCTTCTCTGCCTATGCACTGCTTGGAAGTGCTTCCTGTACCTCCAAGGGGTGCATGGGCACAGGAAGAGAGGGAAAACTTCTATTTGCCCTGTTGGCCTCCTCCTCTTTCCCTCTCCTCCTCCTGTGCCCACATGCCACTTGGAAATGCAGGAAGACTCCAAAGCAGTGCATGGGCAGAAAAGGAGGAGAGGGAAAGAGGAGGAGGCCGACAGGGTAAGAAGAGGTGGCAGCAGGCAGAGGAAGAGCCTGAGGCAGAGGCAGGCAGCTCCCAAAAGAGGGCAGGACACTTGTCCTACCATAATTATAATTGTGTGAATTGCCTTTAAAACCAGTGTTAACATGTGCAACTATGACTGGCTCAAGGCAAAACCATTCAGTTTTATTCGCTAAGATATATGCCACTTTTTCTGTGTAGACAAAGTCCACAAATCCAGGGATCACTGTGGGCTTTGATATGCTGCCACCTAGCTGTACCACTTTATGGTGGGGGGGGGCAGTGGAACGACATAGACTGAGGACTCTTTCAGATGTACCTGTGGGGTAAAGCTCTTACACATCCATTTAAAGTCTGTTAGGTGAAAAAAAAGTTAAGCCGGCACTTCTACCTAATGCATTTATTGATTATTGAAGCTACAGTAAAATAATAGTATCTGGAATGTATAAGGACTACTTGCCCTAAGCATATTCACAGCAGCAGAAGAAAAGGAGACAGAAAATGCAATGTGAAAAATGATGCTTTTTAAATTAATAGTTTATTGAACATTTTACTCACTTACAATGTATTCAATTCTCCATTGTAATTGTATCCCACTCTTACCCACCCCACTCCAACTATATTCTTCGTGACTCTTTGGTACTGAGATGAGAATGACTGACATAGTAATCTTTAAAGGCGGGAGAGCCTTCATGCCCTCTTCAGTTGTAATCTTACTAGTATATGCCCGTGCATAGAGTACATTGTCAAGAACTGCATCATGGTCTACATTGTGGCGATCAGCAATGTCACGAAGTCGGTCTGGACGACTTAAATGTTCCATAGTTAAGGAGTCTTTTTTCCTAATCCCATTTCCAAGGTGGTACCTGAAGCTCCATACTACAAGCAAATAATCATGCCTAAAGTTTTCCATGCAAAAAAGTGAGGTAATTGCTCTGTAGTTGGATTAATTCCCCCACTAAAGCTAAACACAGAGGTAACAGAGTTCAATTTCAGAAATATGTTTCAAAACTTTCTTCTAATACCACAACGCACTGTTTTTCTATAACTGAGAAACCTTCCAACCCAGCTATAATATCTCAAAAGAAAAGGATACAAGGTGTTTTCAGTATCAATAAAGATAATCTTCCCTCCAGTATAGCCATCTGTTCCTGGAAGTTGAGCTGTCACTATAATGCATAATAAGGAAAGAACAAAATTAAGAAAAGGGCATCCTCCACCTACTGTATGTTATTTTATGTAAGATATTAAAATAGCATATAGAATGTACGCATTTGGAGGAATTCACTACTATACTAATAAATAGTATTAACTTAATACCATGGCAGGTGCCAATCCTCAATATCATTGAGAAGCATCCCAAGCAAATTTTCTTTATGACAAAGCCCAAAAGGTGTAAATATAAATACATTTAAGTTGGCAATACGTTCCAAGCATTAAATGTCAAAAAATAAAAAGAAGCCAGTGTATGCTAAGAAAGTTAAGATTCTTAAGTCCCATTGAAATGAATAGGACTTATGTTAGTCACAACTAACATGCCCCACCAGTATCAATGGTGCTTAGTTATGACTAACATTTTAAATATACAACTTAATATATTTACATGCAAACCACTCACAAACAAGCCATTTCTTAACAAACTAGGGGTGGCTTCACACACCATGGAAAACACTAGACCACAGATTCCTGGAGTATGTCCATGAGCCTGGCTTCTGATGTTGGGAAAGAACAGATATCAAGTTTGGAATGGCAAGTAGGGCAGAATTTGTCAACATTGGTGGGTTCAGACAGCACGCCCAATGTCAGCATATCTGTCCTGACACCAGAAGTCTGGCTTTTGGGTGTCCTCAGGGAACTGGCAGTTTGATATTTTACATGATGTGTGAAACCACCCTATGTCTGCCCTTTAAAGATCAGAAGAGCTGCCTTTTCTGTGGCAGAGGGTAGGGCCTTTTAAAATGTGTGTGTGTTATTTATGTATTTATTTATTTATATTGAATTTTTTATTTAGGACTATAGAGGTTTGTGGGTAAACAAAATATAATAGCAATACCTTGTTCATATGACTGTTGCTCAGTTAAAAGAATTTCTCATTCATTAATCATGTGTGGTAGCTGATTATTTTATGAAATGTACATTCATTTCCTTCTGAACAAAATAAAGCTTTGTAAAAGAAAGCATATTTCTGTTTGTTTTTAGTTAGTCTGGAATATGTTGCCGTCGGCACCATTTTAGAAGTATTATTTATTCCTGGCAGGGGCGTATCTATAGTAGGGCAGGCAGGGCACGTGCCCTGGGCGCCACTTGAAGGGGGGGTGCCATTTAAAAAAAATAAAATTAAAATGGCAGCCAAAAACAAAATGGCCTCTACACATGATCAAATGGCCTCTGTGAGGCCCTAGGCCATGCCAGGCCTCATAGAGGCCATTTGAGCATGCATGGCAGCCATTTTGTTTTCAGTGGCCATTTTAAAAATATATATATTTTTTTAAAAAAATGGCCACTGCACATGCTCAAATGGTCCCTGCGAGGCCTTAGAGGCCAGCAGAGGGAGGGGGTACCTTTGCAGACCCCCCCCCATGGCCTTTAGGAAGCCTCCGAAGGGGCTACAGGTTAAAAAAAATTAATATAATATAAGTCACTGTACACATATTCAGATTGGCACTATGCACAGAGAATCAGGGCTTGTGAATAGTGAGCTGAAGCTTATGAGCTAGGATTGTATTCATTTGCTCTTACTTTGCTTCTTGTGATAAGTGAGTTAAATGTGATGTCTTAATAATATGTCTATTAATGGTGAGTTTGTATTTGAATCAGTGTTAAATCCTTAGTATTAAGGCCCACTGGGAGTTTCTTGTTCTCTTTCTCTCATTTTAACTGTCTTTCTGAAATACTAGAATATATTCCAAGCAGTAACACAGTTTACTCTGCATATCCTTTAATTATTTTTTGAGTATCTGGGAAAAGTCAAATTCTCCATTTATTTTTAAAACCTATGTAATAGTGATGCTACAATGCACAGCAGAGAATTAGACAGGCACTTCAGTTTATTTTTCCAAGTACACCTCCACATAGTATTTGGGTATTTCATGAGCCCCAGCATACTGAAATTTGTAGTTTCCCAGCATTTTTTGGTCTGGCTACATCCACTGCTAAATATTTTTTGAAATATTAAAAGATTAACGAACTTGACTTGTATTTTTCAGCTGATATTATGGTAAAGTTATCTGAAAGATGGGTGTCAGATGTTTGGATAGGGGACACAATTTCATTGCTTGCCCTAGGCACTATTTTCCCTAGATACGCATCTGATTCCTGGATGAGACAGAAGGGGAAATTCCTCTTCCAAGATGCCACCTGCAAGTTTGACAGGCCTGTGTATTCAAAATATTAGTTTAAAAAAATGTGTTGCCCAACTGATTAAAAGTAAAGTAAAGTTGTGCTGTTGAGTCGGGGTTGACTCCCGGTGACCACAGAGCCATGTGGTTTTCTTTGAGAGAATACAGGAATGGTTTACCATTGCCATCTCCCGCACAGTATGAGACAATGCCTTTCAGCATCTTCCCATATAACTGCTGCCCGATATAGGTGTTTCCCATCGTCTGGGAAACATACTAGCAGGGATTCGAACCAGCAACCTCTTGCTCCCTAGGCAAGTTACTTCCTGTGCCATTAGGTGGCTTTCCCAATTGATTGGGGGCACCTTTTTAGTTGACCAAATGGTTTTAACTGAGTAATGTAACCAATTAATTGATTAAGGCTGCAGTCCAATGCATGCTTTCTTGAGTTTGCACAGTGGCTTATATGACACCCAGCATTATGGAGCCAAAACACTGAGATTTGGGGCTGCTGTGGATTTCTAAGGCAGCCCTGATGCAAACAGCGGTTGTAGAAACACTAGCTTCGCCATTTCCCCCATTGTTGCAAATGGGGCAAACTGTGTATGGAACAGCACCAAAGCTTCCTTAGAAGTCCACAGCAGCCCCAGGGCACATTGTGATAGCCCTGTAACATTGCATAGAATGTAAACCAGTGGGACTTGCTTTTGAGTAAACATTCACAGGACACACTGCACATGGTGCAGTTTTTCTTGCCAGTTTGGGGGGAAATAGATGTTGATAAATGAATGAGATCATCTTTATTTCTAGCTTCTATAATGTTTACTCTTCATAACTGCAGGATCAGTTCATGGTCAACAAATACGGTAAACAAATAAATACTGATCATCTGATGTCCCTGTTAATGACATTCATTTGCTATTTGTTCACTTTAATATATATATAAATGAGTGTATCAAATCAGTGTTATCAACACAACCCTCCATTTATCAGGTTTGGCCTCACCCTGCAGTGACAGAAAGAGCATTCCACTACCATGCCACAGGATAGCTTTGATTTTTCTAATTTTAAAACCCCTGCTATGAAATAATGAATTCCAATATATGATGAAAAGATAATGGAAACAGGGAGCATAATTCTTCTAGCTGCTGTTTCAATATCATCAGCAATCTCCTGTCAAAATTATCAATGTAACTATGTATGCACTAATGTCAATGTAAGGAATGTAACCCAATCTTTTTCCAGTTAATATATTTCTGATTTAACAGACGTAGTAGCTTTAGCTTAAATTATCTGCTATTTTTTGATATCAGAATACCAACCATATGTGTAACCACTAACTGATTTCATATGTTTACCATTTGCCACCACTCCCCTTCCCTTGTGTGTCTTGTCCTGTTTGTGAGTCTGAGGACATGGTCTGTACTTTTCACTTTGTTGTATGTATAGCACCTCATTACAAAGCTGCTCTAGAAATAAATAAATGGCATCTGGTAACAATTTGTTATTTGTACTTCTTAAACAAGGATATTTTCAGGGCTCATACTCAAAATATGCCTAGATGACTCTTGATGCAGAAACATGTTTATTGACGATGATTTTAAAAGTAAAATACAAATGTTTGAAATGACTTTGAACACCCAAGATACAGTTCTCAATGCGATGATTATATACTTACCACAAAGAGTATGGGCAAGCTGAGTTTTGCCTGTTCGGAATTCTAATAAAAATAAACATATACAACTGAAATTTACAAACTGCATGAGTAATGACATATTCACTTATATTTTTCCAATAACCAGTACTATTATTTATTTTTCAGTCCCCACTCATATAACAGGAGAGGAGAGCAGGTCTTGTGGTAGCAAGCATGACTTGTCCCCTTAGCTAAGCATGGTCCACCCTGGTTGCATATGAATGGGAGACTTGATCTGTGAACACTGTCAGATATTCCCCTAGGGGATGGAGCTGCTCTGGGAAGAGCATCTGGATTCCAAGTTCCCTCCCTGGGATCTCCAAATAGGACTGAGAGAAATTCCTGCCTGCAACCTTGGAGAAGCCACTGCCAGTAGACAATACTGAGCTAGATGGAGCTATGGTCTGATTCAATATATGGCAGCTTCCTATGTTCCTAACTTATGCTACTGCAAACAGGCGTAATTAACAGGGCTAGGCTGCACCCAACAGCTCTTGAATACAGATGCTAGGTCCAGTTATTTCTACCAGGCATAGGGACTCCAATGCGCAAAAGAAGCTCCCCTATCTACAAGGACTTCCTCTATATATTCAGTGGAGAGAGCAAGTCCATGCATGTGTGCCTTGATGCATACAGAGCTCCACTGAAATTAATATGGAAGCCACACTGGAAATATAGTTGCACCCTGGAGTACATACAGAGGATATAGGTAATATCAATTTACTTGCAACCAAACATGTTAAAATAATTTTGTTTGACGTTACTTTCAAGTAGTGTGTCTAGCATTGCAACCAAGGGTATAAATGCAATATATTTGTGTTTGTTGTAAATTCTCTGTGGTAAGAGAATCCCTTTTTCATTACAGCAGAGTACACAGAGGCACAACACAGCAGAATTTGCTTAGGCATGCGTGTATGCTGAGAGTAAAGTAACTTGGAGCCAATTCATAGTTTCAAATTAATATATAAGGCATTTATTAAGGAACTCCATTCTAGATAGGAAAGTGAGGAGTTAGGATCTCTAATTTATCTATCTAGCTGGATGCAGATGGATTCTGCATCTTCTCTGCACACATGGTGCAGGGAGAGGAGCTTGCCATGTTGCAAGGTAGAAGGGCAGGTAGGGAAGAGAGAGAGGAAGTAAGTTAATCCCTAAGAGTACCAATCTACATTTCAAAGAGATAGTGTCAGAGCAGTGGAGAAGGGATAACCAATGTCTTGACCCTCTAGCCCTCTGACCCACTAGTCTGTCCTCCACTGTCTGAGACAAGAGACAGCGCAAAGTCCTTTAACTTCCAACAGTGTTGCCCCTGTGGATATTATGTGAACTCTGCTAAAGGGTCTGATTTTATTTTGCAATTATAAGGAAAACTGCAGAATCAGTCACTGAGCTCTTTAAATCTACTCTTTATCCCAGCACTGGATCTGGACCAGAAATGGCCAAGTATTGTATTCTTGAAGACACTCTATTTTGCAGACCACATTCCATAGGCCAGAAGTGCATATTGCTGTCAGGGGTGCACGTAGGTAATTTTGAAGCCTGGACCTAAAAGCCTTTGGAGCCCCCCCCCCCCCTGCAAATCAAGTATCATAATGCTCCACCAAGCAACCACACCATCCAGGACAGACTAAAAAGGATTTGGGGGCCCCCAGGGGCTGTGGAGGCCCTGGACTTTGGCCCCGAAGTCCAGGGTTAAGATCATCTCTGATTGCTGTGCAAAGTGACTCACAATTGTTTGGGGCTTGTAGCAACATGCAATGCTATGCAGCCTTTCGGTAATGGAGTACAGATGGCCCTCGATATCCATGGTCTCGCAGATCATGGTTTTGTGTATCTGCAGTTGGGTCTAAGAGACCCAGTTTATTTATTAGCAGTTTTAAAAAATAGGCAACATTTGCCTATCTGTGATTCCTGGGTCAGGTGGCTGGAAATGACTTCCAATGTAATTTCCGGCCACCATTTTGTAGCATGGAGCCATTTTGTGGCTCTTGTAACCGCCCCCCCCCCCCGCCCCACGAGATTTTGGGCAAAAATTTGGAGGATTTGCAGGTTTGGGGGGGCCTTGCTGGAGAGCCGGAGGCTTGAAGAGCAAGGTACTGTGTTTTATTCCCTTTATTTCTGCTTTGGGGCCCCCTTTTTTTAAGCTTAAGGAACCTAACCCCTGGATTCCCATAGAGGTAAAGTTTCGTTATTTGTGGTTTCCAAATTTGCACCTATAGGCAAGAATGAAATCCCAATGAATAACAAGGGCCACCTGTACCTACATATGTAGAAATAGAAACATTGGTAGACTTACCGTGAAGTGTACTTTTTGAGGTATGGGGAGGGCATCCTAACTTGACAGGTTGTCAGTCCCCTCATGCTTCCAGACAGGACCAATCAGAGAACTTCTCTGGTAACACACTGGCATGCCAGTCTCCCTTATCCCAGTTCCGGGACTGCAAAAAAGCCTAATAGAGAAACAGGAAATATTCAACCGAATAAAAGGCCCTCAACGGAGAGGCTTAAATTAAACAGGGATAGCGTAATCTAAAGAACCCTGGGAGCCAACCCCCCTGAAAGGACAGAGAGTTTCACCATCAGGAAAAGCCGCGGGTGGGCCGGATGCCCTCCCCATACCTTGAAAAAGAACACTTCACGGTAAGTCTACCAATGTTTCTTTTTCCGAGGCATGGGGAGGGCATCCTAACTTGACGGGACGTATCCAAGCTAACATCAGAAAAAACAGGGAGGGACCAGTGGCTATTCAACCACTCTCTGCAAAACAGTCCTCCCCACCGCCGCTTGAGACTCGTAGGCGGAAGGAACCTTGTAATGTTTAACAAAAGGAGTAACAGAGCTCCACGTGGCCGCCCTGCATATCTCCTCTAAGGGAACCCGAGCTGAAAAGGCCGCAGACGTCGCTGCACTCCTTGTGGAGTGAGCGGTGAGACCCTTAGGAACCGAAAAACCGCCTGCCTCGTAGGCCGAGGATATGGCGGGCCTAATCCAACGTCCCAAGGACACTTTGGAAACCCTGGATCCAAGCGAATGATTCTGAAAGGAGACAAACAAATAATCAGTCTTTCTGAAAGGCTTCGTCCTATTGATATACACCCTCAACGCCCTTCGAACATCTAATTTGTGCCAGGTCCGCTCCTTTGGGTGAACTGGCTTTGGGCAAAAGGATGGCAACACCACCTCCTGACTCCTATGAAAAACCGAATTCACTTTGGGCACGAAGGTTGGATCAAGTCTTAGGATAACCGCCTCCTCTTGGAAAACACATAACTCATCCCTAACTGAAAGAGCGGCCAATTCCGAAACCCTTCTAGAGGATGTAATGGCCACCAAGAACAAAACTTTCAGAGACAGCCAGCGTAAGGCAATGGAGGCAAGTGGCTCAAAAGGAGATTTCGTCATGGCGTTCAAAACTATATTCAAATCCCAGGTAGGAAACCTATTGATCGGTGGAGGAGCTAAATTGTTTGCCCCACGCAAAAATCTAGAGATATGGGCGTGCAACCCCTGAGACGTAGAATCCCTTAAATCCAAAACAGAGGAGAGGGCAGACACCTGACGTCGTAAGGTGTTTGGACGGAGCCCCTTATCTAAGCCTGACTGAAGGAAACCTAAAACCTCTGTAACCCCTGCTAACAAGGGTGAAACCTGATGCTGTTTAGACCAAGCCACGAAAGCCGCCCAGGTAAACTGGTAAATGCGTGAGGTGGAAGCTCTACAGGAGGCCAAAATGATATCTTGCACTTGTTTGGAATAACCTCTTAGAGCTAGCCCCTTGCGCTCAATTGCCAGGCGTGAAGCCTCAGCCATTCGATCTCTGCATGGTATAGAGGACCCTGTGATAACAGGTCCCTTCTCAAGGGTAGTGGCCATGGATGACAGACCGACAAGGTCACTAGATCTGAGAACCATGGCCTGCGTGGCCAGAAAAGAGCAATGAGCAAGATTTCCGCCCTTTCCGCTACGATCTTCCGCAACACCAAGCCCAGGATTGGGACTGGTGCAAAGGCGTACATCAACCCGGGAGGCCATGGTGATACTAGAGCGTCCACCTGCTCCGCTCGATCTCAACGATGCCTGATGAAGAACCTTGGAAGCTTGGCGTTGGTCTCGGAGGCAAATAGATCTACCAGAGGTTCCCCGAACCTGGCCGACAGAATATCGAACACCTCTGGCAGTAGAGACCATTCTTCTGGATCCAGCGTCTGTCGACTGAGCCAGTCCGCCTGGACGTTCTCCTGTCCGCTGAGATGCTCGGCTGTCAGAGAACACACGTTGGCCTCTGCCCATGATAAAAGGAGGTTCGACTCCTTCATCAAAGCCCGAGACCGGGTGCCCCCCTGATGGTTCACATGTGCTTTGGCTGTGACATTGTCCATTCTTATCAGGACGTGACGCCCCTTCACCAGGTCTTGAAAATGAAGAAGCGCCAGCCAGACAGCCTTCAATTCGAGCCAGTTTATGTTGAAGTGAAGATCCCTTGGTTCCCACACACCTTGAGCGTGGGTCCCCAAGCAGTGCGCTCCCCAGCCGGACAGACTGGCATCCGTTGTAACTATGATCTTCAGAGGAGTGTCTAAAGGGAGACCCCTCTTCAGAGCTGGAGAAAGCCACCAAAGGAAGGATGTTCTGACCTTGCGTGGCAGGGACACGGACACGTGAATCTTTTCCATTATGGAGGACTGAAACGGAAGGAGAAACCACTGTAGTGGCCTTGAATGCCACCTTGCCCAAGGCGTGCATTCTAAGCATGCAATCATCTGGCCTAGGATTTGCGCCAGAGACATTAGATCTCCTCTCTTCTTTGCCATCCAGGGGGCAATAGCTGACTTGAGTTTGTGTTGTCTCTCCAACGGAAGTGAGACTAAGGCCTCCTCTGTGTTGAAAAGTACTCCCAGATGTTGCAACACTCGAGACGGCTGGAGATGACTCTTGCTTTGGTTGATGACGAACCCATGCCATTCCAGGATCTGCACCGTGTGTGAAACATTGGCGATGGCCCGATGATAGGACTCCGATCTCACGAGGATGTCGTCCAAGTAAGGATAGGCTTGTATGCTCTGCTGGCGGACATGAGAAATCACTGCAACCATCAATTTGGAAAATACACGAGGGGCTGACGAAAGACCAAAGGGAAGCGCTCTGTACTGGTAGTGTTGCTGATCGTATGCGAACCTCAGGTAATGACGACTGCACAGGTGAATCGGAACATGGAGGTAAGCCTCTGATAAGTCTATCGAAGAAAGCCAATCTTTTGGTTAAACTGCCCTCTTGATAGACTTCAGAGACTCCATCCGAAACGACCTTTTCCTTACGAACCTGTTCAGACGCTTCAAGTTCAAAATTGCCCGCCAGGAGCCGTCTTTCTTGAGAACTAGAAAAAGCAGGGAGTACACACCCAGGCCACACTGGGGCTCTGGGATCTGCTCTATCGCTTGAATTTCTAAGAGATGGGATATCGCCTGCTCCATTAGGAGCCTTTTTGATTTGTTTTTGGAAACAGGGGTCACAAACAGAAAATCGTGAGGGATTTGTACAAAGTCTATGGAATAACTGTGAGTGACGGTACTCAACACCCACCGGTCGGATGTGGAAAGCCCCCATCTGTCCGCAAAGTCTAGAAGGCGACCCCCCACCAAAAGGGAGTCATTGCTTACAGCTCTTGGCATCATGTGTACCGGAGAAGGCACCAGGCTTGTTTCTGCTAGTCCCTCGTCCTCTGCCTGACCAAGGTGACCTCCAGGAACCACGAAAGGTGAAGGGTCTGCTGTCTCTGTCGTTGTCTCTGAAACCTGTGCGGTTATTCCTGTAGGAACGAAAGGAATTGTAAAACGAGGAAGACGTACCTCTATTCCCCCTACGGAAATCTCCACGCCCAGAAGGCAGCGCCTTCTTTTTATCAGTGGTTTCCACTAACACAGGCTCCAGAGACTCGCCAAATAATTCCCCCCCTAAAAACGGGGTTGCCGCGAGGGCCACTTTGGACTTATTATCAACTCTCCAATGTCGTAACCAGAGACCGTGTCTAACTGCTACGCCCGCAGCCATTGCTCGGGAAGCATGCTGCAAACAATCAAGACTGGAGTCAGCCATTAAGGCTGAAGCCCTAGCCAATTTATACAGCGCCTGGCGAAGTTTCAGATTCTCAGGAGGTACCAACTTTACCAACTCTTTGGCCCAGAGAATCGATGCTCTGGCAAAAATGGAGTTAGTGGTGGCAGCTCTGATAATGGTGGCCGAAGCTTCATGACCCTTCTTAAGCAGATGATCTGCTTTCTTTTCTTCAGGAGCATTCAGGAACTCATCTCCCTCCTTGTTCAGCAAGGTTCCGGTCACCAATTGAGCCAAGGGCCCATCCACAATGGGGACGGCTAATAAAGACATAATATCTGCAGGTAAGTTATACAATTTTTTAGGTACAGCTAAAACAGGCTTAGAGGTTACAGGGACCCCCCATTCTGCCATCATTACTTCCTTAAACAGACTAGGAAAGGGAACAGTAGCTGCGGCTGTGGAGGTAGAGGGGAAAACCTCCTTATCCAACTCTGACGTAGACCCTGCCCCTGGATCTGGAGACACATCCTTGATTACTCTCTTGGCCTTAGCTAATAACACCTCAAATTCCGCTACAGAAAACAAACGTGCAGAAACAGGTTTCTCCGAAGGAAGAGTCTGTTCATCAGACAGCTCTCCCTCCTCTTTCCCCCCATCAGATGACTCAGAGGCACTTGAAGAATCAGATGGGTTAGGAGGGACGGAGGCAGGAATAGCTGGCCCGATAGGAGACCTGGAAGGGGGGGGAACCACCCTGTCTCTCTTTCCTGAATCAGATGAGGAAATCTTCCTACTTTTACGATGCCTGCGCTTTGTGGGGCGATATGAGGAAACGCGGTCCCCAGGTGGAATGGCCCTTCGCAACGGGCTGGAGTCGGGGGAGGAGGAGAAAGACAGCCATCTAGCGCGGCGCGATCTGTCAGGCGCCGCCGTAATGGCGGTTGCGGGTATTCCCAAACCTGGACCAAAAGTTGCTGCAGGGCTGGGCTGTAAGGCGCCAAGGCGCTCCAACAAGGGAGAAACCACTGCCATGCAGCGTTTCGATACAAACTCCCCCAGCCACTTTAACTCACCCGGAGAGAGCATCTCGATGTTTGGCCCCTTAGTCCCCACAGAAATAGGGTGAGATAACTCACTGCTTCCTCCCGGATAGGAATTCGCCATTTCGGGAACAGCAGCGGCGACCTCCAAAATGGCCGCCGGAATTTGAGCGGGAATATCGGCAGCCGCCGATGAAGGCAATTGAGCCCTGACCGCCTGGAGCTGAAGTCTCTCACTCAGCGGAGCCCCGCCGGAGACCAGCTTCCATTTTTTTATTTTCTTTTTATCGCCTGGCTCCTTAACATGCTTCTTCTTCGAAGCCGCTTTACGCAGCGGATCTCGCACTAGGCGTGAAGCCGTCTCAGAGCTTACTACAGCCGTGCCTTCAGCCAGAGCCTCCGGACCCACGGCTGTCAGAGAGGTGCCCGTCGGAGGAGCAGAGACACTAGGAGGCTCTGAAAATGGGCCCTCAGAAAGTGCGCCCTGAAGCATATCCCCACAGTGTGAAGGATCAATAGAAGGAAAGGAATTAGCGAGAGAGAGAGAAAAAAAAATTTTTTAAAGGAGAAGGAGAGAAATTAGGGAGAAAAGGAAAAACGACTCCCTTCCCTTGCACACAGAGAAAAAACAACAGAGAGAGGGAAGGAATGATCAAAGACAGATAGCTAAGGAGACTGGCAGAAAAAGAACCGTCCAGAAGCAAAGACAGGACCGGAACTGGGATAAGGGAGACTGGCACGCCAGTGTGTTACCAGAGAAGTTCTCTGATTGGTCCTGTCTGGAAGCATGAGGGGATTGACAACCCGTCAAGTTAGGATGCCCTCCCCATGCCTCGGAAAAATATTCATATGCACATTTATACATACTTACATGCTACATACAAAATCAGAAAGAGATGTAGCATAAAATTGTAAAATATCTATTTCTTATAGCTCCAAAATATTTATATAGTAGGGTTGTTAGAGGACAAATGAAATTGCCTTAGTGGCCTGATCTTGTCTGCCTAGACCTATTATCTATGCTGTAAAATTGCATCATTTAACATTTGTAATTGGCATATAGAGAATCCACTGCAGTGCTGCTTTTGTTCAGTCGTATACAATTAATCACATCTCTTCAGAGTGGTAGTGATCTCATGCTTAAGTCATCTTAAAAATACCCATCATTTAGCTATTTCGTCTGTATATCAGGAATCTTAACAAGTTTAAGACAAGAGGTAATATGCTCTTGAATTAAAACAAACGAACCCTGCCTGGAAAAAAATATGTGTGAATGGGTCCACAAATACACACACACACACACACACACACACACACAGAACATAATTTTCCTCAAGCATATGCACATTGCACAACAAAACAGATATATCTCCCAAACTTACACACACACACACAACACACAGAAATATCATCTCCCCCCCACTGCAACATATGAATATGCACAATGCATATACAGTCTCTTAAATAAGATAAAATGCTCTGGACTTTCTGTCACTGACCTCCAAAGGCTTCTGTGATTGCCATGCTTTCAATCCCACCACCCAGGAGTTTACTAGAGAAGCCAGTGGAAAGGAAAAAGAGAAAGTTAGAACATGCCACAAAGCCAAAAGACAATGTGAAATGACATTTTTCCTGTATTTAAAATATACTCATGTTGACAACCCTGCATTTGATTATTATTTTTAGCACATTGAGACAGCATGTGATGTTATTAGCTATTATGAAATAGCTTTTAATTTTGAAATATACCAATTTATAGACAATAAATAAATGCTATAGACATGCAACTGTGGCAGTGGTGTATTTAGCAGATAGGACATGCAGCTAAGAAGAAAGGTGCTCAAATCCTAACCAAAATGCCTTTTTGTTGATAAGCAGTATATATAAATATTTATAGTACTACTACTAGTACTAAGTCACCTTAAGTGGCATAGCAGGGAAATGCTTGACTAACAAGCAGAAGGTTGCCAGTTCGGCTCCCCACTGCTACTATATCGGGCAACAGCGATATAGGAAGATGCTGAAAGGCATCACCTCATACTGCGTGGGAGGAGGCAATGGTAAACCCCTCCTGTATTCTACCAAAGAAAACCACAGGGCTCTGTGGGCGCCAGGAGTTGAAATCAACTTGATGGCACACTTTACCTTTTACCTTTACTAGTACTAAGTAAATAAATATATAAAATGGATGGATGGATAAATACAGTCCAGTATTTAGGGGCTAGTATTTTGGGGCAGCTGCCAAGGCCTCGGGGCTCTCATAATAGTTGACTGATGAGATCATCTATTTGCCCTTTGCCTTTGTGTGGTGGTGGTGGTGGTGGTGGTGGAGGAGGAGGAGGAGGAGTGACAGTCCTGGGGCTTACCCAGTAAGGAGGGGCCTACAGAGAGCGGTTTGCTGAGGGCCCCCTGAAACCTGGAGTCAGCCCCAAAGATAGCAGGGAAGAAGTTAAACAGAAGGCAATAGTATCTATTTACTAACTCAAATTCCTGGCTCCCAGTGGTGATATGGAATACCATTTTCCGCTTTTCGCTGTACTCAAAAGCAGTCAGAAATCCTGGTTCCTTGAAGAAGCACAAAGCAATTTAAAGAGATTAACAAAGAGCTTGGAATAGCCTTCTGTGAAGAAATTGTGATTTAAGAATTGTAAAGCCCTTTGTACACTGACAAGTGCAATGGAAATAGTGAACAGTGACAACATGCCCAGACTCATTTCCTTTGCTCAACTCAAGTTTGTGATTGAATCAAACCAGATTCACAATGTGCAGGGCTGGCCCTTTCACTACAGCCTAGACTGACCTAGTCAGTTGCTTATAGCACCAGTTCTTGTGGAGAGCACAAAGAGTACCAGAATATAACACTGCCAATTATTCTTTCTGTCCCTCTTGTACGGCACCCTTGAAGAGTGTGATGTAGGAATGTAGTGGTGTAAGAATGTAGTGTTCTTCAGGTTTGTGAAGTAAACTCATTGTGTTTTTATTGTGTTTTCACAGTGATCCACACTTCACAGTAATGTGTGAGACAGTGGTCGCATTTGCACATAACATGGAACCACAGTTGAATGGGCCAGAGGTTCCATGGACATTATGTCCAAATGTGGAAAAAATGGGTTTGGCGCGGCGATGAAACTGAGGGTTCAGATTTGGAACTCCAATCTGAACCCTTGGATTGTAGTGAGTTTTGTCACAGCAACCCAAAGTTCCACACAGCCTGCAGTACATCTGATGTTGGAACTATAGGTGTGTCCCCTGGAACCAGAGTTGAGGGAGCAAGCTACCCTGTATTATTCTAAAGCTACCCTGTATTATTCTAAAGCTGCCAATGGAAAATGCTCAGAGGAGCACTGAGTGGATAGTGTTTATAAGCAATAGTTTTTGCTTACTATAAGCTTGTTGGCTGCCTCTTTAATCTTCTCCACTTTGGCCTCTGAAAGTCCTTTCACGTTGCATAACGCCCGCCTTGTTGTCATCTGTATTCCTTTGATGGTACAAATTCCCACTGATTTCAGCTTTTTAATATCAGCCACATTCTGTGGAGGAAGGAGATGTGATCTGAACTTGATGCTCATTAAATGCTATGGGCAACATCCAGACTAATTAGTCATTACTAAGCATCACTGAAATCAATTAGATAAATTAGAAATCCATTAAATTAGTCATGACTAATTTATGTCCCATAATCTCAGTGACACTTGGTCATGAAAGATTTAGTCTGGATATTGCCCTCTATCTGGAAAGCTAACCAGTCATTGCCTTGTTCCTCACTGTAAGGAGGTAGGTGATATTGCTATTCTGATTATGTTGGATTTTATCTGATCTTTATCACCAGTATTCATTGTAGCTTGGTGGCTATTCTATAGATTTGTTTAGCCGTCCTAAATCTCTTTCCAGAAATCAAGGTTGGATAAATATTCTAAAAATAAATAAGACCTGTATACAATAACCATGCACTTACTTGCATCAATATATTGTTTTGGAATCCAGCTTTCTGAAACAGCAGGAAACTGAGGGCACCTTGCACAACAGGGAAGCATGATTTATAACAAGCTGTATTGTTTCTGTATAATTATCTGATTATATGCAGATGGGATACTTTCAGAATACTGTGACTATCCAATAATGGAAATGCATTGTTTTTCTGAATATAATGAAAATTTTATTATTTCTCTGCCAAGTTAATACAAAATATTCCAAGATAATACAGCATACTGTTCACAGAAACAAGCAATGGAAGATTTGAAGGAGCAATAGTATTTCTGAAGCAGGCTATATTCATGTCAACAGTTACCTCTGTTTCACAACTGCATTTAATTCCTATATTGTTCACTCTGAGAGATAAAAAGTAAAATTAGGAGTATAGACTCTTCTTTACAGAGAGAGGAACAATACAATTTAACACCTGCACTGTTAATTTGTGCAAACTTTAAGGGAATAGGGCTCACTTTTTTTTGTCCACCACAGATAGTATGGGTGGAATTAGCCAAGAACACCTCTAGGATATTCACAAGTTTTCTAAGGATTAAAGCACATGTGATGCAGGAGATCTATGATAGGATATCCCAATGTCTTTTTCATTCATTATAAGCATCGCACAGGATCTTAATTTAGTTGGCTGGGCCATAGCACTGAGGGAGAGGATTTTCACCATGTGCCATTTCCCCAGTTTAACCTCCCCCCGCAGTTGCTATGAGCTGTTGAGTGGGAAAGAGACAAGTACCCATACTGATTGATCTATTAATATGCTTACAATCCCATGCTTCTGTAACAGATCGATATCCTGGAAAAAGGATTCCTAAAGGATGTAAAAACAAACAAGCAGAATCTTGATCATTTTGATATGTATACACCCATATCTCACTTTTATCAACCGGCTAATGATACATTATGAGAACAGCGATTCCGTTTTTGTAGTAGTATCTCTATATATAATTCTCTAAGGCGTACCCGTGGCTAATCCCATGTGTGGCAGCTCTCACAAGAGTTTGCAAGCAGAAGCAACTAATTGGGCAGTGGAGATTCCATATGCAGATAGGGAGGAGGAGTCTGTGATGGTTAAGGACAGTTGGAATGCAAATGTTACTGGTCGGAAGATATTCTTGATTGCAGAGGAGAGGAATCTATATATATTAAAAGATAGTGGGCAGGGGTCTGCAAAGAGAGGAGTCATGAGGGAGGAAAGAGCCCCTTCAGGAGAAGGAGGCTGCTGTGTGTGAATTAGATGAGGAAACAAGATGAACAAGATCTGTTAACTCAGAAAGGGAGAGAGAGAGAGAGAAAGACAAAAAAAGAAGGGAGGGGAAGAGAGAGTCGAGGAGAGAGAAAGAGAGAAAAAGAAGGGAGGGGATGAGAGAGAAAAGGAAGGGCGGGGGATGGGCCTGAGCCTGTCAGTGGTCTGAGGGGAACAAGTGGCCATGGCGGCGCCTATTGACCACAAGGAAGGGCCCAGTCAACCACTGCTGCTGTTTAGGGCTACCGAGGCCATTGGCGGAAGGAAGCAGGCAGGCAAGGGATGGGCCCAGGCCTGTCAGCAGGAGCAGGGTTTGGGTGAGGGTGGGGAGGTCTCTGGGGATAGGGGGCTGTAGCTTGGCCAATAGGTGCCAGCAACGCTGCAGCCACGACCAAGAGGGGTGAGGGGGTTAGAGTAAAGGGATGGAGGAGTGACAAAGAGGGGTGAGGGGGATGGAAGCAATGAGATGGAGGAGGAGAAGCAGGAATGCAGCTCAGGTGAGGGTGGAGAGATCTCTGAGGTGAGGTGGACTGTGGCAGGGGGTGGGGGAAGCAATCAAGTACTAGCGCGCAGATGCTCTGCACGGATTAAGCTAGTATGTATTATTACACATGCATGTGTATTTACAAATCTAAGTTCACTCAGTGATAAACCATCCTGTGGTTTCTTAATTACATTTGAGTAATCTTTCCAAGGAACAAAGTCACCAAAAAAGAACCATCTGTACCTCATCATCTTGGTACCCAGATTCTTCCTGTACAACTTGGTCCTCCATAGATTTCATTGTGAGAGAAGAAGCAATAAGAGTTCAATCAGTACTGCAGAAAGAAATTAGATAATGTTAAAGAGCATACAAAGTAATCAGGTACATTATTTGTTGTGGGTCTAGAGAATGCATCTCATTATGCTGTCATAACATTGCAATGTTAATTCCTTTAAGTCTGGCTTAGAAGGGGATAGCTAAACTGCAGAAGTAACCTATTCATCCTGAAAGGCATGTCACCCCTGTAAAGAAAGACTGCAAATTTTGTTTGGGTGGGTAGGACCCAGGATTGGCATGGATATGGAAAGCAGAGAAAGAAGGTATCGTTCAAGGAGCACTTTTAAAAAAGGATTAGAAAAATAATAAAATTTAGAACATTGTTATTGACACGTCAGCATGGCAAGTGAACAAACTTCTGTTTGACACTTTCTTGGTTTACTGTAGTCATAGATATCTGGAATTCCATTGAATCTTCCAAGGTGTTTGAGTGGGTGGTGGCCTCTCAGCTCCAGGCAGTTTTTGATGATGCAAATTATCTAGACCCATTTCAAACTGGCTTCCATGTGGGCTATGGGGTTGAAACTGCCATGGTCGGCCTGATGGATGATCAACTGGCTATGGACAGAGGGAGTGTGACTCTGCTGATCCTTTTGGATCTCTCTGTGGCTTTTGATACCACTGACCATGGTATCCTTCTGGACCGCCTGAGGGAGGTGGGATTGGGTGGCACTACAGTGGTTCTATTCCTACCTCTCTAGTAGATTCCAGATGGTATTGCTTGGAGACTGCTGTTCTGCAAAGCGAGAACTAAAGTGTGGAGTTCCACAAGGCTCTATACTGTCTCCAATGCTTTTTAACATCTACATGAAACCGCTGGGAGTGGTTTGGTGCTGGGTGTTATCAATATGCTGATGACACTCAGATTTATTTCTGCATATCAACCTCATCATGAAATGGCATATCTTCTCTAAATGCCTGCTTGGAGGCGGTAATGGGCTGGATGAGGAATAACAAACTGAAGTTGAATTCAAATAAGACTGACTGTAGGGGGTCGGGACCCGAGAGATGGTTTAGATCTGCCTGTTCTGGATGGGGTTACACTCCCCTTGAAAGTCAGGTATGTAGCTTTGGGAGTGCTCCTGGACCCAAAGCTCTCCCTGATTTCTCAGGTTAAGGCAGTGGCCAGGAGCGCTTTTTATCAGCTTCGGCAGATACAACAGCTACGTCCATTTCTGGAGGTAAAACTACCTTAAAACAGTGTTACATATGCTGGTAACCTCCAGGCTTGACTACTGTAATGCACTCTACATGGGGCTGCCTTTGTACGTAGTCTGGAAACTACAATTGGCACAGAATGCAGCAGCCAGATTTATCTCTGGGACAACTCGAAGAGACCACTTAACACCAGTATTAAGGGAACTGCACTGGTTGCCGACATGTTTCCGGGTGAAATACTAAGTGCTAGTTATTACCTATAAAGCCCTTAACGGCTTGGGTCCTGGGCATTTAAGAGAGTGCCTCCTTTGTCATGAACCCTGCCACCTGTTATGATCTTCTGGGGAGGTCCAGTTACAGTTGCCACCAGCTCGTTTGGTGGCAACCCAGGACAGGGCTTTCTCTGTAGCTGCCCCAGTACTTTAGAATATGCTCCCTGATGAAATAAGAGCATCTCCTTCTCTGTTTGTTTTCAGGAAGACCCTCAAGACTCACCTGTTCATGCAGGCTTTTAAAATTAGAATTAATTTTAATAATTTGTCTTAATAATTGTTTTATGCTACTGTTTTTATTTTTATGCTGTTTTAATTGTTTTGTGTATTTTAATCTGTGCTGATTTTTAAATATTGTTGTAAATTTTTTACATTGCCTAGAGTTGTACATATCAGGCAGTATAAAAATATGGTAGATAGACAGATTAGATTAGATTAGATTAGATTAGATTAGATTAGATTAGATTAGATTAGATTAGATTAGATTAAAACAAATCCTTAGTTATTATTGTGGGAAGATATGTCAGTTATTCATACCATTGGCTTTAGCAACCTGAAGAATCATGCCTAATTTTATCAAATATATAAAGGAAAGTTCTTCACTTCCATCATGTTCCAGTACTTGTATCACCCTACAACAGTAATGGCCGACTTCCTCTGCCTGAGGGGAGCTGGATCCCCACCTGCTCTGGAGCATCTGATACTGTAACTACAATGTCTGTCAGCCCCATGGAATATGATCTTTAAAAGAGCCTATAGATCAAAATCTCCAAAGGTAACATGAAAGAGAAAACACTAGTCTTTGAAGCTTTTTATTTCTCTTTTCTGATGTAGTAAATGGAAATTTTCACATAGATCTCTTTCACTTGCATGAAAATGAGGGGATAAAGTTACCACATGTAGACCTTACCACCTCAATAATAAATATATGATTTAGGCTTTAGTATATGTTCTCCCATACCCAAAATGTGGAATGCTTGCAACAGAATGACACCTGCCACCCCATCACTCACTTTCAGTTAAATTAGATGCTGTTGTTGAAGTGGTGATATCATGAGAGAAAGATAAAATCTTCTCATCATGTTTCAAAATCTCTTTAGGAACAGGTAAAATGTTTTCCTGAGATAAGAAAACCGCCCCTTCCTCAAAAATGACAGATGGGACACATTACATGAAAAAGATAAAAACCATGTTTTACCTCTTGTCTTTTATAAAACCGTGCCTGCTCATTTCTGAAGAGCAAATGATACTGTACTCCTTGAATGTTGTTTCCTGGTAGTCTGCAGCATTTTTGAACATAAGTTGCCTCAGACAACAGGATAAAACATTAATACAACTGGGTTTGTTCTCCTGTTAGGAGATCAGCCCTAAGCACCAGAAGGCAGAAGAGCTGTAGATATGCTCGCCCTCTCAGGATCCTCTGCCAAAAATCAAATTGGGACTGTGGCTAAGCGTAGATCTAGGCTGCCATTTTTCTCACACTCAGTGACTGAGGTGATTTTTTGGTCAGGCACGTCAGAGCTTTGTATAAAGCATTTAGTATGGGATGAGATAATTGGCCACGACTTACTCACATGTCAGTGGATCCATATTATATTACTACTACTACTGCTGCTAGTACTACTCACATTTATATCCTTCCCTTCCTACAAGGACTCAGGGAAGAATACACAGGCCAACCTTTTAAAGCCTCACAACAATTCTGTGGGGTAGGTTAGGCTGAGAGGCCCAAAGTCACGCAGCGTACTTCATGGCTGAGCAGAGATTCATCCCAGATATCCTTGACCAGATATCCAATGCTCTAGTCACAGCACGGCAATGACAAATGTCTCTCAGTACTGTACAGCTCTCATCACAATCTTACATAAAAAATAACCAAATGCTGAAAGAATCTATGTGTGTATCCATGATAGTTGAGGAGAATCTCTTTACCTGACCATTTACCTGAGCATTAAACACCCAGACTTTATATCTCAACACTTTCTAGTATACAAATTCAGTTTTTCCACCTTGTCTAATTAGCGGTATGTAGTGCTGTCAGTTTCCAAACCAACTGCAGACTGCCATCCCTCTCTATTTTCCAATACCTGGATTTGCTATTTATTGGTGAATAAATATGCTACTTATTAATTTAAATATGCTAATTTGAATATGCTATTTATTGGTAAAGGTGAAGATATCAGATAAGATTGGTGAAGATACCAAATTAAAGCTCATGCTGGGGAGCGGTGCTGAGTGCATTTTCATCACCACTACATTCTACAATTTACCTTTAAAAACTGGCACTAGGGATTAAGGCTTTCATGCTTAAGCCTTGTAACGGTCACTGTTTACATCCTGAGATAAGTATATAAAATGTAACACCAAAATTACTATAGGCTGGAAAAGAGCAGGGGGCAAGGAGAATTCATGGGGGCTTAAGGCAAAACTGAAAAACACACAAAAACAAAACAATATCTTTAGAAAATGAAGACTACGCAAAGTTTGAGATATGCATAGCAGCAATAGAACCAAAAATACACTGAACTTTCCAGTTAAGGCTGCAATCCTATACACACTTACTTGGGATAAAATCTAGTTGAAACCAATGGAACTTACTTCTAAGTAGGCATGCACAGGATGAATTGCACTATAAAACCAAAAACCTTAAACATTACAATACACAGATATGCAATGATTTGCATAAAAATCAAGTTATCGTCTTAACTGCCCTATAGTGATCCCCTGCTGACAAAAGAACCTCAAGACCCTCCCGTTCAGGGGCGTAGCAAGGTTGGAGTGGGCCCAGAGACAAGATTTTAAAATGCTCCTCCCTTTCTGAAGCTCATCTTATGAAGAACTCATTTAATCTTAAATCAGAAATCTTAAATGAGGCTGAATAGTGGTAACAAAAAGCATAATAAAATTTATTATATCTATATCTATATCTATATATCCCATGTGCCGCAATAGAACATCATCCTAAATTATTTTTTAAAAGGTTTTGTAAATTGTGGGCGATGCAAGTCATTTAATGGTACTAGAGAAAGACATGCTGTTCTGGTAGCTCCAGGTCTTAACACTCACATCCATTTTGGAGGATGAATACAACTGAAGGAAGCCCGGGTTGTTGCGTGGCTGGGGGAGTCAGTCATGTGACTTGCCTCTGGGGGCCCCATAAGGCAGTGGGCCCCCAGACACCTGTCTCCCCTTGCCCTATTATAGTTACGCCCCTGCTCCCATTCTCTCAGGCTTTTAATTAGAATTAATTTTAATAATTTTAAAAACTTGTTTTAATCATTTTATTCTATTGTTGTTATTGTCATGTATTTTAATTAGTGATTTTTAAATATTTTAAATTTTGTACACCACCTAGAGATATGCATATCAGGTGGTATAAAAATATGCAAATAAATACATTAAAAACAAAGACAACATTCCTCAGGGGAATTACTTATTGTGAACCTCTCCCAGCCAGCCTCCTGTGCTTCAGCTGCCTTTCTCTAAATTTATTTATTTATACATTTTATATCCCGCTCTTCCTCCAAGGAGCCCAGAGTGGTGTACTACATTCTTAGGTTTCTCCTCACAACAACCCTGTGAAGTAGGTTAGGCTGAGAGAGAAGTGACTGGCCCAAAATCACCCAGCTAGTATCATGGCTGAATGGGGATTTGAACTCATGTCTCCCCGGTCCTAGTCCAGCACTCTAACCACTACACCATGCTGTCTTCTCTGGTTGAACAGAATAGTGACTGCATTTTCGCTCCTTAGCCCCACCTCTTTCTTTATTTTTTTAAATGAAAGCTAGGAATCCAGGGAAGCTAATGGGCAAATCAGGCACCAGGGAACATACTTAAAATCTGGTAAATACCTGGAAATCCGGAGAAGATGGCAAGCTTAGGCTGAAAGAGCAAGTGACGCGATGGACCTAGGCTTGCGCCTTAATGCGGAAATGGCAGGTGCTAGGAGAAAGGAGCAAGATATACAAATCAAGCTCAAATATATAGATGACAAGCTGAGGAGAAATGCCCTGTGTTTTAGGGGGTTTGCAGAGCAATACGAAGGAGCAGATTTGCAGGGTTTCTTGTCAGGATGGCTGGCAGGTGCCCTGCAATTAGAAGACGGAGTTGCTCCAATGTTGGCACATACTTATAGGATGGGCCCCCTCTCAAATCAAGGAATATGAATAATAGGAAACCAAGGGATCTTATAGCTAAATTTTTGGACACAAGAACAAGGGACAAGCTCCTAAAGGAAGCCTAAAGCCAGGGCTCCTTTGCTTATCATGGAAGCAACATCACCTGTATTTCACTATTCGTTCCAGAAGACACTGGCACTCAGAAGAGCCCTCAGAGATATCATAGAGGCCCTGGCCAAAGCAGAGTATATATACAGATGGGGCTTCCCATTTAGATTAATGAGCTTATACAAAGGAGAATTAGTGTCAGTGCAGGATGGCCAGGAGGGCTGTGCAATGCTGAAGACAGTTGGGCTCCCAGTCTCAGATCACCTCTGCAAAAAGGCAGAAGAGATGGAACACAGTGACAACCTGGACAAATGGAAAACGTGTCAAAATTGCAAGGACTTAGCATTCACCATTATTATTTCCTATTGTCCACTCCATATGTAAAGAAGAAGAAATCCAGGCCTAAGTTTGTTTCAGTTCAAGTTCAGCTGAACTTTGTGAGAGAAACAGGAGAGACCCCCACCACAGAGATTGGAACAGAAATAAACTTGAAGTATATCAGAGGGCCATTGAAGCCAAATGGCTCAAAAGTTAAAAGGGAGAGGGAAATGGTGCGCGCGGGGGGGAGTTTGCTGGGGAATGGTTACTCCTTTCATCAGCTGATTAATTTCTAACTTTCCTGTTCAAAATGCTCACACTAGATCAGAAGGGTATATTTTATTTAAGAAAGAAGACATTTTATTTGTTCTCCTACAGCTAATTATTTAAAAATATTTTCTTTGAATCATAAAGATTCAGCCACCCCATTAAAATACCTAGAATAATGAAAAGTATACTAAAAGAGAAGCCAGATATTGTTTGTTGCAGGAAACATATAAAGGGGGAACCTCAAAGCCATTCTTTAAATCCAAGTGGTAACCAATGCAATTCACAGGACCTGGGAGTTATTTACACATGGCTTCATGCTTTGAGGTAAATGTTGAGCGAAGCCACTTCAAACTACACTCATGGCATTGAGGGAAGCGGCCCCTCCCCTCTGCTCTCGGGTTTCATTTTGAAACAAGTTCACATGGCATGCGTCTGTGTTTTCCTTCTATCCAATGGGGGGCGGGGAGAGAGAGAGCTTCCTAAAGAGCGATATCTGCATTTCTAAAGAGAGCATCCCTCTTATCATGCTAATGATTCTATGTCAGTGCCTCTTCCTATTTGCTCCGGCGTTTTCAGAAAAAGTCACTTAAAACCAGCATTTTAAAAATCTGGAAATATGTCGAGATAAGCTAGAATTCACACCACAAAGCCCAATTTTTGTGTGGAATGGGTCCAAGAATCTCGAAGAGACTTCGGGGTAAGTTTGGCTGGTGTATGAATGCACACACTCTCTTCTGAAGTAGATTCGGGGTAGGAGCCCTGTGTGTAAAGCCTCCTTGGGCTTCAAAATTTAAAATGGCTGCCCTTATATGTAAAGCTTGCCAATTTACTCACCAAAATATAGTGAGAGACCAAAAAGGAAGGTATGTATTTGTCAAAGGGACATGGAAGGGACAGCCCATGATTGCGGGTTCTGTCTATGAGCCACCAGAAAGAATTTTTGAATGGCACACAAGAAGTATTGCAACAAATGGGAGCAGGAATGCAAACATTAGACTGGGACTTTAATATGGCAAAAGATCCTGCTATGGACAGGTCAGGAACTATATCAGGGAATCATTCAGGATCAGAACTTTCTGATTTGTGTATGGTCAGGAACCTATTTGACAGTTGGAGACATACATATCCAACAACAAAAGACTACACATTTTTCTTATACTGTCACAATTCTTATTCTGGATTGGACTTTATCTCTGTTGAGCTAGCTAATACTTCAAGGAAAACAGAGATAGGACCCATAACCTGTTCATATCATGCTTTGATTTCCTGTCATTTGGCAAGTAGAAAAAGACACAACAAAGGAGCGGACTGGAAGCTTAACAATGGGTTACTGCTGAATGACAAGGTAATTTCTTACAGAAATTTAACAGAAGAGATAAGGGATTTTTTTTTTTTTCATGCATATCACGGAGTGTGGTGTTAACCCAACTAAAGTGTGGGATACAATGAAAACATTGATCGGAGGCAAACTGATCAATGTGGGTTCCTTCTGGAAAGTGAGAGCCCAAAGGGAACTCAAGGAAGTCACTTTAAAAGTGCAAAAACTGGAAAGACTATATAAAATACATGGAAGCTTGATCTTCAGTTCAGGAGACCCTAAACTTTGGACACATTATGTGAAGACCCAGCTCCCTTGAGAAGTCCATAATGCTGGGAAAAGCTGAAAAAAAGAGAAGAGGATGACCAGCAGCAAGGTGGATGGACTTGATTACAACAGCAGTGAATGCACCACTGAGAGACCTTAATGACCAAGTTGAAGACAGATCATCCTAGAGAGAATCTATCAATGTGGTCGCTAAGAGTCGAAACCGACTTGACGGCAGTCAATAGTTAAAAAAAAACAAAAAACTATCAATGTATCAAACTCAAAATTTCTTTAGTAACTTACAGACTCTGTCAGAGCACCACATAAATCTCCTCAACAGACCTTTTTCCCCTTTTCCAACAAAACAAAATAAATGACAATAGAAAAGTTAAAACATTAGTTAAAACAAAATTAATGACAACAGAAAAAATTAAAAGTTAAAATAAATGACAGCAGAAAAAGTTAAAACATTACTACAATTTAAAATATTAAAACAATGTTTTAACTATTAAAACAGTTTTTAATTAAAAGCCTGGGTGAACAGATGTGTCTTTAAAGACTTTTTAAAAATTGTCAGAGATGTGGAGACTCTTATTTCAGCAGGGAGAGCATTCCAAAACTTCGGGGCAACAGCGGAGAAGGCCCGTCCCTGAGTAGCCACCAGATGAGCCAGTGGCAACTGCAGACTTATCTCTCCTGATGATTTCAATGGGTGGTGGGGTTCATGAAGAAGAAGACATCCTCTTAAACAGTTATTTTTTACTGTTGAGATAATAACTGTGGGCATAAATTGACTAAATACAATAAAACCCCAGGCAAAGATGGTTTATGGGAGAATTTTATAAGAAATTTAAGGACTTGCTAGCCCTAATTTGATGCCTCTATACAATCTGATTTTGCAGAAGGGAGAAATCCCTAAATCCTGGACAGAGGTGTGAATCATTGTCTTGCCTAAACCAGGCAGAGTTCTCACTTCACTTTTGCCCAATATCACTTCTAAACCAGTATGTAAAACTATTTGCTGCTCTACCCGCATCCAGACTAAATATTTTCATTGAACATTATGTCCATAAAGACCAAACAGGTTTTATCCCACGCAGACAGACAGCTGACAATTTTCGCAGGACATGGAATGTGATAAATTACAGTGACAAGCAACGGAGACCATTGGCAGTGGTCTCTCCTGATGCAGAGAAGGCTTTTGACTGCCTTGAGGGAAGCTTTCTACTGAAACTACTTGGAAAGATGCAATTTGGAGAGAGGTTCCTATAGGCGATTAAGACTTTATATGCAAACCCAGTGGCACACACAAAGGTGAATGGACATTGCTCTGCAGTGAGGCAGGCTATTAAAATGACAGAGGTCAAAGAAAGTAACTCATGGTTAGATCTTGAAGGTCAGTTTCCAAAAGAAAGATCCCTAGAGGAAACGCTTTCTCACCTCCAAAAGAGAGATCACAAGACGTTACCAAATTTTTATTTTTAGCATGTCTTAGATCTTTTCCTGAATCATTTATTTTCCATCTATCCCATATTGCTAAGGTAAGCAATATAGGATGGATGGAAAAACAAACAATTCAGGAAAAGATCTAAGACAAACTACCTTTCTAGAGCAAAGAGCTTTTACTCTGGGGCAAAGTTTCAAAGCTTTTGGGGTATGGAGAACAAACAATATTACTAAAGTAAGCCAAATTACTGGAAAAGAAGGGTGTTTTCTTGTCATGGCTCAGACTTCTGACTCAGAAGAGTCAGAGCAGGAGGATTCGCCTGCTAGTGAGGGCTCAGAGGCACAGCAACAGGATTTGGCAGGGAGACCAGACTCTGGAGCTGAAGATTCGCAACAGCTGCCAGACATGATTTCTGATGGGGAGGAGCCTGGGATTTCACCTGTCTTGAGAAGGTGTCTCAAGAGGCAGGCTCAGTGGCAGTCACACAGGCGCAGGAGATCACAAGAGAGGAAGCTGAAGTGCTGACTCAGGAAAGCCTGATTGGCTGCTGGTTCTCTTGAGCCATATATATTTAGCAGTCTCTCACTTGCTCAGATGCTGTTTGCAACTTTCGCTGGTGGCAAACAGTGTGCTATTTAAATTCCAGACTTTTCCGAGTTCCAGTTTGCCTTGTTTATGCTTTCCTGCTTTGTTCCGTTAATTCTTTGTTCTGTTGTCTTTCACTCCTTTCATTCCTTGCTTTGTTTTCTTTTCACTTATGACTCAGTTATTGTTAGAGGGGGGTGCCTAGTTCAGTTCAGGGGACTTAATTCATTTACTATTTTCTTTGTGAGCCTTTTCTTTTCTTTTCCTTCTTGCAGTTTCACTGCTGCTTTCTGTTATCTCACAGGGGGAGTGCTGAAGGGTGTTGTAAATCCTGTTGGGTTAGCCAAGCTAACAGATTTACGACATAGCCTATGTAACCCCCTTATATAAGTGAGGCAATGTAAGCCGAGCTTTCATAAGGGGGCTAAAGAGCAAATCTGGTAATGTCCAATCTACTGTGTTACGCAGACACTTAGGCCATATCTATACTCCAAACCTGCATAAATACATGTATAATCTACAATGGACCATCAAGCTAATTTTTGCTTTATGTTTTGTCTCTGATGGGAATAACAGCACACATGCCTCTTGTCAAGTCTGAAGAACACATGCATGTAAAACCTGGTATACATACTTTCAAATACGTGGGAGCGAAGGGTTGAAGCCTGTTTTGAAATTTTATATGTGGATGAGCATCAGACTACTCAAACTTTTAAAATATATATATTACTTACATGGTTTGGAATGATCTTCCATCTAAATCAGGTCCACATTTGCTTAGCTTCAGCAGTGTTGTAGCCTCAGATGCTTCTATACCATTCAATGGACCAGCATGGCCATCACACTTGCTAAAGGGCATGCAAAACTGCTACCCTTTGCTCTCCCAATGGAAACGTCATCTGAGTAGCTCTGTACCAACTTTCAGATATGTGGGAGAGTTGTGGTTATTCAGTAGTGATGGGAAGGCACTCTGTACCTGCCTAATGACATCTTAATGGTTACGATTATGTAGTGAGTAACACCAAAGGTCTCCATAGAGAGATCCAAAGGGACCAACAGAGTCACACTCCCTCCGTCAATTCTCTGTTGGAGATCATCCATCAGGCAGAACAAGGCAATCTGCACCCCACCTGAAAACCAATTTGAAATGGGTCTAGGTAATCAGTTTCCTCCAAGACTGTCTGGAACTAGGAGGCCGTCACCCTCTCAGTTACCTTGCCCAGCCATGGAAGGTTGGAGACAGGCCTATAGTTGCTTAACTCTGTGGGATCCAATGCAGGCTTCTTCAGCAACAGTCTAATAATTGTTTCCTTATGACAGAAAGGTGTCCTGTTCTGCCTCAGAGAAGTATTTATAATGTATTCCAGGCCTTCTACAACAACCCCCCTGCCAGACAGTATAAACCATGCCAGACAAGGTTCAAGAGAATAGGTGGTAGGCCACACCATTCTAAGCAGCTTGTCCACATCATAAAGAACTACAAACTGAGACTGATCCAGCCTAACCCAGAGGAGTTGCTGGACACCTCTGCATTAGACTGCAATAATTGTGGAATCTGAATCTAAGTCAGCCTGAATATGAGATATTCTATCCACAAAAAGCTCATTTAAAATGTCACAGTGGGTAATTGATGGTTCCAAATTCTGATTCAAGGGAGGAGGGGCATGTACTAGCCCTCTTGCAACCCTAAACAACTCAGCTGGATATGAAATTGCGGATGCAATACGGGCAGAAAAGAATCACTTATTTGAGAACTGGTCTTGTGGTAGCAAGCATGACTTATCCCCTTAGCTAAGCAGGGTCTGCCCTGGTTACATATTAATGGGAGACTTGATGTGTGAGCACTGTAAGATATTCCCCTCAGGGGATGGAGCCGCTCTGGGAAGAGCAGAAGGTTTCAAGTCCCCTTCCTGGCTTCTCCAAGATAGGGCTGAGAGAGATTCTTGCCTGCAACCTTGGAGAAGCTGCTGCCAGTCTGTGAAGACAATACTGAGCTAGATAGAACAATGGTCTGACTCAGTATATGGCAGCTTCCTATGTTCCTATGCCACACGTATTGCCTCAGCATAGGTATTCAAATGCACTCTATTACGTAATATGTCAGATTCAATTTGAGTCTTTCTCCACTTGCGCTCCAATCGTCTACCAGCTCCTATAGTTCTCATATATACCAAGGAGGCAATTTTGAAGCAGGTTGGAGAGGACACTTAGGAGTGATCATGTCTACTGCCCTGGTGAGTTTGCTGTTCCAGTTCTCCACCAGGGCATCAACAGAATAACTGGCAGAGCCAACACTGAATCCTTGGAATCGTATTGGATCCAATAACCTTCTTGGGTGGAACATCCTAATAGGCCCCTCACCCGTGTAGAGGTGGGACATGATTGTGATTCCAACATTAACCAGAAAGTGGTCTGTCCATGAGAATGGGGAAATCACAGGAGTCCCAACCCACGGAACACCACCTTGAACAGAATAAAAGCCAGATCAAGTGTGTGTCCAGCAATATGTGTCGGTACTGAGACCACTTGGGATAGGCCCACAGTTGTCATGGCCGCTATGAACTCCTGAGCTGACCTGGACAGATTGGTCCCGAAGTGAACACTGAAGTCCCCCTCCACCATAAGCCTGGGAGACTCCAATGCCAATCCTGAGACGAAGTCAGTCAGCTTAGTTAGGGACTCTGTTGGGCAGTGGGGTGATCAATACACCAACAGAAGTCTCAATCCATCCCTGGTCCCCAACCTTAAGTACACACATTTGATCTGATCAGACATTTTGACAGGGATCCTGGTAAAGGAAATATTATTAGAGACCACAGCCACTCCACCTCCTCACTGACGTGCTCTTACCTGATCTTCAACAGAGTACCCTGGAGGGAGCAGCTGGGACCAGACTGGGCCACCAGCCTCTCCAACCAAGTCTCTGTGATACATACAAGGTGGTTCTCTTCATAATCAGATCATGGATGATTTCTGATTTATTCTGGACCGACCTGGCAAGGAGCAAGGTGAGGCTCTTTGGGTAGTTGGCACTGCTCCCCAAGGTCAAAGAGGAAATAAAGAAGGAAACCGCAGCTGAGCCAGTTTTGTTTTCACAGCAGCAACGTATGCTGCTTTATATGGTACAAAATTATTTTGAATCGGCAGTATATTTACACCTATTAATACCAAACTTTTGCAATCAAAGAATCCTTCTATAAAGCAGAGATAGAAATGATATTTAGTGCAGCTGGCCTTCAAAACATACCCAATTTATATTTAATTCAAAGAGTGTATTTTTATCACCATTCAATTTGAGACATCTACATTTGTTAGATGTCACATGTAAGTTAACTAGGATGGTTTCTGGATGACGATTTTTGGTAACTGGCATGAAATCTTGTCTGCGCTATTAAGTCTAATTGAGCAAACAGGAAGCATCTCTTTCTTCTTTTGGGCTTGCCTTCTCTTCATTTCTTCTTGCATCTCTTGTCTGTGGAATAAAGTGATGAGAAAAAACAAACAATAATATTTGGAATTAACTTGTACACTTTCAAGGAGAGGACTGATTTATTCATTCAATAGAAGCAACTAAAGATGATGACAACAACCGTAAGTGTGATGGCTAGCGCTTCCGTGAGCTGCGACCTCCAGCAATCCAGGTAGCAGCTCATGGAAGTGCTGGTCATCACACTTATAGCACTTCCCCCTTCAGATAAATGGAACCATAAGTGTGAACAGGTTAGTTGGAGGGGGTGAATGACAGTGTGGGGCAGGACTTCCTCCCCGCTTAAGAGGGCTAGCATGTATGTGTCATGTGTGAATCTAAAGGGGTTCACCTGCAGTTGCCACCAACTCGCTTGGTGGCTACTCGGGGATGGGCCTTATCTGTTGCTTCCCCTGGACTTTAGAATGCGCTCCCCATTGAAATAAGAGCCTCCCCATCTCTGGCAACCTTTAAAAAGGTGCTGAAGACACATTTATTCACCCGGGCCTTTAATTAGATTTATGGTTTAAATTTTTAATGCTGGTTCAAAATGTTTTTAAAGTTTAAATGATTTTAATTGTTTGATTAAGTTTTGATTTTAACTGTTAATTAATTTTAATTGTTTGTATTTGTTGTAAACCGCCCTGAGCCAATTTTGGAGGGGCGGTATATAAATCGAATGAATGAATGAATGGATGAATGAATGAATGAATAAACAAACAAATAAATAAAATCTGCGGGAATAGAAGTACCCAATTTTTCTATGTTAAGTGCGAGGGCAATACCAAATCTGCTTAAAGAAGTGCAATATTGAGGGAAAGTTTGTGGACTATGTGCAATAAATGCACAAGTGTGTTTACTGACTGTGGGTCATTACAAACATATAATTATAGAATGTAAAACAATATAAATACAGGGATATATAGTCTTGTTCTTAGGATAATGAGCTGCCTTAACAATGGTAGTTCACAATCTGGATAAATAAATGAGACAACTAGCTGACTGGGTGCACAACGTCTGTGCCCCTAGTTCTCCCTGACTCTCCCCCGCCTTCAGCCCCTTCTCCCTGACTCTTCCCCCGGGTGTCTCTGACACCCGCTTGGCCCGCTTCTCCCCCCCGCCCACCCGTGGTTTCTGGCCAGCTTTCAAGCCTGCCCGTCCCCTCCTGCCGCCTCCTCACCCCAGCACCCGGGCCAGGGCTGCCACCACCACCGCCTCCTCCTCCCGCCAGCCACCTCCTCAGGCCGGCGGGGCTTCGGCCAGTGGCTGAAGTCAGGAACTCTGACGAGTGGTGCTGCCACTCTTGCGAGAGGCTGCCACGCATCCCCACGCATCCAAGACCAGCCCGTCTTGGAGAATTAATTATACAGATTGTTTACTGATTGTGAAAGAAATTGAACATGGAAAAGACTCTTATGGAGTCCTGTAGAATGAAGCTATATTACTAGCTCTTTAAATACCTGGCAAGCTCCTGGTTCTCTAGCAACTGCTCATCAAATTTCCTCATTTCTCTTCTGTGTTTCCAATAAGTCCTTTTGAAGATTCTGTGTCTCTGGTGGAGGATACAGAAACCCTGCTTGACCACATCTGCATATGTCTGGGCAGTATCCGTGATTTTAGGTGTAAAGGAATTTTTTTTAAATTCACTAATTATCTGGAAATGGGACTCAATAAAATGAATAAAATATTCCATTAAAACATCTACAGATTATATCAAGAAACCCCTGTATGTTGCAAAGTATTCTGTGGGGCTTTTTAAAAAGCACACATAGAATCAAACCACCTGAAGATCTGTGATTAGATTTCCTATTTTTAAAAATTAATCAACCACAGGGAAATGCTGGTCTGGATTAGAATTGTGGTGCTGAGGAAAGCTGGGCTTAACTCTTCTCTCAGTTCCAGATGAAAATTCCTTTTCAGTCTCTTTGCCCCATTAGGGAAAACCTACAAGTAACTGTAATTTTTCCTACCTGAGCCATACAGCATCACAGTCCCAATTTGAACAACCAACTGTCCTGTGGTGGGGTGTTTTGTTTTTTGTTTTTAAATATGCAAGCATTTTAAAAAGCAGAAGATCCAATCATGGACCTCTAATCTCTCATCTAGTTTGATCCTCCATTTCATAAAGGCTGCTGGCCAGGCTATATGGCCTGTGTGAGAATATGCCCTACAGCGCACACACCACACTCCTACAGCTGTGCATTATTTCAGAGGAAGATCAGTTGTGTTGTGCAAGCTGTTTGTCAAAGCAACTTGTCTGTTATTGATCTCATTGGGGAAACTCTGACAGGCTTCAGAGAGGCCTCAAAGTTATTCAGGACACAGTTAGAAAACCACTCTCTTACAATATTCCCAATATCTTTAAATTTACACCACTCCTCCTCACACTTGGGACTCCTTTGTGAGGCTGAATTTCTACTGAAGTCTGCAAATTTATTTTCTAAGCTGAGTTGATCAAGTGCTAGTATCAAAGGAATGATCAACATGGCACACAGTACAGAAAAAATCCTGTAGTGGTGGGTGATGAACAAAACATAATCATGTAAGAAATTTCCAACCCTACTTCCCCTGTGTATTTCATAAGGATATGGTATTGGCTTGCAGATCTCCCTCCTTGGTATAAAGATGTCACATCCTGTTTTTGGTTCAGCATGCCGTTTCTGGAGGAAGTGCTGAATTAGTGGGCTGTGTCCACTGATATTCAAGTAATGCCAGGTGAACTCAGGACCAGAACAGGCTGGATGTGACTGGAAGATAAATGAAAACAGCTGTCACATCAATCCAGATCTATCACACTTTCATAGTTTCCATCGTGACTGAACAACTTCCCTACATTTAAACCTGTCTACAACTGCTGCTGCTGACATCTTATTTTTATATGGCCATTATCAACACAAATATATTAGGGGTGGCAGAGGCCTGTCTGCTTGGTGGCACTCCAACACCTCCCAAAGGCAATGGCCAAACAACTCCCAGTCCTCCCAGCCTTGAAGCTAGGGAGAGGGTAGCACAGTATGAAGCAATGGTGCACATGATCCCCATACCTTTCTACAGCTTCAAAGTTGAGAGGAAGGCTGGTGTTCATCATGCTTGCTAGAGGGTAGTGGAATACTCATCGCAGCAAGTGAAAATGTGAAACCTTGTCTCTGATATTATCTACTATCACTGCTGATCTGAGTGGGACCAGTTCAGGCTCAGCTCAGGGCATGGGGTGTGGGAAGGCCTTCACAGACAAGCTTTTTAACAACCTGGTTTCTGGAGTAGGTAAGTTACTCTGTCAAATCCTCTGTGAATTTTCATGAAGAATATTCTCCAAGTGTTCTCCAGATGTGCAAAAAAAAATTAGCACATATTTGATATGCAATTTGACATCCAACTATCATTTGACATCCAACTATCTTGCAGTAGCAGTCAACATTTGACACCAAAAGGTACATAATAGTCATCATTTGATAGTATCTGATGCATAGGAAGATGCTGTTTGTGTCAACCAACCCCCTGAGTGTGTGTGTGTCTATGATTGAAATGGCACCTTTTTTTGACCTGGCTATGCTTATGAAAACGACTTCAGTACCCACTGAAAGTCCATACAAGTAGTTTCTCTGCATGAGAGATATCTTGTTGCATAGCCAGTGTGGTATAGTGGTTAGAGTGCTGGACTAGGACTGGAAGACCCGAGTTCAACCCCCCCGATTCAGCCATGAAACTCACTGGGTGGCTCTGGACCAGTCACTTCTCTCTCAGCCTGACTTACTTCACAGGTTATGATAAACATAACCATGTACACTGCATTGGGCTCCTTAGAGGAAGAGTGGGATATAAAATGAAAAACACGGTTTTGTTTTAAAAAGCTGCATTGTTGCCAGCCCAGTGGCAGCAGATTCCCAAAAGTGGGATTGGGGGAAGGAAGTCCTCCCATATCCCACAAAGCACTGCGCAAGCAGCAGAGAGGCAGCCTGCAGCAGTGCTCCTCCCTCTGGCTGCACTTTCCGCAATGTTTTTTGGCTGCAGCTTCCGGCAGCTGTTTTTGACAGCGCGGTGTTGCAGATGACCAAAAGGTGAGGTAAGATGAGCTCCTTCCCCCTCCTACCTCACTTTTTACAAGAGTAGTAATCTGGGCAACTTGGGTCTGAAGCAGCTGGGTCAGGAGGACTCCCAGTGGCTCACACAACATGAGCTGTCTGGGTTAACTCTCTCCTACCCGTGCTGTGAGAATGGGCTCTGTGATATACAACATTTGTGTGGCTCATCAGTTTGTTAAAGGTGTTCCCTTTCTGTTTTCACTATCTTGTATGTTGCAAAAAAACATCAATCAAGTGTATGCTTGGAGATAGTTAAAAAGCATCTTCAGACATTTCATCCACCTATATTCAAAGATGTCAACAGCAACAAATGCATGTTTATCTTATCCAGGCTAAGCATTATTAAGGTATTTTAAAATGTCTCCTTTCCATAAATTACCTCCTTAGGAAGTAATGCAATCTTCAGCTTCTTTTTTTGTTTACTTCGATGTTTGTTCTGTGAAACCTGAACATCCTGTATAGATTTATCTTCATCAGGCGTAGGATAAGATTCAAAAACTGGGTGCTCTTTTTCTGTGGGGGGGGGGGAGAGCAGCTATTCATCCATTGTTAAATAGGACATCTTAATTTAAGAGGAAAGATGTATTTGTTTAATGTGTCAAACAATGAGAGACATACACATCTGAACAAATCCATTCTATAATCCAAGGAGACATTTCTCTAGTTCATACAGAAAAGAAAGCTCCATCCATAGGTGAGCAATTATATTGTTCATTCAATAGAATATGGGGATGTCTGTCAGAGTTCCCTAAAACAGGGATTCCCAGATGTTGTTGACTACAACTCCCATAACCCCCAAGCAAAAGCCATTGCAGCTGCGGGTTCTGGGAGTTGTAGTCAACAACTTCTGGGAATCTCTGTTAGAGGGAACACTGATGTATGTAACATTTCATGTAAATTTCAGCTCTGTGTAGACAGCCATAGCAACATGTGGTAGGATTCAGGATCATACCAGCTTCCTCTACTCCACCCCTCAGCCTAGCCAATGTGCATATTAGCTGTCACGTAGGCAATTTGTACTCTACAAAACCTGAGTGTGCAGTTGAAGTGGACATTGATGTCCACAAGTGTGATGTCCAGTGCATGGATGTTGGCTGGGCACAGGGGCAAGGCAACACAAGGATCTTGATCCTCAACCATATATAGTATAAAAACAAACATCTGCAGATAATAATGAACAAATTATTTATTAAACATGCAAATAAGGGCACTTCAGGGTGATTTAGTAAAAGGTCCTGGGAGGGAATGGTATGAATCTATGGATTTAGCATGTAGTTTTCTAGTGTACTATTGCCATAGCACTACGTGAACCTGGAAGTAAAACTTCCAAATAATATTTTAATAGTCCTATGTATTGTGGTATTGATACTGATGGCACTGGGTCCTATGTATTGTGGTATTGATGACATAGCTGAAAGTCCAAATTCCTCCCCTACAACCCCTTCTCCCTCTCATTCTTCCATATACAGCAACTAGCAACATTTAAAAACACCACAGTTCTGTCCCTGGTCTTAGCAGTAGAGTGGTTCAGCCAAGCCACTTAGATCTGCAGAGATTAGAGTCCTGTCAGTCAGGGTGCTCACCAGCAGAGAAGTTGTCCAGCAGCACCAGAAAGGTCATCAAGAGTCAGAGAGCCACATGCTAAACAGCAGCAGAGCTGTCCAGAAGTCTGCTAGAATGTGAAACCAGGAGCTGATCCACAGTGTTGTTGCACTAGCAGCTTCCAGACAGCAACTAACAACAACAACAACATCAAAGGGTTGTTGTTGTTATAACATAATATTTAGACACTGACATGTGTGTAGTCAACCAGGCTGAACGGCCCTTCCTGGTGCATTAGTGGGGCCCTGATTTGGAACATACTTAGGGAAAAGATTCCTCCCCAATAGGGCTCTGAAGTGGAATGCTCTGTGCTGCTAGTTAAATGCCACACCTTCTGATCTGCCTTTGGCTCTTGCTCATTACCATCTCTGCTCTTGAGGTCCTAGGGGCCCTCACAATCTGCTCATGTGTACACTGAATTTGTCAATTCAGACTTGAGATGGCTGCTACAGACACGGATTTGCACTGCATGGGATCTTGAAGGCATTCTGTGTTATCCTTCAATCAAGCACATAATTACTTTTCTCCAGTGCATACATTTTTCCAGTGCAAGGCTGCCCCTTGTTCTTGGATCTTCTCATAGGAAAATGAACTATTCACCTCTATCTGTAGAAGCATGACATCTCATATACTTGGAGAAAGCGTGCTTACATTAATGCTGCTCCAGTAATTTGAAAACAAAGTGCTGTGGATGACTCTCTGAAAGAGATCTTCTGTGGAATAACCTGACTATATTCCCTTTAGTTTTTAACATGTTACCTTTTGGCAGTTGATTATGACTTCTCTTCTTCATGTGTTTCATGGCCCTCTTAACAACTTTCTTAAAAGACATGTGTTTCTAGATCACAAAAAAAGACACCAAGAAAAGTTTCATACCACATAACGTTTGGGCATCTCACCTTGTTGGAGGAGAAAGAGCAAACAGGGAGATATGCATAATAGTCTGGGTGTGAGGACTGTCTTCTTCTTAAAGGAGAAAGGGCTTGAAATGTTGAGCCACGACAGAAACAGGCATTTTTGCAGTTTCCTTTCTTTTTAAAGGGCTACACAAGCATTCAACTGCTGAAGTGGACAAGAGCTCACCATTATTCATTCATTCATTCATTCAATTTCTATACTGCCCTTCCAAAAATGGCTCAGGGTGGTTTACACAGAGAAATAATAAATAAGTAAGATGGATCCCTAACCCCAAAGGGCTCACAATCTAAAAAGAAACATAAGATAGACACCAGCAACAGTCACTGGAGGTACTGTGCTGGGGGGTGGACAGGGTCAGTTATTCTCCCCCTGCTCAATAAAGAGAATCACCACGTTAAAAGGTGCCTCTTTGCCAAGTTAGCAGGGGTTTATCAAATTCAATAAAAACTAGAGGTGTACACAAAACAGATTTTTGATTCGTTTTGAATCTGTATCAAATTCTAATTTGATCTGAAAATTCTATTCAAATTTAAATTGAATTTGAATCAATTTGACCCTATTTTGTCACCTTTTAACCTAATCAGGGGGCCTGAACGGTTAAAAAAAATGTCAAATTGCTCTTGAATCAAATTTGAATCACATTTTGAAAATTCAATTTGAATTCAAATCAAATTGCCTTTTTAAGGGATGGTTCAATTCTAATTCAAATCACTTGAATCACCCAGATTCGAGTCAAATTCAAGTCAATTTGCACATCCCTAAGAAAAACATCTCAACAATTCTAAAACCGCCTGAGGCATTGGGGTGGAACAGTGTGCCGCTTGTCACCAGTGATGTCCCAACACTGTCCAACAGGTTATGATGACCAAATATAGTAGTGGTACACCAGTGATGGTACTACTTCTGAAGATAATATCCACAACCTAGCCCTCTGTGGAATTTCTTGCAACATCCATCCATGCAGCGAGTTCTCATTATGCTGTAGCCATGACACAGCAACCTGAGGCTTTTTGCTGCTTGCATGGTGTATCCAGTAATCCCCAGATAGAGATTTGTGGGCAAGAATCTTTATAGAATAGTTCCAGGTCTTTTACTTTCTCCCTCTGTCTTGAGGTGGCTTGAGCCTTGAGCTGCAACAGCTAAGTGTGTAAATCCAGCTTATTGGTGTAGTTTTCATTCCCCGCCACCGCACCTCCCCAAGATGAGCACATATCATCTACAGGACTTGCTCTCAGATACTAATGCATGAAAATCAAATTATATTTTACCTTATTGGTCTTGTGGGTATCAAAGGTTTCAGAGTCTGAGGAAATAAAAAAATACTTCTCAGAATTAATCTATAACCTAAGATTAATTGGAGGATGGGGGAATTCTCTTTCTGCAACCCTCTTTACCTGGGGCAGAGCATATTCTTTCAATACTTACTACAAAAACAGTGTGTTTATTGGGATACTGGCTACTACGAAAGACAGTCCAACACACACCGGCTGTATTCACCAATGGCACAAGGACCAGAAACAGAGTCCCCTTTTATGCCATGTTTTCCCAGACTGTTAGCAAACATGTTTCCTAAGATACAATTCAGTAATCCAAAAACCTTCAATTTAAGATGAGAGTTAAGATGCTTTACATTTTCACTCGTGCTCTAAAAAGAATGGAAATTGTAAGTTAAGGTGCCCATCTTAACTTGCGTGCCATATAAGCTGTGAAGACTTTGTACAGTTTGGTATACGATGATGGCTTTAGAAATGAGGCTCCACGCACCACACTTTGCCTTGATCAGAGATGCATCAGGCAGAAATTCATCAGGGACATCTCTAGGAAGTGAGTACGGAAACTGCACCTATTAAATGTGTGCCTGGATGCGTCCCTCCTCAGCCAGATGTCCAACTGAAAGACCAAGGCAAAGTGTGGGCTCTTGGCTCCCATACAAACTTGCCATCAGATCCTGATCTTGCTAGTGCAACAGCTTCCTTACTGAGCTCTTACTGGCTCTAGTTCTTGCCCCTTCCTTGCCCTAACTCCTTCACCCTGTTGGACCTGGGAATGGACACTTATTTCTGCATTAGGCCATTAATCCTGCTCTTGTCCACTCTGACTGATAACAGATCTCAGTTTTTCCACAGTCTTATTTCTTGAAATGCTTGTAACTGGAGACACCTAGAACTTGGGCCCTTCTACATGAAAAGCTTGCACTTTCCCACTGAGTTCTGGCCTCTCCAAATCCAGTTTAATTGCCTGTGGTTAGCACAGATGGGACATAATGGGGCTTTTCACATGACCGTGTGTGTGTGTGTGTGTTTGGGCAGGCAGGGGGTAAGGCCGGGTTTAACCTACCTTCCCATTCAACCACTCTGAGACAAACGACCAGTCTCCAAGAATCCCACAGTGCACTGTAGGTGCCCGTCTCTGTGCCAGCATGGGTGGCAAGCAGCTTGTGCTGATACGTGACCCTGGAGCTGAGGTTAAGGGCACATCTGCACCCTTAACTTTGACTCTGAGTCAGGCTACGGTGCTGGGTTGAGCATCGCAGCAGCACCGGGATCCACACAGATCCCAGCAGTTCTCACAGGCAGCCAAGAACTGCTCGGCTGCTTAAGTCTGGACTTGGCTGCTTGTGAGAACAGCCTCAATTAGTACCAAACAAAGGTGGCACATTCTTTGGGCTGACTGACGCAGAATTAGGTTTTGCAGCAAGAATAACGGCAAAGTGTCTGGCGTCTGGTAATGTGTCTGGTAATGACACTTCCAAGACAGGGCACTTCATTCAAACTAGCAGATGCCTGTTTTGCCTAACTCTGCTGAGATAGGATGTCAGTTTGAGCAGGATTCTTACCAGCCCTTAGTTTTCCCTTTCCTGACAGGAGATCTTCTCTCCTGGATCGCTCTGGTTCCAGTTCGGAATAATCCCATTTGTTGAAACTCCCTGGAGCATGCAGGGTACCTATATTAGGGGCAATATGATTTAATAGTGAGAACCCAATGGAGTGACAAAGAATGGACTCATTCTTATAATATATATAATTCTTAATTTATTGGACAGGGTTATGTATGATTTTGTTTTATGTTGGGGGGAAAGTAAAAGGGGAGATGGTGGCAGTAAACTATTGGAAGAACTGTAACTTCTTTAAATCAAAGTAAATATAGTGGTATTCCTTTGTCTCTAAGCCACCTAATAGCGCAGTGGGGAAATGGCTTGACTATCAAGCCAGAGGTTGCCGGGGAAACACCTATATTGGGCAGCAGCGATATAGGAAGATGCTGAAAGGCATCATCTCATACTGTGCGGGAGGAGGCAATGGTAAATAAATCCCTCCTGTATTCTACAAAAGACAACCACGTATGGTTGTATGGTTATTTTATGCTTGTATTTTAAATCTTTAGTCAGATTCATGTTTTTGTATTTTAGCTTAACATTTTAATTGTGTATTTTTATATTGTGTTAATTTTTCTGTGAACCACCTTGGGATTGTTTTAATGAAAGGCGGTATATAAATTTGACAGTAAATAAATAAATAAACCATAGGGCTCTGTGGTTGCCAGGAGTCAACACCGACTCAACGGCACACTTTACCTTTTATTCCTTTGTGTATGACATTCTAATGGTTGTATTTATTTGAGATGAAATGGCTAATCTTACTGGCTGACATCCAGACTATGTTACTCAACAGTACTAAGGAGTTAATCTAAAGGACTACTTAATTTCAATAAGGTTACTCAGGAGTGATTTAATCTGGATGTCATTCATCATTTATTTATTACACTTATGTCCCATTCTTCCTCTAATGAGTTTACTTGCAGTCTTGTCCAGAGAGCTCACATGATCAGACCTGCCGCAGAACTGCATCATGTGCCTTCAGACCATGAGCATCACCAGCTTGTATTGGAAGAAATCCAGAAAAAGCTCAGGTGTGTGCCTACAATCTTACACACATGCACCCAGGGACAAACCAACTCAGCCAGCAGCACAGATGTCTGCCTGGGATGGAAAAACACCAGGGGCTCTGGGCTAATTAGAAAAATAATCTAGGGCAAACACACATACACACACCACTACCCTTGGGACAACATGTTTTCTCTGACTGTAGTCTCTGTTTCCTCATTCCATAAGTGAATGGAGCAAACTTCCTTTCCCTTCATATCTGTATATGGACGAGGGAGAAGAGACTGCAATTGGGAAGTCTCTTGAGGACAAAACACACATATAGACTCCATCTTTGGCTGCATATAACAAGACGGGGGAGGCAAAATCACTTAGGCTTAGGCTTATCAAAATAGTTTCAGTCCTGCATGCACCCATTCTGTTTCGTTTTCACTTCTGCATTCTCTGCCACTCTATTGCCATGGCCTAACAGCAAACGGATTGTCAAGCTTGGAGGAGTTTAGAAGATAAAATGAGACCATCAAGGACATTGCTGGTAAGGCAGCAACACTTCTGGATGTGTACCCAAATCTTGTTGTCTATTCCTGAGATGGCCATTTTCTGAATCAAGAGCTGCCAAAAATGTCATTAGCGCTGAACAGCATACTACACTGCACAGTCTGAGTTAATTAAGGGACAAACTGAGGTCATGCATATGACCTTTCTGGGGAGGGAGGGTGGAGAGGCAGGCTCCTGACTGCCTCCCTGCACACAATCACCCTCCACAGTTCACTCTGCCACTCGCCACGGCACACGAGTGGCACTGCTGTGAGCAGCAGAGCAGGGAGCTGGAGGAGGAAGTCCTCTGACATCCCTCAATGCACCACACTAGGAGTGTGGTATATTGAGGGATCCTCTCTCATCTAGGCGCTCTTGCCACCTGGCTCTGTGATTGGCCCTGTCTAGGAGCAGGAGGTCGAGGCAACCCATAACAGGCTGCGGATGCAACCCTCTTCTGAGGGAGAATGCATGCATCAAAGCCCTGATGGGTTTCTCTCGCATGTACACATGAAAAGCAGCCTTAGATGGCTGAAATTTGGAGCAGAAACATGGGGAAAGAAGACTGATCTTAAAACTTGGGTGCTTCCAGAAGGAGAAAACATTCTGTCTGAAAGCGAAATTTTCACTTGGATATTCAGGGTCCAGATTATGTACTTCCCTATTGTATAATTTTGTAATGCCATCTGCATGGACTGGCATCAAACGGCCAGCAGATGGTGCTGCAAAATTGTGGAATGGGGAATTATGTCACCTGGACCCTCATACACAAGCAAAAAGAACTTCCACTTTCAAATGGAGTTGTTCTCCATCTGGTAGCAGCACTTTCCCCATCATTCACTCTTCCTTTCAAAATCCCTCCTCAAAGCTGCCTTTCTCCACAAGGTGTTTGCATCTGTGTCCAGATATCTCTGCCTTGTGAGCTGTATAAAAAAAGATTAGGTCTAGGATCCAAAGAGCCTATTTAGGCATGTTCAAGAGCAGGGGTAGGCAACCTTGGCTCTCCAGCTGATGTTGAATTATAACTCTCATCAACCCCAGTCACAATTATTTGTGGCTGGGAACAATGGGAGTTGTAGTTTAACAACAGCTGGACAGCCAAGGTTGCTTACCCTGCTCTAGATTGTAGGTATGGCCACTAGGGTTGGTGACTTTTAAAGAGTTGGCCTTCGTGCTACACTGCAAACTGTTTTTGAAAGTTCCTTCTGTTTCTACAGTGGTTGGCCACACATCATGAAGAGATACAAGCCCAAGGCCCCAATTGGTTAACTAGTTGCTCAGTTCTTTGGATCCCAGTTTAGGTTGAGGGAAGGAAGTCAGAGAATAGTCTGCAATGGACAGGAAGACACACACCTCCCTCTCACCAAACATGGCTCACAGCAGAGCGAGGGACAGACAATCACAGGTCACACAAAGGACTGCCACAAAGTGAGCATCTCACCTCCCAGCCACTCAAAGAGTGTATCACACAGCTGGGCTTTGAATTCATATGTATTAAACCAGGATCTCGAGAAACAGTAGCAGAAGCAGGTATACACGGCTTGACTCAGCAAGGATGGGAAACACTAAGGCTCAAGAGAGAAAAATGGGAGGATTAGAACTCATACATGTGTTACTACAGCTGTAGGTCCATCTTGCATCCAGAGATTATTCAAAGCTCTAATTCAGGCATTTTCAAATGATGTTCTGGGTTCCTTGAAATCTAATCAGAGGTCCCCCACTGAGATGATTAAGAATGGCAAACAAGCTTCCCGAAAAGTCAGCTTGTCTTCCCCAGCCAGGTTCAACCACAAGAGTGCGACAGGTGTGATGCTGCTGCACTCTTCAGTGCATGCAGGGCAGCAATGAAGCACAAAGGCCAGGCAGGCTGATGCTTTCCACAAACAGTGAATTGCAGAATCTTCTGCTGTGTGTTGGGATTTAATGGCAAATATGCAAGGGTTCTTTGGTTGATGAGCTGATGTGGAAAAGGTTCCTGGAAGCTGTCTATTCACTTCTGGAAATCTATTTGCATCCAGTTATACAATTACAGTTTATAATGCAACAGCAATACTAACTGTATTACATGTAATACAGAGGCGATGCCTCTGAATACCAGTTGCAGGGGAGCAACACCAGGAGAGAAGGCATGCCCTTGCCTCTTGCCTGTGGGCTTCTCAGAAGCATCTGGTGGGCAACTGTGTGAAGCAGGATGTTGGACTAGATAGCCCTTGGGCCTGATCCAGCTGGGCTGTTCTTATGTGTTGCACTTATTTATGAACTCAATTTCCGCATAACATTTATGTGCCACCTTTTGTCCAAAGATGCCCAAGGCAATTTACAGGCATCACTGCTGCAAAGTGATGAATAACATTTTGGAAAAAGAATGCTATCAGAAACAAAAAGAAAGAAAATATATTTAAAAGGTTTTTTTAGTTTGTTTCACAGAAAACATGGAAGTATGTAAAGCTTTAAACAAGAGTAGAACATAGTAAATTCAGAACCTCGGTATGGTATGGACTCTTGGCCCAATGAAGAGGAAAGAAGCAGTTCTTTTAATGAGTGGGGAGGGGAGGGGAAAATAAAGGGGAGGGGAAAATAAAGTTGCTATTTGAAGAGGCTGTCAGTGCTGAAAAGTGGTGTCAAGTACAAGCAATGGATACTGTGGTGTATTGCTCTGAAGGAGCACACAGTGTGCCGCAGTAGCAAAGTGAGGAAGATACTGGAGGTGCTGTTGGAGGATCAGATGGCTTTTTGAAAAGGATTAGGCAAACTCACAGAGGAGAGGCTGATGAGTGGCTACAACTAGCCATGACAGCCAAGTGCAGCTTCCTTATTCAGAAACAGTAGATTTCTGAAAACCAGATAATGGGGAGAAACAGCAGGGGCAGGGAGGGGGTATATTGTTGTCATGTCCTATTTGTAGGCTACTGAGAAGCATGTGGCTAGCCCCTGTTGGAAATCCTGAACTAGCTGGGCCTTTGGCCTGATCCACCATCTGTTTCTGTGGGCCAGTTCTCATGACCATCATGATACTGGGTGACTGGTAAATCTGAGATTCCTGTAGTATGCACTAGGGATGTGCACAAATTGATATTTTCGATTTGATTATTACCCAAATCAAATCACCCCGATTTGTTTTATATCTGGATCTGTACCCCCAAATCACCCCAAATTCAATTTGGATTTGATTTGATTTGGATTCAGATTGATTTGGACCACTTATAAAGGCCCTAGGGGCACCAGATTTGGGTGGTGGTTAGCTGCCCATTGGTGCCACCTACTACCCAAATTTCAAGGCAGTGGGGCATGTGGTTGATTTTTAATGATTTTTTTAAAAGTTTTTACTGATTTTGTATATTTCCGCCATAGGAAATAATGGGGATTTGAAGTTTCCCTATCCTAACCCTAACATGGACCCCCAGCTTTTTTTTTTTAAAGCTAAGCTCTAGCCCTTATAGAATCAGACTGTGGTCACTATTTTTAAAGTGTTTGGATTCTTTGGTGCATAATAACTTTTCCTCATAATGAATCCCTATGAGGATTCATTGCACACCTTCATTTCTTCTGTTCATTTTGACTGACATTGGAGAGTGCCGACTGTCATGTGCCAACTACTCCCCCCGCCCCACACTGGGGTATTCAGTTTATTTTTTAGGAATATTGAAGTGTTTAGATTCTTTGGTGTCTTCATTATACACCTTCATTTCTTCTGTTCATTTTGACCTCACTGCTTTGTAGGTGAGGGTGGGGAATTAGTGGCATCCCATGTGCCAACTACCCCCCAACCCACAAGCCACTGGGTACTCAGTTTATATTTTAGGATTTTTTGAGGTGTTTAGACTCTTTGGTGTGTAATGAATCCTCATAGGATTCATCCCCGGGGGATTCATCCCCAAATCCTCTTTAGTCTGTCCTGTCTCTGGATACTCACATTCAAGATGACTTCCTGACTGGCAACCTTGTGACAGCCCAAGAGGGAACGCGAGTAATTTTCTGCAATGCGTTCAAACAAATGTCCTTGGATCTCTCGATTTGGCTATTGGGAGAGAAATAAATTGATGGGTTACTAGAATGCATTTGTATACTCATCATGACATGATGCGACGGAAGGTAATGTGGAATTTAACTATAAGCTGCTGTGAGAGCCACTTTTGACTAAAAGTGGGATATAGTAAATAATAGTGTAGGTAATCAGTAGGTAGCCTACATCAAGGTAACCATCTAGTCTCTCATCATCCTGACCTTATTCTCTCTTGCTTTTCTCCTAGACTAGCTCAGCAAGCAGTACAAAACTTTCAGGTTACTAGTCTCCTTCCCACAGGGCTTGGAATTCCCAGATGATTCAAGGGAATCTTCCATGAAAAGAAAAAAACAAATGTTCCAGTGTCACCAGACAATCAGGAGAAAGGCTCTTGGGATATAAGCAACACATACCAACTCAGTATGAAATAAAATTCTATGTATCTCATCTCACTAAGAACTCCATCTAGTGTCTATCTTCCATTTCCAGCCATTTCAAATGCATTATAAGAGAGAAGATTTCATTCCTGAAACCTGACTTCTGAAAGCAATGAATAAGTGACTGGCTAAAAGAAAAGTTGTGCCGTCGAGTTGGTGTCGACTCCTGGCAACCACAGAGCCATTAGGTGGCAAGTGACTGACTACCCATGCTTTATTTTTCTATAAAGGTCACTGCAGTGCTTGAATTACAGAAAGATCATGCCCTTTGGCTTTTACGCCAACCCTTTAGATACTATTTTTAGAAGACGAGAAGGGGCGCATAATTTGACTTCCCCAAAATGTAGAAAGGATTTGGGGCTTGCGGATTTCTTGGAGAATCCTTCTATTTTGCCCCCCATAATTTGACAACAGTCCTCTTTTCACTTTCAACCTCATTTCATTCCTTCATTCAGCTAGCCAGACCTTTGCTCTTTGTATTCATGAAGCTTAAAAACTCAACAACAGAAATCTGTTCAGTGTTTCACTGCTTACTGTGCAAAGTGGCATCTTTTGGTGATTCTTTTCATTTAGCAGGGGGAGAATAACTGGCCTATCCACCCCGAGCACAGTACCTCCAGTGATTGTTGCTGGTGTCTATCTTATGTTTCTTTTTAGATTGTGAGCCCTTTGGGGACAGGAATCCATCTTATTTATTTATTCATTCATTTATTGATTTATTATTTCTCTATGTAAACCGCTTTGGAAACTTTTGTTGAAAAGCAGTATAAGTATTTGTTGTTGTTTGTTTGGTCTCCATCCCACAATGCAAAGACCCCTATTTATTAGAAAAGTAGTATTGAAAAGTGGTGGGTTAATCACAGAAAGCAAGAATTCACTAACAGGTGGAACTCTGGAAATTATGAAAGATCTCTGCTGACCATCTAACCTGTAAGTGAGATCCTGCTGGAAAAGACAATGGAAGTCTGCAAGAGTGTGTGGATACGGAATAAGCCCTTGCCTAGAACTTACTTGCAAGCTTGTTTCAAAGCACTGTGTTTTGGTGCATGGAAGAGCCTTTGTGACAGAAACCATTTAGGAGAAACTGGGCAGTAAAAGGATATCACACTAGAAGGAAACATCAGAAGAAACAGCATCTACCAAGACCCTGATATTCAGTCCTTGTCCTTACATGATACAGGTGTAGAAAGAGCCACCAGAAACTGTCCAGCAAAATAGCTTGGATGCATGGAGCATTGAGAAATTGGCGCAGCATCTTTATAGACCAGTTTGTCTGTAAAGAAATAAAAGTGACATTGTGATTTGAATGTTAAAAATAAAAAAATGGAAATGCTTTTCTTCACTTCTCAGTCTATTTCCTGTTTTCTTAGATCCAAGCAGATAACTACATTATTTTGATGTTTTCAATGTATATACTGATTTTCAACAACAAGTTCGCAATGTGTTGAGAGGGATAGCAAAAAGTATGAGAAGATGGTTCCTTGTCCCAGAAGGGCTCACAATCTAAAACAAAACACAAATGAGACACCAACAACACCCACTGGAGAGATGCTGTGCTGGGTTAAATAGCAACAATTGCTCTCCTCTTGCTATATATAAGAGAACCACCACTCGAAAGGTGTCTCCTTGCCCAGTTAGCAAGGCAGCAAACTCCAGTTAAGCAGTGAAGTCAATGGGATGAAATCACCATTAATGCCAGCACTCTGGATTAACTGGGCGTGGACTGAGTGGAGTAAGTAGCCAATGTTGGGGATCCGACAGTAACTTTTAAGACTCACATGGTCTTGCACAGGTATTTATATATACATCCACACAAAAAATACACCCCATACTAGTACCCGCCACCAGACTACCGCATATTCCTGGATTTTTGAAGTACGCAAAGTACCTTCCCAACAGATGTTTTTCTCTGAGCACGAACCACCTTCTCCAAAATATCTTCTAGCTGTATTCCATTTGGTAGGGGTGTTGGCCTCTCTTTATTGTATCCTGGGTATTGATACAATTCCACAAGTTTGTTCTTTTCTGATACCAACTTGGCCTCAAATGAAGAAAATAATCCATGAGAAATCTATAAGATTAAGCCTAACCAAATGAGCATTCCAAGGACAATCTATTAACATGCCAGTTTTTGAGACTCCATTGAGGAAATCTGTCCAGGGAAAACTTATGTCCTATTCCCATCTCCTGTGCCTCATGAAATTCTTGTGTTCAGCCAGTTACTGACTGAGGTGCCAGCATCACCCTACAAAGCATGATGTTGAATCTCATGTTTTGAAATCTATAATATGATTGACAAAATCTGGCACTCAGCATCCTCTCACAGGGCTTCTTCAGCAAAGAATATGAGAAATGTCAGGCAATATTCAAGGCTGTGCACAATTACCCACCTCTGGCCAAAGGAGGAAACTGCAAGAGACTTGTTTTGCCAGGATGGAAGCAAGCCACTTTACAACAATAACTCAAAGCAGGCTATATGAGATTCCCTGATCCCTATAAAGGTTTCTGAATTAGGCTGGCTTGCTGACATTAGTAAATGGACCAAGCAACATATTATGCAACAGATCTGAGACTGGATTTCCCAGTGTTTTTGTTTTTACTTTAAAGCAGCTGTAGAAGACTCCAAATCTGACACTGGGGAAGGAGGTGTTTCCCCTATGCTGTCTTCTGATCTAAATCACTCCTCCTTGCAGTTGCTGGCCCAATGAAGGAAGAAATAAAGGTACTAGTATAATTAGTGTCAGTGAAATTCAATACTGCAGTGATAAACAGGTATACTTGGAAGCAGGTCTCCCTGACTTAAATGGAGTTTGCTTCCAAGTTAGTGTGTTTAAACCAGCTGGCATGATGAGGAAAACTACTCAAAGTAATCTCATTGAGTAATTTTCCTCATGTCAGCTACCATCTTTGGAAAATAAGAATTGCCAGGCAAGAAGAAGGTGAATTTTGTTTTGTAAACTGGATGAGATGGGTTTTTTAAAAAATTAAGCCTCCCATTATACAAATTACTTCCACTGTATGCATTTGAATGAGTTAAAATTCTGGTGGACTAGTACAGTTTGTGGGCTTATCTGCAAGGCTACTAAACATGTTTACTTTGAAGTAAGTCCCACTGATTTCAGATAGGACATTTCTTAGAAGGAGTACATAAGATTGCGGTCTTAGTGCTGTGTGAAGATATTATTTGCTACAGGTATTCAAAACAAATAAGTTTCTGAAGAATTTGCACATATCTGTAGACGAAGGCAAGATGTGGTCCTAGATAGATCAGCCTCAACCCCTGCTCCCTGCCTCTTGCAATAGTGGGATAATAATACTGACCTACTTTTATATAGGAAGATGCTGAAAGGCATCATCTCATACTGCGCGGGAGATGGCAATGGTAAACCGCTCCTGTATTCTACCAAAAACAACCATAGGGCTCTGTGGTCAGCAGGAGCTGACATCAACTCAATGGCACACTTTACTTTACTTACAGTGTGGTGGTAAAGATTACAACAGGCACGTGAGATATTCTGGCTACTCAAGGAAGTGCTATACAAATGTTAGTATTATACAAATGAACTAATGCTGATAGGAGTGAAGATAATGAACTAGAAAGACTAACAGTTTGATCCAGCATAGTATCTACACAGCCGCTTTTTTAAACAATGAAGCTCATATTTCCTGAACTTTCCTATCTTGAAGCTTATTGCTCTTTCTAAATCATGATCCAAACATGCACAGGGATGGATGACATCTGCTCCCTCACCCACTATCATACCTTCTTTTGAGCAATTCTGCCTTGAGATAGAATACCAAAGTCTGAAAACCGCATGCTACTCTTTGGTGTCCCCTTCTGATCTTTCTCTGCAACCAAAGAAAAAGAATGGCTAGTCTTCATCTGAATGGCATTTCATGACACACTGGGCATCCTTGCCCTGCAACTAGTTAACTCAGAGCCTTGGGTTTCTGGTATGCAGATCTTTCAGCTCAGCCAAAAGAAGTGAAGTAGTATCTTTATCCCTTTACATTGCACTCCACAGTGCTCCTGTTGCCTGGTTTCAATGGTACTTTAATACAATCTGGTTGCAAGGTGGATCAAATAGGGCTGCTTCACATGATCGATCTAATGTTGGGTCCACGGAAAACTAGAAATTCCCATAGCATTCTCCCACAGAGTGATTGTGTAAACCCATAAATTATTCCTGATCTCTAGTTGGCAATGTGTCAGCCTGACATGAAGTCAACACTGTTAAGCAGAGTTCAAATCTAAGTTTATAGATCTTGGCTTCGTGTCAGGTTGGCTTCATGTCGGGTTGGTGCATTGCCAACCAGAGATCAGGGGGAAATTCTGGCTTTACACAATTGCTCTATGGGCAATTTACACAGTGCTCTACACTTTACACTTTACACAGTGCTCTATGCGTGCACTGTGGGAATGTCTAGATTCCCATGGAGCCAACATTAGATTGACAATGTGATGCCACCCATAGATTCCAAAGGGAACTATTCACATGTTGTTACCATGCTTGCTGGACCTATGACTACACATGTGCCACAGGGTGTCTGATGTATGAAAGTTATGCATTTTAATATTTTAGACACCACCAACAATATAGGAAGATTACCGTATCCTTCCCTACCCCACCCCCTTTCTCTTCCATTTACAGCTAAATTTAGCTGGAGATGATAGAATAAGCATTTTCTCAAAAGAAATGAATTCCACTGAAAACTTTTTTTTAAAGGGGTTAGAGCAATGGCATAATATTTGCAATCATCATGTGTACCTTTCCCTGTACCTGCCCGTGTCTCTCTTCTGGCTCCCTTCAGTGTTAGCCGCCTCTTCAGCCTCACACCCTCAATCACCTTCAGTGACGAAAATAATAGAGAAAAGTATTAGGCACCAATTTCCTAGGAAGTCTGGGCAGCTTGAATTTATCTTTTGGGGGGCATATTAGGAAAGCATGTCCACACACAGTGGCATTTTTAGTTGCCTATTTTCCAGTTCCTTTTCCCTGGGAACTGTAGTCAAAACCTGAGGATCCCTTGGAAAGCCTGTGTGTGTGTGTGTGTGTGTATTTGGAATTGCCACCGTGACTGAGAAGATGGCAGAGAAAAGCTGTAGTACTTGTATGTTTTGTTTCCATTTAACTCTCACTGCATCTGTTTTAAATTATTGCTACCCACCTTAGGCCTTTGGAACAGGGTATAGAGGCGCTCTTATCCCTGGACTTCGAGGCCGAAGTCCAAGGCCTCCACATCCCCTGGGGGCCCCCAAATCCTCTTTAATCTGTCCTGGGTGGCGTGGTCGCGGCCACACCACGGGCCCACACTGTGCCAGGTGGCCGAGTGCGATTGTGACCTGTACAGGGTGCTTTAGAGATAGAGGGGGGAGTCAGCAAAGTGTTAAGTTGCATGTTGAAATGTTTCTGCTAATGCACTTTTGCATTATATCCTTACATTCTTGTGAGTTCATTTGCTGTTTGTGTCCTCAAACACCCATGTGTTAAAAAATATTGCATGTCATGATGTGTGTAGGGGGATGATGCTTAGCTTGTTGGGGTGGAGTCCAAAGGCCTTTAGATCCAGGCTCCAAAATTACCTAGGTGCATCTCTGTCAGAGTGGACTACAAATTATTATTATTTATTCAATTTCTATATTGCCCTTCCAAAAATCGTTCAGGCGGTTTACACAGAGAAATAATAAATAAATAAGATGGAAATATGGATAAAATAAATTATTTGGGATTGGGAACTAGTTTCTGAAGCAGCTACATGAACTCCAGTGGTTAAAATGTCAACATTAATGGATTTGTACAGTGCCTTTTTGAATAAAATGTTTGCAAGGTGGCTTTCAACATTTTAAAATACAGTGTGTGTGTGTGTGTGTGTGTGTGTGTGTGCGCGCGCGTGTGTGTATGTGTGTAATAAAATATACATTAGGTCTATTTCTCCTCTTTGATCTTTTCTAAAGTTTCTCCCCGCCCCCCCACCAATTGGCTTTTCATTTCTCTGTTGCCCCTCTCTAATCTCTTCTCTGGTTTACAAAAGTCTCCTGTTCATGAGAGGAGAGCTGGTCTTGCGGTAGTAAACATGACTCATCCCCTTAGCTAAGCAGGGTCTGCCCTGGTTGCATTTGAATGGGAGACTACATGTGAGCACTGTAAGATATTCTCCTCAGGGGATGGAGCCACTCTGGGAACAGCATTTAGGTTCAAAATTCCCTCTCTGGCATCTTCAAGATAGGGCTGAGTGAGAGGGATTCCTGCCTGCAACCTTGGAGAAGCCGCTGCCAGTCTGTGTAGGCAATCCTGAGCTAGATAGACCAATGGTATGACTCAGTATATGGCAGCTTCCTATGTTCCTATAAGACTCCAACACAGTGCTCTAATTCAAAATCTAAACTTTGCTTTCTGGTTACATTCAGCCCAAGTTAAACTATTACTACTCATTGATTTCAATGGGAGTATTAGACACATGCTAAATTCTTTCTCATTGAAATAACTTGAGATGTAAAAGTGCCTCACTTTAGTGAGATCATGCCCTTTAATTTCACTTGCTGTGCTTTTTCAATTTGCTCATTGCTTCTGACAGGCTTAAAGGAATATGAACTCCCAGTCATTCCTCTGCACCAGACCTTACTGCAGGCTGATTAGTTAGTATGGTCTGGTCTCACTTCTTTTGTGTGAAATGCTATAGATACAGCCAAATAGGCATCAGTTCCCTGAATATTCAACATCCAGGTTTATCCTTCTTATGCTGTGAACGCCTGTGTGCAAAGAGAGCACACACAAGTTCAAAAGCTTGCAACATTTGCTCATGTTGAGAAGACCAATGTAGCTGCACAAAGGATGGCCTAGACTTCCCCTCCCACTTTTTAAACAAGTTGATTTTCAGTTTATCCAAAAGGTTGATATTTTGCCAAACCATCATCTATGACCTAAAAGTAGTATCAGAACAATGCTCTGAGACTCCTTGCTTAAAATGCTGCAAGATCTCTTGACTCACTACGTCGCTACTGTCAGATCTTTTCATTCCTGGTTCTAACTGGGTGATCTTCTGGTTCACTCTTCGCATGTTGCCAATGGCATATGCTAATGGATTTTGTTAAGGAATATTTTGAAAGCCTTGACAGAAGTATAAGCATTTTCTGCTGCCATTTTTCCATAATTTCTCTTACGTTCTTTTTCTTCTTTATATAACACTATTGTTATTGATGTTTATTGCAGGAATCATTAACAAGACTGGTTGGAATCAAGTCCATTTAGAGATGTGGAGATTACAAGAGGCTGGGTACACTCCATTCCCATTCCCATCTATTCACAAAGAAAGTGCCTCCACTATATTGATATTTCTTTGAAAACACACACAGATCTGTGCACGACTTGTTTTGGGAGGAAGAAAGAGCTACAACTCTGGAAGCCTCCCTTCCTGAGGCCTAGATCTAGCTGCGATGAGGTGGCCAGGGCTACAAAATCTCCTTTTATGGTGTGTATTAAGTCAACTGGTACCTGTACTCATCAAAAATCCACATTTGGTCCATTTTACTGCTAGTCCACCACTGATTTATAGTGTGAATTCACAAATATCATGGAACCTACTTACAAAGTCAGTAACCAACTTCAGACTGCAATTGTCTGAACCCATGCCAAAGCAGGAACCAGAAGTTAACTCAGGGCCTCAAGCCTAGATGTGTAACCAAGATCTGAAAATAGCTTGCCTGCTCATTCTGAAGTGTGTGCTATGTCCAAACCCACACTCTTCATGAACCTCCAGGTGAGTAATCATCCCCTTACAAATAAAAACAGTGGCTGATATGCAGACTAAATTACTTTTGAGCAGTCCTACTGAAATTATGCAGTCCTTTAGAATAATTCCCAAGTCATACTACTGAGTAACTTAGTATGGATGTCAGCCAGTAATAAAAGAAGATACAATAACTATGTCTTTAGATAGCGTTTATTTCTATTTTTCTTGACTGAGGATCTGAGGCTAGGAGATTGTGACTTACAAATTCTTTCCAAATAAAATTGTACCATTGCTTCTTTAAAAGATGAGGTGAAGGAAGCATCAGATAAACTCTTTGGATAGTAAGAGAACCTTTAAACTAAATTAAAAGTAAAATATAAATGTTTCAGTGTATACAAACCATATCTTTATTTAAGACATATGAACAAAGGATACGCTGTGGTTGGTCATCTAATTTGCAATACACAATGCCACTTTTCTTTTCTTGGGATGCTGGTGGCAATGTCAAGAATCCCTTTAAAGGGCTCACAAATGATTTAGTAGTTATAAGTTCCATCTTACCTCTGGTAATAAACTACTGACTCCTAAAAGATGGAAGGGGTACAATATATTTATTAAGAACACATTTCCATACAATTCCCATTATGTTGCTCTCAAAGCACAATTTCTCTTGGACTAGCATTACCAATTATTCCCTTAAGTTTATTTAAACTAGAATATTTCTTTAAGATCTCTCCTGTGATAACAAAAAAGTTATTTGATAAGGAAAGTACAACACCTCCCTCCCCCTATTTCTTAGTGAGATGAAGAAAAGGGTCTCAGGAATATTTTACAAATTCATCTCTATTAATTTGTGGCAACTGCAGCAGCCAACAAAGAGGCAGAAGTAAGGAATTCTAGAAGTTTAGGCATTTCTGGAAGAAATTCTGTGCCTGAAAACTATATAACTTAAGTTTCTGCAGTTCAGTGTTATGGCACAGAGTATGGCACATAGTATCAAAAGTAAAACTTTGTCACGAGTTTTGTCTTTAGTTCTGTCACACCACTGACTTCCCTGTTACTGTAGCTTTCTGTTTCCTTCTAACTTTGGAGAAAGTTAGTTTTAAAAACCGGCCAACATGATGCACAACACAGTGCTAACACTGCCCAGCAGTTGGCACTGCTGTGCTCATGACAAGCAGCTCCGGTGGTGCTGCACAAGCGGGCAGTTGTGCAACTACTTAAAACTATGCACCTGCATATTCTGAATTAAAAGGAAATTCTTGAGGCCTATCAAATGGCTATTAGCCATGGTGGCTAAACAGAACCTCTATGTTCAGAGGCAGTCTAGCTCTGAATATCAGATGCCGGGGGAGCAACAGAGGGAGAGACTCTTTGCCTGCATGTCCCACTTATGGACTTCCCAGAGGCATCTGATTAGCCAGTGTGAGAAACAGGATTCTGGACGGGATGGTCTGATCCGGCAGGACTCTTCTTATGTTGTTATTATGGGCTGCATGCAACACAGAGAATTAGGGCGCCTAATCAGCAGCGGGGAGAGAAGAGGGCAGGATCAAGGCACTAACTTCCAGATGTGGGACCTTGTTTGTTAATTGGCAGCTTCAAGCCGTGCTCTCCCTACAAGGGCGAAAACCAGCCCTGTCCCACCACCGATGCCCCAGAGCCTTCGGCCGGAATACGTCAGGCCCCCGATTAGCTTTTCGCCTGTTCTTGAGCGTTCTTCTGTCACCGTGGCAACCACGCGGCGCAAACCATTGTTTTCTTGGATGTTTACTGATTTCTGTAGGCTGCCGTTAGCCTCTTGCTATTACAAGATAATTCTACAGGTGGCAGAGTGATTTCTTCGCAGGCACAGTCGCTGAGGAATAGTATTATTCGAGTAAGAGGCTTGTTCTGGTGCAGTTTATCTGTCATCGCGCCCCCCCCAATTTTATATCAATGGTACGACCCGCTTGCGACGCTGTCCTTCGCTCTTCCCTTTCTACCGATTTGGGACGCGACCATTTCACGAAGGGAAAAGGGAAGAATGCTTTCTAATCTCGGTTCTGTTCTCTTAAGCTTCCTCCGGGTAGGCGCATCATATTAATTTTCAACAGTTTAGTAAGACGACGTCATGTCACGCATTCCGTTTAAAATGCTAAATGTACACCGTCTCCTCTTATGGCTTGTGATGGATTTCTGTGATCCTCTCCTCGAGGTGGTACCGTCTGTTGCTCCCGCAAGCCCACTCATGCCCCGGCTACAGCAAGTTGTGAAGTTCCAAAGCGTTGGGTGAGAGTGCGTCTGCGCAGACTGCTGTCGAAGGCCCTAAAGAGGTATTGTATTGAGGTGCGTTGTGCAGGAGAGATGTGACAAGACTCCCCAGTCGGGGAGTGTGTTGGGGAGAGACTAGCCACGTGTTGAATTTAGCGAGAGGCCGTCGGCGGGTCTCCTATCCGGTCCTGTTCATTGTGCTGGTGTTCATTTGCTCCACGGGAACAACAGATTCAGAACAGGAGGTTCTCCCAAAACTAGAGCCAGACAGGATTTTGCTCAATGCAGAGTTATTCCAAGAGTTTTCTTCCGGAATGACTTTATCTAGGTTAAAATTCTTGGCATTTGGACTATGGCTAGGATTGCCACTTGTAGGACTCCTGGGTTTTTAATGAAATTATCTGACAGGTAGAATTTCAACAGGCACAACTACTCCATCATGGAGATGTGATGGGGACATGTACCTGTCGAATTTCTGCCTAGCAGGCATCTGGCAAAAGTAATTTGTGTGACTGTGTGTGGCAAAGGGAGGGAGAAAATAGAAGCATCAGGCTTCAAAGCTATTTGGTGAATGGATCGTGTCGGCTCACTATAGTTATTTGATTCTAGCTGGGAGGATAGGCGTGAGCTGGGAATGTCTTCTGTAAGGAACCGTTCCTTTCATGAGGATTTAAGATCTCATGCATGATCATAATACTGCTCAGGATTACCCAGTTAAATCTCAGGCCTTACCTATGGGAAGTGGGAATTGCATTAAATTCTATTTAACTTGGTTCTAAGTCAGATTCATTATAAGGAAGGTGTTGTGGCACATAGCTATTTGATATTCATGCAGTAATGAAGAGTGAAAATAATAGGCTGTATAATATTGTTATTTAAATGGTGTTTCTCAGGTGCACAACTGACTTGTCCTAAATCATGAGAATGCAGATTAAGCAGTTCCCTGGCCTGAGGTTTTCAGCATGTGATGGCTACTAGTGAGGGATAATTTTAGATTTAAAGACAGCACCTGTTTTGTATTTTTCTGTTCTTTCCATTCTCTTCAATGTTTATTCTCAACCCAAGGGGATTAGGCAAAGACCAAACAAAGCCCATAGTAGAAATGTGTTGTTAATAATAAACACATTTATTAATAACTTCTTTTAAAAGAGTTGGAGAGAGGAAGCTGAAAATTGTTTGTCTGTTTTCCAAATCCAGGAGGGTTAGAAGCTCACTTTTGAAAAATGACAGTTGACAGTTTCATGTTTATGATGTTGGGGCCAAGGATCACTGCTTCCCAGGCCATGCATTGTGCAGCTCCTTCTGTTGCACTTTTTGGGGTGGGGGCGGGTGGGATTAAGAGACGAAGTGGCAGTTCTGATCTTTGTTTCTTTTGCTTCTCCCTCAAGCACCCAGAGCAAAGCTGACAGTCTGCTTTCAGGCTGAGAAAGCGATGCCACTCTTTGGGAACACGTTCAGTCCAAAGAAGACCCCACCTAGGAAATCGGCCTCACTTTCCAATCTGCACTCGGTAGGTTCTGAAAACTAGAAAGGGGCGGGCAGGGATGATAATATATTTAATCAAAGTGTCAGCCACAGCCAGTCCAAAATATTAGCAGGTGTATGTATGAGGGCACAGCCACTTACAAAATGGCTGCTCAGAGGGACAGAACCTGTCACCATTACCTGGTCCATCCCATGAACTACAGTATACATTGGAATGACCTCTACATATTGTAGATCAGAGATTCAAATATCACTCTCACCTAAAAACTTGCCAGGAGAGCTAAGCAAATGCCTGATTACAGGCAACCCATTAAATACTTCCTATTTTATAGGTGAGAATCATTGAGGCTGAGAGACAAGTTATTAATTCACCCACCCCTCCAGGGGCATGGTGGGGGAGGTGTGCTTTAAATGTCCCACTTTCAGACTCTTACTCTGAATTTCTCTGAATGGAAAGTCTGAATCGGACTCTTTACTGTATAATTATTCTTAATTTTCTAAGGCTTCCAGTTGGAGCCTTTTTTATATTGCTAGTAAAAAAAGAAATGACATATATATTCAACACGTTAGTGTGTACCACTATCCAGAGTTTTGTGGGGGGGAAATCCTGGATAAGGTAGACTAGAGACACATCTCTGGAATATCCCGCTCCTCTCTGTTCATCCCCAGATAGTGAGGGAAAGGTACTTTGCACGTATTCAGAGACACTTTTATCTTTACAAAACTTCCTTACAGGCTTCATTCTTTGGGATGGAGATGACTAGATATCTCTATAACTGATAATGAATCATTAGAATTATTAATCTCAGCAGTTTCACTCCTGGCACTGCTGTCTAAGCCATGTTATTCCAATCATTCCTACTCAGCTTTGGAGCCACCAGTATTGCCTTGAGATCTGGGTAGTGCCTAGCATTTGATTGTAGGGATGTGCACGAACCTGTTCTGCATTCTATTCCTAGAACGCCGAAGAGGTTCGGAACCCCGCATTCGAACTGGTTCGAATGTGAGGGTGGGTACACCTTTAAGGCAGGGTTGCCAGAGAGCTTTTTAAGAGCCAAATTCTGGGTTACGGCCCCTATTTCACACGAGTATAACCCTCAGGTTCTGGCAACAGTGCTTTAAGGATGGAGGAGGGTGCACTCCCCCCTCCAGCACTCCCTTGAAAACCAGACCGGCGGGCGGCAGAGTACCTCCCTGCCACCCTGTCCCCTCTTCGGTCTGGAAGTGGCCAGGTGCACACATGATGTGCCCACACTACTTCCGATCACTTCCAGACTGAAGAAGGGAAGGGGTGGCAGGGAGGTACTCTGCCGCCCTGCTGGTCCAGTTTTCAAGGGAGTGCTGGCGGGGGAAATGCGATGGGGGGTGGGGGGAGAGTGCACCCTCCCCCATCCTTAACCGCCGCCTTTGAACCAGCCCGCACTGGTTCCATGCACATCCCTATTTGATTGCAGGAGGAAATGAATTTCAGGACACTGCTGAAAAAGGGGCATGATGAGGTTACCCTTCCAGAGGGTCCTGGTTGCTTTTGTCTGGTACGGCCTGTGCTTTGCCTGTCAAAATCTCTGTCAGGAATGTTAAGTGCCTACTTGGGAGAGACTGATGAGCACCTCTAGCCAGGGCTGGCCTCAGGTTTTTGTGGGTCCCAAGCCCGTTCTTCTCTTTTCCTTTCTTCCCAACAAACTGTCTCCTTTTTGCACATACTGTGTGTGTCCATCCATGCACACGAAAGTCGACAATGGGGCCTGACTACTGGCTTGAGCAGGTTGGCAAGCAGGCTCAAGAACTGTTTAAGAGGACAGGGGAGCCTATTTGAGACTGGAGCCAGCTTGGAAAGGAAAGGAAGTGTCCGAGTTGCTGGAGGCTGTTGGAACTGTGGGCCCAAGCCTGTGTGTTATTGGGCTGGGATCAGAACCCTCCTCTTCCTCTATGTGCATGTGCTTACACACATGCATGGGGGGGGGGGAATCAGAGAAAAAAGTGGAGATGATTGTGTACACTAAAAAAGTGGAGATGATTGTGTACACTACACAATACCCATCGCATTGTGTACACCTAGTTCTGGGGTGAGCATTCAACTCACCCCAGAACTAGGGTATCCTGTTACATTTCCGATGATGATGATTTTATTTATCTAATATATTTATAACGTGCCTTTCAGAGACATGCTTCCATAAATGAGTATACACAATAGGAAAATGAATTTCACAACATTAAAGTGAAGCAATACAATTAAAACAATAAATAAAAATTAGAAACAACACAGCCCCAAATCTTCTTTCTTTAAAACCAGAGAAATACTCAGACAGTTATTAAAAGCTTTGCGGAAGAGTAGTGTCTTTACAAGTCACTTAAAATCTGCGAGGGCTGGAGCATGGCAAATATCCCCAGCAAGGGAGTTCTAGAACTATGGTACCACCACTGAGAAAACCCTGTCCCTGTCCCAGTCAAATCTGAGTCAATGGTGGGCCAAAGAACCGGACCTGAAATGTTGGCCTTGAAGCTTGGGTAGGTTCCTATGGGTGCAGGTTCTTATGGTCCTTAAGGTAATCGGGCTTTAATTAAGGTAACCAAGCCTCAATTGTTCAGTGGTTTAAAGGCAATAACAAACAGAGCAGAATACTTACACATATTTTAATGATTATGAGAAACCTAATAAAACACCATGCCTTTCACCTATTCTGGATTCTCCTCTTATTAGTCCAGAATATATATATATATATATATATATATATATATATATATATAGTTTATATAATTTATTCTACAAGAAACAAGAAGCTATGCAGGGCACTGAAGCATCACCCTTGACCACAGAAAGGCTTACTGAGTCCATTGTTGGAGTCAGATTTCGGCAAACATTCCCAATAGAAATTCAAACTTATCTTTATAGGTACAAGGACTAGTAACTTGCTTTTAAAAAATAAATAAAACTGAAGTTCTCTAAACTGTGTTTCTGCATCTGATATTGAATTCTGCACAATATCTGTGTATATGTGATTCCTTCTGCAGGGTTGCATTGCAAAGTGATGGAGGCATTGATCTTTTGGAATGTTGGGCACCTACAGGGCCTTGCAAGCCATATAATATATATTTTATCCATTTAAAGCACACAATAAGTTCTAAATACTCAAGAAATATTGAAACTTTGATGACTGAGAAAGTGTGAGGTACTGTTTGTTGGTAGGTCCACAAATAAGATGAATATTTTTCAGCTCTGCAGACAGGATCATTTCTGCAAGTAGAATGAATATTTTTGTGCTTTGGAAATACTGATTTAGCATATTTTGTTAAAAAGTTCATAACAAGAAGATGGAGGGCATTTTGATAGAATGACAGTGTGAAGTCCTTAGGAAAAAATGTTGAGTCAACATTCTTTCTACAGCTGGATAGATCTACCCGCGAGATTGAGCTTGGCTTGGACTATGGCACTCCTGCCATGACCCTTGCCGGACAGAGCCTGAAGTTTGAGAATGGCCAGTGGATAACAGGTGAGAGAGAGCATTAGGCCCATTGGCCAGTGTGTTATAACATTCTTAGCCAGGGTAGCATCCAGTGCTTAGGAGGACATAGCCCTAATCTGGCAATGTCCCCAAGGCACACTGAGTTGAGTCTCTACTTCCACTGTCACCAGGGGTGAAGCTATAATTGAACAAGATAGGACAAATGTCCCTGGGCCCTAAGGGAGTGGGCTGCACTGCATGAGGAGTGTGTGCTATTTGCATTAGGGATGTGCCCAGAACCGTTCTGGAGGCGGCGGGGGTGTTCTCTTAAGGGTGGTGGAGGGTGCACTTACCCCTCCCGCCCCATTTCCCCTGCCTGCACTCCGTTGTATCAAAGCCCCTTGGGGCAGCAGTGTACCTCCTTGCCGTCCTCGGCTGGAAGTACTGGGTGCGTGTGCGTGTCTGTCTGCCATACATGCACGCAGTGGGCGCATGCGCACCCGGTACTTCTGTCCGGGGTCAGCAATGGGGTGGCAGGGAGGTGCACTGCCGCCCCGAGGGGCTTTCATACAATGGAGCGCCGGCGGGGGAAATGCGGCGGGAAGGGTAAGTGCACCCTCCCCTGCCCTTAAGGGAACACCCCCGCCTCCTCCAAAAGCCGAAATGGCCCTGGTGGCCGAAACATTTCAGAGGCCTCAATAATGGCCTCCGAAACGTTTTGGGCTCAAGCCTAATTTGCATAAGAGTGAGAGAGAGGACATGCTGGGAATATTTTGTTTGTCACCAAGTTCTTACTGTTCTTCTGAAGCAAAGTCATGGATGGGGGGAGAAGAAGGTGGGGGACAAGGGGTGAGGCAGGGACCCACCTTCACTTTTTGTCCCAGGGCCTACTCCAACCTTGCTACTCCCCTGACTATCGTAGTGCCTAGTGGAGAGGAAATGATCTCATCGCTGGCTGTTGGGTCTAAAGGGTTTTGATTATAGCTTCTGAAATATTCTTCAGTACTTGGTCCTTTCCAATGGGAGGGCCTCAGGGAGGCCAAGGGCTTCCCTCTTCTTCACCACTGGTTTCTCCTTGATTTACCTTCAGAAGCACTGTGTGGGTGGGGCATGTATATTCAGTATATTCTTGGTGCCACATCATTGTTAGGCTGGCATGTTTACTTCTTAGTTAAATACAGAGCCTCTGGAGGGCCCCAGGTAGTGTGGTATTGACACATTGGCCATTGTAGTGCATGTGGCTTCTAGCACCAGTCTCTTTGTTCCGCCTTAGATTCATTAGGAGGCAGCGGGGACCGCAGGGAGACCCAGCGCCTTCGCAAACGGAACCAGCAGCTGGAGGAAGAGAACAATCTCCTACGGCTGAAAGTGGATCTTTTGTTGGATATGGTGAGACTGGGGTGATTCATTTGCATCAAAATATTGACATTTATATTAATATGCCTTCCTAGAGGAGAATTAGGAAATTGGGACTTTGAGATGGAGGCCAGCCTGTGAGTTCATGTCTGAGCAGGGATTCAAACCTAGGTCTCCATCGCAAACTCTGTGCCGCACCAGACTGCGGCAGATCGTGAGTTCACACCACCTCCCACAAGTCTGGTGCCAGGGGAAATGTCAGGAACCAGAAGTGTGTGGGCTCCTGGTGGGTGTGTCATCTGCCACACTCAGGTCCATAGCCTTTTGCCTGACATTCTTCACCCAACTTCAGATAGTACCAGTTGCAGGGGAATAACAGCAGGAGAGAGGGCATGCCCTCAACTCCTGCCTGTAGGCTTCCAGCGGCATCTGGTGGGCCACTGTGTGAAACTAGATGGGCCTTGGGCCTGATCCAGCAGGGCTGTTCTTATGTTCTTATGTTAGATGTTGGTTACAGAAGGGTGAATGTTGACCAAAAGACTCAGGGACTGGACTTGGCCAGGTTCAAATGAGGCACCTTCCAGGAGCAGACACTCCCAGCTCCTGGCAATTTCCTGGGCACCAGATTGGTAATGGAACGTGTGAACCTGCCCTATGTCTTTCCTCCTGAGTCCTTGAAAACACTGGTTCTTTAGGATGCTAGCAATACATCCAAACATACATCCTATTATCCTTTGCAGAAATCCTGCCCCAAAGTTAGGTGGGTAGTTCTGACTGATGAATTATCCAGATGTGTATACAAGTATTTGCTGAAAATGGCCTCTGAGCAGTGGCTCTCAGGCTATGTTCCTGGGAACCAGGGATGTAGGGAGCTCTCCAGCAGCCATGGGACAAGCTCTTGCCCACAGCCCCCTTCTCCTTACTGTTTTGTGCATGTGCATGAGCGTGCTCCATCCACACCCCTACGCATGATGTCATATGCAGGTGGCTTGGCCACTATCAGCAAGATGGGTCGTGCTGCCCTTCTGCTGCTCCCAGTCAGCACTTTGTTCACGCTCTGTCTGGGTGCTTTCTTTCTCTGCTCGGAGGAGGAAGAGAAAGAAGTATTCAGTAATATGTAGGCCATTCCTCCCAATAGTGGCTACAGGCATTGCCGGCGGTGAAGGGAGTGGATGGACTAGCTTCTGGTGGTCCCTGGATGGAGCAAATGTTGATGGGGGGAGAGCCTTGGCGGCCCCTGGAGTTGCGGCGGCAGGGAGCCTCTGGCAGACCCTAAAAATGCTCGGGGTGGCACAGTGGCCCAAGGACGGCTGTCCCCCTGTGCCTTACTCCTGCTGGGAACCCTGACACTGCTTTATGAAGAAATAGGTAATGGCAGAGAAACAACTACTCAGAAAGCAGCTTATCCACCATTGTTGATCTCTCCCTTCAATGTATAACTACATAGAAGTGTTGGATGCATTCTGGGGAAGCTTTTAGGGCACAGATTGGCTGGCAGGCGGCCCATCAGGCTTGGCCACTGTTCCACATTAAGTCCCAGGACAATTCCCCGAATCCATTATAAGTTGGTAGACAAACTGGTGTAGGAAGGGTTTCTTCGGGATGGAGTTTGAAATCTACTGCCTTAGAGAGAAGCTAAGACTGCAATCCTAAGCACACTTAGCCTCACTGAATACAGTGGGAGTTGCTTCTGGAGTAAATATGCATAGGATTGTGCTGTAAATGTCCTGTGATATTAGTCTGCCAGCACAGTTGGTGTTGCACCATGGGAACTGTTCTTTCACTGCCATTCCTGCCTTTCCTCTTCAGCTCTCCGAGACAACTGCAGAGTCCCATCTCATGGAGAAGGAGCTGGAGGAACTGAAAAATTACAGCCGAAGGAGGAAGTGAACAGGAAATGAAGGTGTGTAGGAAACGAGGGAGGAAAGAGGAGGGGGGTTGAGTTAAAAACAGTCACTGCCCAGAACTGATGAAGCTACATCAATTGATTTAGAGTCCGTGTGAAAAGCAGGGAGTTCCTACTTTCCACTTTTGAATCTGGCTTGCAGCAGGTTAATGTGGCACATCAGCCAGTGTCCTGCAGCACACTGGTTGGGAAATGCTGCTCTAGCCATAATGCTAGAGTATTTTGTAGAGAATGACCAACATCCAGACTTGCATCATGCTTAGGGGTATAGCAAGTTTGGAAGTGGGCTTAGTGCAGGATTTAAGGCCCTGCACCCATCCGCCTGCCGGCCGCCTTCACTGCCACCGCTACCCGTGAGCCCAGCAGCCTGTATGCCAGTGTACTCGATGATGTCACCAAGCCAGCATGTAGGCACAGTGATGTTATCAGGTTGATGCCAGTGCATGGACACAGCTGCAGCAAAGGTGGCTGAGTGGGCAGTGGCAAAGGCTGTTTGGATCATGGGTAGTGGAGCACCCCATACAAGGGGGGCATGCAGGGGAGGCAGCTGGCAGGTCAGTGATGGCCCCAGTGCAGCCTCTCCCCCTATCACTGTTATTCCTATGCCCCAATCATGCTTGTAGAAATGCAAGGTGCTTGTAAGCAGTCTGGAATATCTCAGCATCTCTTCCTAAAGGTGTCTGCTGCTATGCAGTTTACAGTCACCTTGAATATCAATGACACTTATTTTAAAGCCATCAGACACAATTTAAGGATATGGCTGGAAAGTCTGAGCCCTTGTATAGAGTCTTCCCCGCCACCCACCCCCTATTGTTCATTCTCCCCACTGTATTGCTGCATCAGTACAGATTTAAACCCTTCATTGAACAGCTGATTCTCTTCCATTCTGTTCCTGCCCTTGTTCCTGCCCCTCTGGATGGGGCGGTTTATAAATGTAATAAGTAATAAATAAATAGCCAATTGAAACAATTAAATGGGGTTCAGTTATAATCCCATCATGAGATCTAGGTGCATTTCACTTTTAGATTTTGACTTCATAAAAACATTTTCTTTCTTCTCCTTTTCAGGTATTTATTATTTTTGTACAACCATCACCTTCCTTTATGCCATGGTAAGGTAGAATGTTGGGCAAATATTCTGTAAATCTATTTTTGTACTTTTAAAATAAAGTTGGATCAAAGTTCTATTGCCTCAGGGTAGGCTTGTACATTTGCTTTATTATATAATCTATTACATTACTGTCTTCTTAGATTATGTCATAGTCAGTTAAGAAAAAAGCTGTTTGGCCCTCTCCAAGAATAACTCTCAAGAAAAGTATAATCCCTACAAAATTAAAAAAACCCTAAAATGAATGCAAACAATGAGTCACACTTAAAAATGTGTGTTCAGTTCAGGTTCATCAGTATTTTTTTACTCTCTGGTTCAGTTTTGGTTCAGGTGCTAGCTTTAAAATTGTCCCCTTAATCTGAGTCAGGTCCAGGTCCATCTGGCTCAGTATTGTCTACAACAGGCCTGCTCAACTTAGCCCCCCAGGTGTTTTTGAACTACAACTCCCATAATCCTCAGTCACAGTGACCAATACCCAGGGATTATGGGAATTGTAGGCCAACATCTGCAGGATGGCCGAAGTTGAGCAGCCCTGGTCTACAGTGATATGGACTGGCAGCAGCTCTCTAATTTTTCAGGTAAGTCTTTCTACCCTACCTGGAGATGCCAATGCCAGGGACTGAACCTGGGTTCTTCTGTGTGCAAAGCAGATGCTCTGCCCCTGAGCTACAGCCCCATTGGTGGTGTGTGTGTCCATTTGGAGAGCAGAATAAGGCACCACAAGACATTGTCAGGGCCAACATGAAGAACAGAATTGGCCAGAGCCAGACTTCAACAACATGGGTACATCTTACGCCTCCAGACCATGCCCTTCACCATCCTTAGTGTTTCCAGCCAGGAGTGCAGGTAGGACAACGGGGACAATCCCGTGCTTGGCATTTCAAGAGAGCTGCTGCCAGTCAGGGTAGCTGCTGAGGTATTAACGAAGATTACTGATAATCAGCAAATGGTGATAAGGCCGCGCAGGATTGTAGATCCCATTTATATATTCAGTTTCAGGTCTGGAACCATCTTGGAAGGAACAGGCACCGTTTCTAATACTTCAACCAGATAAAAGCTGCAGCCTTTTTTGTTCCTCTTATTCAAAGCTTTCCATACTACATACAAGAATGAAGCCGGGGGTGAGGTCAAGGAATCTGCTGGTGAACATTAAGATATATTTTGAGTAAAACTGAAGCAGATTTGTTTATATTTACATAATTATTTTTAAATGAGTGCAATTTCTACACAGGCAGTAAAACAATCTACACAATATATGGTTAACTTCAACTAACCCAAGTAATGTAAAAGCAAAATGTTGTTTTATAAATAAATCATTTAGGTTGCCGAAGAACCCTATATAAGTAAAGACTTTACAAATATGTATACAATGCACATTCCCATGAAGAATTTCATGAAGAATTCATTAAACGAAGATGAGCTATGTCAGCTTCCCAAGGATTTCAGTTGTTTGGGGCAGCCTTTGTAGCAGAGTGTGCCCATGTGCTGGCATCAACCTGATAACATCCCTGTGCCTACATGCTGGCTGGGTGACATCATCGAGCACGATGTTTAGTTGCATTTCGTGGCTATTATGAGACATGCGATGACAGCAAGTCACAGAGAAGTAATGCAATGGATTACTGGCAGGAAGTCTGCAGGAGTTCTTGAGATGCTGGCACAGTATCCTGCCTATAAAATGTTACATCCAATCAAAGCACCTGTGTTGCTTTGACTATGGTCATGTTGGAGTTTCTCAGGACAGCATTTTTAATCACCCAATTATACACATGTCTAGGGGTGAGCCATGGTTTGACTCAGTATAAGGCAGCTTTATAAGGCAAAGAAAGCATTGTGACCCAACACCATGCAAGTTAGAACTGTCATAAAACTGCAGCGTACACAGACTCTCAATCCTGTGTCTGCAGAGTCACTTTTTTAGGTTTTGAAGAGAGAATTGTGATTCCCAGTCTTGTGAGGAAGGCTCTCTTGTACCCACCAAACTGTTCCAACAGCAAAGGTTGTCTGTGAGGGTACATGAGCCTCAACTTCAGGCACTAGGCTTTGTGGAGGAGGTCCAATATTTAGTATCATGCTTGGCGCTAGGACAGGCCAGGGTTGCAGGGGTGTAACTATTATAGGGCAAGGGGAGACAGTTGTCTAGGTGCCCACTGCCTTGGGGGGGGGGGGGCCAGAGGCAAGTCACATGACTGACTCCCCCAGCCACGCACCTGCCTGGGCTATTCATCCTCCGAAATTGATGTGAGTGTTAAGACCTGGAGCTACTAGAACAGCATGTCTTTCTCTAGTACCATTAAACGACTTGCATCGTCCAAGTCATTTACAAATTTACAAAACCTTTAAAAAAATAATTTAGGATGATGTTCTATTGTGGCACATAGGTTATACATAACTATGCTTTTAGTTACCACTATTCAGCCTCATTTAAGATTTCTTTACTTCATGAGCTGAGCTTCAGTGGGGGGGGGGGGGGGGCATTTTAAAATCTTGTCTCTGGGCCCACTCCAACCTTGATACGCCCCTGCAGGGTTGGCAATCTTATTAGTCTACTTTTCTCCACAAGCCTTGGCTGTTGATCACTGTGGCTGGGAATGATGGGAGCTGTAGTCCAACAACAGCTGTAGTAGGGTCTCAAAGTCAGGTTGGCCATCCCTGCTCTCTAGGAGACACGTCTGCACTTGTCATGCATTCATCCTTAGGCAACTTAACTACTCCTCTTCAGGATCTATTCTCCTTCTGTAAACTGGGAATGTTTTACTGATTTACTGTGAGTTGAATAGAGAATGCGTGGACACTCATTCATGCAAATAAATCTGCATTGACAATGCTCTATAGTAGTAGCGGGGTGATTGCGGCACTTCCGTTCCGAAACTGCCAAAGCGATTGCGCTCGCGCCAGTGCTGCTTCCTGACCGCCAGGTGTCGCCAAGCAACCAACGGAGCACGAACGCCTCTCTCTACCTCCGCTTCCGGCGACGTTCTATCCGCTGCCGGCCTCCTCTCTCGACTCTCCCCTGTTCCCCAGTTGCAGACATGGCCGCCGCGACGCCCCTCTCTCCTGAGGAGCTGCTGTTGCCCAAGGGCGGCACAAGCAAGGCTGAGGAACTGGAGGAGGACGACGAGGAGGTAGCGCGCTTCAACCCTAGGGTTTAGTGCCCGGCCGTGCCAGTGCCAGTGCCAGCGCCAGCATGCCATGTGCGGGATGACCCTTGGGAGGCGGGGCGGCCCGAGGCCTGGGATAGCTCAGGTGGGAGATGCGGCAGGGGAGGGCGGGAGCGGTGCGCGTTCCCTGCGTATTGGGGAGAGATGGTGCTGGAGGCGCGCATGGGCGATCGTGCCCCCCATGGGAGGGGAAGGCTTCGCCTGGCAGGTGCCTATCTTTCGTTTCTCATGCTCTTTATTTGCAGTTGGATGAAACGTTGGCAGAGAGACTTTGGGGGTTGACAGAGATGTTCCCCGAGAGCGTTCGGTCTGCAGCTGGAACTACCTTCGACTTGTCCCTCTCTGTAGCCCAGAAAATGTACAGGTGAGAAGGGGGAATGGGAAGAGTCCCTGCGGATCAGTGCAGATGCTACTTTGTAGGCATTATTACAGGTGAAACTCGGAAAATTAGAATATCGTGCAAAAGTCCATTAATTTCAGTAATGCAAATTAAAAGGTGAAACTGATATATGAGACAGATGCATTACATGCAAAGCGAGATAAGTCAAGCCTTAATTTGTTATAATTGTGATGATCATGGCGTACAGCTCATGAAAACCCCAAATCCACAATCTCAGAAAATTAGAATATTACATGCAACCAAGAAGACAAGGATTGTAGAATAGAACAATATCGGACCTCTGAAAAGTATACAGTGTATGGTGCTTGATTGGCCAGCAAACTCGCCTGACCTGACCCCATAGAGAATCTATGGGGCATTGCCAAGAGAAGGATGAGAGACATGAGACCAAACAATGCAGAATTGCTGAAGGCCGCTAATGAAGCATCCTGGTCTTCCATAATACCTCATCAGTGCCACAGGCTGATAGCATCCATGCCACGCCGCATTGAGGCAGTAATTGCTGCAAAAGGGGCCCAAACCAAGTACTGAATACATATGCATGCTTATACTTTTCAGAGGTCCGATATTGTTCTATTCTTCAATCCTTGTCTTCTTGGTTCCATGTAATATTCTAATTTTCTGAGATTGTGGATTTGGGGTTTTCATGAGCTGTACACCATGATCATCACAATTATAACAAATTAAGGCTTGACTTATCTCGCTTTGCATGTAATGCATCTGTCTCATATATCAGTTTCACCTTTTAATTTGCATTACTGAAATTAATGGACTTTTGCACGATATTCTAATTTTCCGAGTTTCACCTGTAGGACTGTGTTATGCATTGGATGGATGGCTGTGGGGAAGGGACGTAAAATATGATGTGCTTGCATGCAGACGGCCCCAGGTTTAATCCGTGGCATGGTAGGGCTGATGGTGTTGGGGGGACACGTCTGAAATCTGGATTGTTGCTGCCACTCAGCAATACTGACTTACATGGACCAAGGGTCTGGATCAATTTTTAATTTTTATTATGCATACTTATGCTGCATTTCAACAACAAAAAGTCCATAAAGCAGTTTACACAGAAAAAGGAATAAGATGGTTTCCTGTTCCAAAAGGGCTCACAGTCTTAAAAAGAAACACACCAGCCATAGCCATTCAAAAGATGCAGTGCTGGGTTTGGACAGGGACAGTATAAAGCAATTTCATGTGTAAAACGTAACTACTTGTGTTGCTGGTGCCTGCAATGGATGGCTTGTTTATACCAAAAGTTTCAAAACTAATGCAAAACTGCTCAAAGACTGGAAGCTATTTTAGTTATCTTAATGTTTTAAGGAGAAATATGAACGGTTGCATGTTGTGCAGGATGCAATATGTGGATTTGTTTCATTTTGAGACTGGGTATTACCTTAGGCTGTTTAGATTAACTTTGCCAAGCACCTGAGAATATACATGCTTAAGCTTTATCAAAGAAAAAAACCCTGAGAAATAAACATAAAATGTAATTTTATATTAAATCTAAAATATTTGCATAATCAGTTCAGATAAATGCAAAAGCTATTTCTATAGGTCCCCATTGACATAGATAATTAAGAGAGTGTGGTAACAGGGTGGGCGGGAGTTTCTGTTGTATTATCAAAGAGATAAAAGTGTATTTTAGGATGCTTTTTTGAGTATGCCAGTACAGAAATTCCTCATTCATGCCTGAACACTCACAGGAATTAAAACTGATGCAATCCCACAATGACTAAATCTTATACTTTCTATTGCTTCACACTGTTCTATGAACAATGCTCTGAAATCTGTGGTACCAATCATAGCTTTATGCCAATTGTAATAAAAGCCATTCTGTTAAAAACACGTTGATTTACTGCTATACTTGGTTTCATCTCTAAGAAGCTATTATAGTACTGCTTTTTAAGCTAGGGAGGGAAATTATACTTTTATTGAAATGCTACAACTAAGTGTTCTAGGTAAATATGCACAAAAGGCTTGTGGTCAGTGTTCCCGCTAACAGGGATTCCCAGATGTTGTTGACTACAACTCCCAGAATCCCCAGCTGCAATGGCTTTTGCTTTGGGATTATAGGAGTTGTAGCCAACAACATCTGGGAATCCCTGTTAGAGGGAACACTGCTTGTGGTTAAATGGCTTAAGCCACTTAATGGCACAGTGGGGAAATGGAAAAAGGACACTTTTCAAGATTCTTAAAACCTAATAGGCAGCCTAATCATGGTAGAAGGCCAAATATTGCTCATGCATTATGGAGCCTGGGTTTTCTTCATTGCTTTACTAGCTCCTTATGATGTATTTGAAAGGAAAGTTAATATTTCAAAGCAAGAAGAATGAAATTTGAAGACCTTCAGGTTGTAATATGTAGGGAACATTTAATAGTTGGACATAAATATATATAGTGAAGAGGTAAAAGGGAAACTTAGTAAGGTGCATATACACTGGTGGCACCATGTAAAAAAAAAATCTGAGATAGAATGAGAGGCGGATCTAAATCAGACTCTTGTGGTGGATCCTTTCTGTTGTAGCAAGAATGGAAAACATTTGTTTTGCTGATGGCCTTCTCCCTGTCCCCTAAAGATTCTCCAGGGCAGCTTTGTGGATTGGAACCACTTCCTTCATGATCCTGGTTCTTCCTGTTGTTTTTGAAACAGAGAAACTGCAGATGGAGCAGCAGCAGCAAATGCAGCAAAGGCAGGTGAGAAATGAATTATTTCCTTATTATTGGTTGATTAATACAGTAGTTCTAATCCTTTTTTTTAGTAGTTCCTTTTTAAAAATCCATTTACCATTTCCCCCTCCTCATAAGAACAGCCCTGCTGGATCAGACCAAAGGCCTATCCAATACCCTGTTTCACACAGTGGCCCACCAGATGTCTCTGAGAAGCCCACAGGCAAGAGTTGAGGGCATGTCCTCTCTCTTGCTGTTGCTCCCCTGCAACTGGTATTTAGAGGAAAAGAAACACATTTCCTTTCAATCCTTGTTTTGTCACCAATAATGATTCTGTGGAGGACTCTGGTCCTCCTAAGTTCACTAACTTGTTGGATTCTATACCTTCTTTAATAGATAGATATACTTTATTACGGTCATTAACCAAACACCACAAAAGAAAAACAGTACAAATCACAGTAAAGATAATACCAAATATCATGTCAGGGTCTCCATAATACCAATAACTCAAACCAGCTCAGACCTAATCTTACATGCGCCACACAGAATTTGGCCACTAACAGCGTTATGGGTATACAACAATCAGCTTGTAAAAAGGATGCATATCCATCATCTGTTCTAACAGGAATATTGAATGAGCGGGGAGATACGAATATCCCTATAAAATGAACAGTATGAAAGGACGTGTGTCACAGTCTCAGTGCCTTGGCCACAAGGACAGATCCTTTTAGTGATGGGGATTTTATGATATCTACCCTCCAATACAGCCGATGGAAGTATATTAAAGCATGCAAAGGAGAAGGCCCTTCTCTGGGATAAATAAATTCATTAAGTAATGGGTTGGTTTAGGGTAGTTTGTAAAACTATTAAGGAAGTTTCTGGCAGTGATTGAAATCACTCTGCTTTTCAGTGTCTGCTATACGTTCTTTTATAAGCCCTTCGGCACAGCATCAGGACCCAGAGACATTTAAAATTGAGGAGAGAATCCATGCTTGCCCAGCGTATCACAGAGTCATTTACACCAACTAGATTGGAAGCAATCTTCCAAAATGAGGAGGGCTAGTCCTTTGAGGGAGAAAATGATTTTAATCCAGAAGTTAAATACATACATCCAAACCCTGGCCTCCACTCTTGTTTGCCGGGCCTCCAGCCGTAGAATGACATTGGGCATACATCTAGGAGCCTAGAATAAAGCACACAAAAAACTTGATTGAGCCATCTCCATTTGCTTAAAAGTATGCAGGATCATACAGTATGCAGCCCCATACAGCGATTGTGAAAGCACTTTGACCTCATAGACCCCCAATCCACCCCTTCGTGTCCTTTCTGTAGTTTGTATCTAGAAATAACAGTGTTGCACTGGTTCTCCCCGTTTCACCAGGTTTCTGTTATGCTCACTATATCTATGTTTCCATTAGCAACCAAGCACTCCAGCTCGCCCATCTTGGCTTGGAGGCTTCTGGCATTGGTATATAAACACCTATACACTAAGTCTCTTACTTGGTGATACCATGCGCTATCTCCCTTACTGTCATTTGACCTTTTCGACTAGCCATCATGTATTTCTGTCTGCTCTACTTCTTCTTCTTTTTTCCCCCCCAAATTCATTTTTTATTAATTTTAACAATAGCAATATTGTCATTCATTACAAATACACACATAAAAGATGGACTTCCCGCTCACATTTCTTCGTGAATCATCAACTATAAGATTTACCCTTGCTATAATAATAATTCAAAACATAAGTTCAAGCCCTTACGAACATAATTAAACTAACCAACCTGTGATTTATACTAAATTTCAAACCCTGCTGTCAAGTCCATAGTAGGGAAGTAATTTTTTAAATACAACAAAAATGGTTTCCAATCTTCTTTAAAACATTCCAAGTTTTGATCTCTTAATAGTGCTGTAAGTTTTGCCATCTCCGCATATTCCAAAATTTTTATCAGCCAGTCTTCTTTTGAAGGCAGTTCACTAGACTTCCATTTCTGTGCATATATAATTCTAGCTGCCGTAGAGGCATACATAAAAAATGTTAAATTGGTTGTAGAAATAGCTCCTTGTGTTATTCCCAGCAGGAAGGATTCTGGCTTCTTAGGAAATGTCATTTTAAATATTTTCTTTAATTCATTATATATCATATCCCAATAGGCTTTAGCCTTCCCACAGGTCCACCACATGTGAAAAAATGTGCCTTCAGAATGTCCACACTTCCAACATTTGTTTGAAACATTTTTATACATTAAAGCCAGTCTTTTTGGTGTCAGATACCATCTATACATCATTTTATAATAGTTTTCTTTGATAGCATACCATGCAGTAAATTTTAAATCCTTTTTCCATAACTTTTCCCAGGCTGCCATTTCTATATTACGCCCCGCATCTTGAGCCCATTTTATCATAGTCGTTTTAAACACTTCTTCTCTTGTCTCCTCCAAAAGCAACAGTTTATACATTTTAGAAACTAATTTTTCATCATTTTGACATAATTCCTTCTCAAAATTTGAAGTCTGGTCCTCAAATCCGACTTTAAGGTCCTTCTTATACATCTCATTTAACTGAAGATACTGAAACCAATCTCTAACTATATCTTGTATTTCAATTAAACTTTTTAACTTACAATCCTTTTTGTGAAAATGTACCAAATCCCTATAGGTACCCCAACCCGTTTGCATTTTTACTTCTTTACGTGATAAAGCTTCAATCGGAGATACCCATAACAGAGTTTTAGGTTCAAACCAATTTTTATATTTTAACCACACCCTCATTAAACTCCTTCTCACATAATGGTTAAAAAAATCTTTATGTATTTTACTTTTTTCATACCATAAATACGCATGCCAACCAAACCTTCTGTCAAATCCTTCTAAGTCAAGAATTCTAGGGTTTCTTAGCGTTATCCATTCTTTTATCCATGTCAAACAAACAGCATCAAAGTACAACCTTAAGTCTGGCAAGGTAAGACCGCCCCTTTCCTTTGCATCTGTTAGATTCTTAAAATTAATTCTTGGTCTTTTCCCCTGCCAAACAAACTTAGTTATGTCCTTCTGCCATTGCTTGAAACAAGTTAAAGTGTTAATTATGGGAATAGTCTGAAAGAGAAACAACATTTTAGGCAAGACATTCATTTTCACCACTGAAATTCTTCCCATTAAAGAGAGATTCATTCTGGACCATCTTTCTAGATCAGTTTTCACTGAATTCCATATTTTGACATAATTATTTATAAACAACAGGGAGTTGTTGTTTGATAACCAAACCCCCAGATATTTAATTTTCTTCTCCACTTTCAGCTCACTTATTTGAGAGAATCTGTCTTTAGTTTTCTGGCCCATATTTTTAGTTAAAACCTTAGTCTTGGTCTTATTTATATAAAATCCAGCCAGTTGACCAAATTGTTGTATTTTATCCAAGAGTCTTTCGATCTTATCCATTGGATTTTCTAGAAACAGCACAACATCATCTGCAAAAGCTCTCACTTTATAATCCTGTTTCCCAATTTTGGGACCATGTAATTTGTCATCTTCTCTGATAGTTCTGCAGAGCACTTCTAGAACCAATATAAAAAGCAATGGGGGAAGTGGACATCCTTGTCTTGTCCCTTTTTGTATTACACAATTGTCTGATAGTTCCCCATTTACAATAATTTTAGCATATTGCTCCGAATAAATTGTCTTAATTGCCCTAATAAAATTATTGCCAGCAATCATTACCTCTAGTGATCTCCACAAAAATTGCCACGAAATATTGTCAAAGGCTTTTTCTGCATCCAAAAAGATCATCGCAATTTGTTTACTTCTGATTCTATTCTGTCCCCTTCTGATTTATCTGAAAAGTTTCCATCCTCTGAGCTTAGGGTATTCGCTTAGTTCTGCCTGTCTTGCTGGCCATGTGTGTCTGAGAATGCTACCTTGGGGGTCCTGGACTTCAATATTATTATTATTATTATTATTATTATTATTATTATTATTATCTTGTTTACACAGTCAGACAGGTGTTATTGACTGGTTTGTTTTATCCAGACATCGAGTCCTTCCCAAGGACCTGGGATGGCTGAATTTTATTGTCAATTGTTATAGATATCGTTGCAGAATATAGGCTGTTCCCAATAAAGCTGCTTTTTGTAATTGGCTGATGGTGATTTCTGTGACCCCTATGGTGTTGAGGTGCTCTTCAAGGTCTTTTGGAACTGCACCCAGGGCACCAATTACCACTGGGATTATTTTGGTCTTTTTCTGCCACAGCCTTTCAATTTCAATTTGTAGATCTTTGAATTTGGTGATTTTTTCTATTTCTTTTTCTTCTATTCTGCTGTCACCTGGTATTGCTATGTTGATTATTTTGACTTGTTTTTCTTTCTTCTCGACTACAGTTATATCTGGTGTATTGTGTGGCAGATGTTTGTAGTCGGAAGTCCCATAATATTTTTACATCTTCATTTTCTTCAACTTTTTCAGTTTCATGGTCCCACCAATTTTTGGCTACAGGTAGCTTGTATTTTTTTCAGATGTTCCAGTGTATCATCCCTGCTACCTTGTCATGCCTTTGTTTGTAGTCAGTCTGTGCGATCTTTTTACAACAGCTGATTAGGTGGTCCACTGTTTCATCTGCTTCTTTACAAAGGCGGCACTTGCTGTTTGTTGTTGACTTTTCTACTTTTGCTCTTATTGCATTTGTTCTTAGTGCCTGTTCTTGCGCAGCCAGTATTAAACCCTCTGTTTCTTTCTTCAAGTAACCATTCGTAAGCCATTGCCAGGTCTTGGTGATGTCTGGTTTTCCAGTTATATTGTGCAAATATTGACCATGCAGGGGCTTATTTTTACATTTTTTCTGCTTGGTTCTTGACTTGTTCTTTCTTGTAGGCCTGCTTTGTTTCATTGGTGTTGAATAGTTTCGCGTTATTGACCATTTTAAGTGCATCTTCTTCACTGTCCTTTATATATTCTTCAAGGCCTCTTTTCTCCTCCTCTACTGTTTGATGGACTTGCAGCATTCCTCTTCCACCTGAGCTGTGAAGGAGGTATAGCCTATCGACATCACTGCGGGGGTGCAGAGCATGATTGATGGTCATGATTTTCCTGGTCTTACGATCTAGCGTCTCTAGCTCTGCCTGGGTCCAGTCTATTATTCCTGCAGTGTACCTGATAACAGGTATAGCCCAGGTGTTTATGGCTTGTATGGTGTTCCCGCCATTGAGTTTGGACTTGAGGATTTTTCTAACTCTCCTGATGTATTCACTCCCAATTTTTCTTTTAACTTCAGTGTGTGCAATGTTATCAGCCTGGAGAATGCCCAAGTATTTGTAATGTTCTTTCTCTTCCAGGTTCTTGATCTTGCTTCCATTGGGCAGTTCTATTCCTTCTATTTTTCTTATTTTCCCTCTGTTCATTATTAATGCAGCACACTTGTCTAGTCCAAACTCCATTGCTATATCGCTACTGAATATACGGACAGTGTTTAGCAGTGATTCAATTTCTGACTGGGACTTTCCATACAACTTCAGATCGTCCATGTACAGCAGATGGTTGATTTTACTTGATGTTTGGTATCCGAGGCCTGTTTTGTTTAGTATTTGTGAAAGTGGGGTCATGGCGATTACAAACAACAGAGGGGATAGTGAGTCCCCTTGGAAAATGCCTCTTCTAATACTAACCTGTCCAAGTGTCTCGCCATTGATTGTTAACTGTGTACTCCACATGCTCATTGCTTTTTTTATAAATATCTGAATGTTTTTGGTGACACCAGTTGTTTCTAAACATTTTAGTATCCATGTGTGAGGCAATGAGTTGAAGGCTTTCTTGTAGTCAATCCATGCAACACTTAGATTGGTTTTTCTTCTCTTGCAATTTTCTAAACTCATTTTGTCAATCAGCAGCTGGTCTTTTGTGCCTCTGGTGTTTGGGCAATTTCCTTTCTGTTCAGCTGGGAGCTTTTTGTTAGTTAATAAGTGTTGCAACACTTCATCTGCTATTATTCCGGTTAATAATTTGAACATGGTTGGCAGACAGGTTATCGGTCTATAATTACTTGGAACTGCACCTTTTGCTGGGTCTTTCATGATGAGATGAGTTTTCCCAGTTGTTAGCCATTGTTCAATATCACCTCCTTGCAAAATGTGATTGAACTCTTTTGATAGTTGTTTATGAAGGCTTGTTAGGTGTTTAAGCCAAAAGCCATGCAGTTCATTGTCGCCTGGAGCAGTCCAATTTTTAATTTTCTTTGCTCTTTCACTTATTAATTCTGGTGTTATTATTAGATCTTGCATTTGTTGGTTACATTTTTCGACCTCTTTCACCCAGCCTGCTTTTTTATTATAATCTATTGGATTGTCCCATAATTTCCCCCAGAATTGCACTGTTTCTTCTTTATTTGGTGTTTCTAGGTTTCTTGCAGTTTCTCCTTCTATGCTTTGGTAGAAACGTCTCTGATTCGACTGGAATTGGAGATTCTGCCTGTGTTGTGTAGTTCTGGCTTCATATTGGCTAATCTTCTTTGACACTGCTGTTATTTGCTGCTTTATTATTTCCAGGACTTCTCTAATTTTCCTTGAATCTAGGTGGTATTTTTGGATCAGATACTGTTTGGTGTTTTCATTCTTCAGCTTCTTGTCTTTCATATCTTTCAATTTACTAGCATCTGATCTAAGCCTGGAGATTTTATTTTCTAATCTAATCTTCCATTTAGGCGATGTACTACTTTCTTTTTTTACAGGTCCATTGATCTTATATCAGAGCTCTTGTGTTGTTATTGTTGCTGCACTGTACATTAGTTGGTTTGTTTCTTGCAAATTATTGGTTGTTATTTCTGCAAGTGCAGCATTGACATCTTTTGATACCTGAGCAAGTTGTTTTTTGGCAACTGTTTTTAGAGCTGGAAGTCGAACCCTGGTGGTTGTTTGGTTCATTTGCTCAGTTATTTTTTGCTTTAGTTCTTGTTGCTTTTCTGTTAAACGGCATTCGGGTTTTTGAGGTGAAGGCAAAGGGGTGGTTGCCTGGTTTTGATTTTGAAACAGTTCAGCAACAGTGGTATCCTCGATTTCCAACGCCTCCTCCACCTGCGCCTGAGCAACTGCTTCAGTTGGTGGTAATTCTTCTTCCATATCTTGAGCCTGTATTGCTCTTTGCAGTTCTTCCAGCTCAGCTTCTGTGAATACTTTATTTCTTATTATGAATCTTCTCTGGTCTGCTAGCCTTTGTTCTGTTATTTCTGTGTCTGGATGCTTCTCTTTCCAAATTTGGTTCATTCTTTTTAAATAACCTCTTCTAGTTGGACTAGACTTGTAATAGCAGATCATTATTTCCTTGTTGGCATTTTTCGTATATATTTTTTCGGTTAAACGACATTTCTTCCAGTAACTTTGCTGTCTTCAGCCCTGGTTGCTCAACTGAAGATCCTGAGTCCTGTTGCCCACTTGCCACCAGATGTCCAGGGACCCGAGCACCTGGCACGGTCCTTGTTGACCCGGGCGACGACCGATCCGGTATAGATATATTAAAGTTACGTCTCACCATATTGTTGATGGGAGAGGCACTCTTTGTCTGGCTCCTCTGGTGAGACCTGTCCACTATGGTTGGACCTCTGGCATAGCTCTCACCTTCCTCAGAGCACGCAAGCCCCACAACCACGCCAAGGTAGTGCCTCACTGGGGGTATTATTATTATTATTATTATTACATTTATATCCCACTCTTCCTCCAAGGAGCCCAGAGCCCATACTTGAGTTTCTCTTTCACAACAACCCTGTGAAGTAGGTTAGGCTGAGAGAGAAGTGACTGGCCCAGAGTCACCCAGTTACTTTCATGGCTGAATGGGGATTTGAACTCGGGTCTCCCCGGTCCTAGTCCAGCACTCTAACCACTACACCACGCTAGCTTTCCTATATGCTACCTAGCAGCCTAAATTTGGCTTTCAGGAACTCCCAATGGCATTTCCCAACATCATTCATGCAGACGTGCACCATGACAGCTGACTCCTCCCCAGCATGGCCTAACAGCCTATCTAGACATCGTGTGATGTTTGCAAGCAAGTCACCGTGCGGTCTACACATGGGTCACAAATTCATCTCTCAATCAGGCCTGCTCAACTTTGGCCCTCCTGCAGATGTTGGCCTACAACTCCCATAATCCTTGGCTATTGTCCACTGTAGCTGAGGATTATGGGAGTTGTAGTCCAAAAACAGTTGAGGGGGCCAAAGTTGAGCAGGCCTGTTCCTGCTTGAATTTTGATCTTCGATTTGTGATCGAACTACCCACTACTAGGATGCCCCCCAACCCCTAGAGTATCCTGTGTGCGAGAGGATATGGGATCATCACCCAGGAAGGGGTCCCTTCTAAGGGAACATTCTCCTTTTTCCTCTGAATGATGCCCTCCTTTCCTGAGACCTTCATTCTCCATTACAACAGCGGAGCTGTCCACCTGTGAGTGGGATGTCTTTAGCACATCCCTGAGGTTCTCATCCACATATCTCTCTGCCTCCCTGAGCTTCTCCAAGTCAGCCACCTTTGCTTCAAGGGAACAAACTTGTTCCCTGAGAGCCAAGAGCTCTTTGCACCGAGCGCACACCCACAACTTCTGCCCCTCAAGCAGATAGTCCTACATGCAACACACTGTAATACACTGGAAAGCATGCCCTTTCCTTCTGGCATTCTACCTTCATAACTGGTTTTATTGGCTGTTTAGAATATATAGAGCTTTTTTACTTGAAAGCTAGGTCAGTTGCAGTTGTCAGCTAATTAAAGATTTTAAGCTCTGTCCTCCAAGAAAGTTACAAAAGTGGGGTAGTACTCAGCTTCAACTCATGCTGTGTGTCTCCTTTGTGATAAAGGGAGACATCTTGAGCACTCCCACACTAAACTCCTTTGATATCTATTAGTAAACTCCTGATTGCAAAGCTCCCCTGGTCTGAGCTTTGTCTTTTCAGGAGCTGCTTCCAGACTGAACCACCTCTGGAATCTGGCCCCTCCCATAAGCTGTGTGACTTACCTGCAGCTAACCGCCACCTACTATCTCTAGGTATAACTGAAACTGACCTGTCAAAAACTACCCCCTAGCTAGCCAGAACCCAAGAAAACTCCATGTTTATTTGTGGATCTGCTTGCTTGCTTCTTTAGGATGGAAAACAAACGTTTGCTGCCTCCCCTGGTCTTTATTTTCTCAAGAGCTGTTTCCAGACTGCTTCCTCCACCCCTATTCAGAACGTTTAATTCCTGAAGCTTTGGATTATGTAGTTATTCATTTATACCCTTGCATACACCTTCTCACAGTCTCCAAACCTGGCCTGTAACAATGTATAGCCTTGTGACATCCTCTCTAATAAAAATGACACACATCAACCTCCTATTCGCACAAATGGAATCTGACTGTGAATCTATTTTTTTGTTCACAAAATGGATCATGGATTAAAGCACCAAGTATTATTCTTGGTAGAAGAGCCATTGTTGGGGAGCCATTCTGGGAGTCAAAACTTTGGAACTTACTATTGCACTTAAGTATCTTGAAGCTTCTGCATTGATGGACATTCTCATTCTCTCCCCCCCACACACACACACTTTTGAGAGCAACATGACGGGCATGTTGCTTGAATTACTAAAAACCTCCTCTTGATCTTATTCAAGTCATTTTTTGGATAGCCTCTCCTGCTTGAATTCATGAATAAAGTTGTAACAGAAGGCTAGAAAAGAGCATTACAAAGTGGCAGGAAGTGCTTACCCACCCACCCACCCCCATATGCTAAGAGCAATACAAAATAACAGTAGGAAAGGGGAATTTTTAGATGGAAGTTTTTCCTGAGTTGTTTCCTCAGAGGTTTGAATGCTAATCTTGCTTTTTCATAACTTCTTATTTCTTTACAGATTCTCTTAGGACCCAACACAGGGCTATCTGGAGGGATGCCAGGTGCCCTGCCTTCTCTTCCTGGAAAAATTTAGTGAAACTACACTGGAACCATATCATGGAAGGAAATCTGTAAATCATTTGTTTGAACTGTTGATTAGTTAGTATGGGGCTTTTCCCCCTTTAAACCTCGGGATGTCAACTTATTCGCAATGGAGGCAGAACCCACATCTGGATCTCCTGAAATGGGTTATCTTCCTTCATTTTTAGGCAGTCATGACTTTTCCATCCCCCTTGTCCATGTTGCAACCACTGAAGACTTTGGAAGCTTCTGGTTTTGAATCCTTACCTCCAGAAAGTCGCTTCAGGACATGTTGGATTCCAACTAACTGTAGCCAGTAATGTCAGTGTAAATAGTCTTGTTTCTCTCCTGATGTATCCAAGATCTATTTCAGAGCAGTGACAGCAAGAAATGGGATGAACATGCCAGCAATTACAGCATATGAAAGAATCTAGAATACAGTAGATTCTGTAGTGTGAGCTGCTTGAAGACAAATTACGTGCCCTGCAATGTTTTATGTTTGAAAAATGAGAAGCAGGAAAAGTCATTTTTGCCAAGTCTGTCTGTGCTGAATCTATTAGTATCAAAATTGGCTACAACACTTTTGTATTAAATAGCTTCAGTGCAAGTGCTCAGTGTTTTGTTTAATTTTTTATCTTTGAGCTGGATAGAAAGAAATATTACTATTGTATTTACCTTATTAGATGACAACCCCTTTAAAAATATAGGTTAAATACAGGTTATACCCAAAGGTATTTATCCAAAAGAAACTGGATTCTGAATTTAAGATCCCCTGATTTCTAACCTCAAATGGGGGTGGGGGGCTAATCTTGGATTCAGGTAAATACAGTAGTACAGCATTATGCCCCAGCTCTTTACACATGTATATTTAGCAGTGAGAGGTGGGAGAAGTGGTTTAGGATCTTGCCTGCTGCCTCCTTAAAACTAAAATATAGAATACCTGGGCAAGAAGACTTTCTCTAAGGCTACAACTTCATACCAAAGTATGTTTATTTCTCCTTTACATATATCATTACAACATTTCAGCTCAACGCACAGAAGTAACAGGACACAAGAAGGTTTTTTCGTTTTTAATATTTGGTTAAACAAAATACATCTCTGTAAACAAACCCAAGACAAGGCTATAACAAAATCAAACAAGCAATAACACAGTTATGGGCTTCTCCATTCCCAAGCAATGGGACTGGGCTAGTTCCTTTCCTCTGTTGCCATAACTCTGATCCAGAGGGGTGTGTGATCACATGTTCCCTTTTCCTGAGCTGCTGAACCACACCACTTTCCCTAGGGACAGAACAATGGCATAAATAAAGAGGAGAGAAACAAGTTTTTAAAAAGATATTTGCATATTGTGCACTGGCTTCCATGCAAACAGGGTCTCTCCAAAGTGCTATTTCAGTCAGCATAGAGAATAGTCTTTCCTGCCGAGAATTTTTAAACACTCTTGGAAAAAAATGGCTTCAAGTCAGAAGCAGAACTGCAGGCCTGATGTTCTGCTTGTGAGAAGTGTGTGTGTGTACATGTACAAATTCTGCCAGCTGGTTTTGGTAATTGGAATGTGTAATCCAGAACAAAGGGGAGGGCTTTTACTGTAGTACATGCAAAGAAGAGCCACTCGGTTTTCCATTATATTGCCTAGAGGCTGTCCAGAGGCCAAATAAGATCACTCTTATCTTGATGCTACTTGCATGCTGCATTCAACAGTGATGGAAGTTTAGATACTTGGAATGCTGGCTTAGCAGAAGGTGTGCATCTTGCTCATATTTAGGATGGGCAGGCCAAATGCACCCTTGGAAGTGAGAAGGGTCAGATGCAGCCCTCCCTTTGTGTTAATTGTAAATTGCCCCAGAGCCTGAAATGCTGAAAGATGGGCTCTATTTCTGTGGTTTCAAATCTACTGAAAATGAAGTTGGCAAAAAGCACTAATAATGAAAAATGTAACAGAGTAACCTGGGCTCAAGGAAGAGTCAATAATGCAAGAGTTCATCCTAATCTCCATTTCATCTACAAACTGACAAGAATATACTACACACAAGACCTGGATAAGGTGACAAGGAAAAGTAAGTCAGTTTTCAGCTGGGGTCCTTACTCTTTCACTTATTGGTGGCCGAGCAAGGAGAGAAGAGGGTGATTAATTCAGGGAATTATTCGCCTGCCAATCACAATGGAAGAATGTGGCTCACCCTATGATGGAAAGAGTTTCCTTCCCCACTCCCAGCAGACTCGATGAAACATTCTCTTGACAGGAGCAACAGAAATCTAGCCCTTTGATCTTTTTCCTCCTACCACTTCTTGGAAATTAACATTTGCCCTTCAATCAGCTTCCTAAGGCTTAGTACCTTGCTAAAACTTGACTAGTCTTCCCTTTTATTTCATGATTCCATCCAAAGGCTGCTGCTTTCTTACCTGCTCAGTGAATATCTGCATTACAGAACAAACAAGACAGGAAAAATATATGCAGGCTGTAACCAGATCACCCCACAAAAATACTTGAAACTTTGAAATAAGCATTGGCCATTTACCTCTTCCCCAAGCTACTCAGTCTTTTGTGATCTTATCAAAGTGTGTGTTTATAATAGGAGTATGAGATAGGAAAACCCTAAAACGTCTATAGGGAGTTCCCATGATGGTCCCATTTGGTCTACATATCTGCTAACCTTGGCACAATTACTTTTACAAAAGGGGAATCCACAAGCACCATACCATTGCTAAGAGTATCTAGAGTTTCCTGAGACCCATATCGTTTGCAAATTTCTTCAAAATGTTTTGTTAGGAGACATGATATGGAGGGAACATGCTTGGCCCCAGCCCTCCCCTGAAGGAAAGACACACCATCCACCCAAATGAACTTTGGGAACTTCTGGAGTCAGTAGTGTGCAACCCACTATATAGTCTCTTAAGACCAAGGGAAAGAAAGGGAAAGCAGTAAATTTAAGGGGAGGAGTCCAACACCCCAATCCTAAAGCACACTATGCAGTATAATTAGAAGCATAGACATGGCTCTCTTCCTTCCGTCTCCTCCTCTTCCCCCATGAAGCATCCAACTTCTGTTCTTCATGTTGGCCCTGACGATACCTTGTGGTGCCTTATTGCGCCCCCAGAATGGAAGCTCACACCACCACAGAACTCCAATGTTTGAGAGGAAGAGGAGTCCAAGCACATCCACATTTCCACATCACAGAACATTAGATGTTGGTGGGGGAGAGGGACCAGTACTGTAGTGCGAGAACAGGATGCTTGCAGGTCATGCATCAGCTCTCCAACTCTGATGTGCTTCCACCTCTTCAGGCACCACCAACAGAAGTTCACAATTCTTTCCTCGCAGCTGGTGTCTCAAAAACTTCCTGTAGGGAATGGGAAAATAAGAAGTACATTTCAATGAATATACTAATTTTAAAAGGCTTTGGACTGGCATATCTAAGATTACCTCAGGCAGTTCTCTTCCTCACATCTCATTGTGTTCCAAGAAACTCAAAACCCAGATCCATATACAGGTGAATCCTGGCATCTGCAGGGGTTCTGTTCTCTGCTACAACCACAGCTCCGAAAACAGTGAAAAAGGGCCCTCAAAACGGAACGCGCCCTGCTGTGCTCCATGGGTCTCCAGGTACCTAGCAAAGCTCCCAAAAGACCCCAATCCAGCTTTTTTTGTGTGAAAAATTACATTTTTACAAGTTTTACACAAATGAGTGAAAAATGGCAGCCAGAAATTATCTCGGAGGCCATTTCTGGCCCTTTGAATACATGGATAAGCAGATTTAACCCTTTGCAACCCACCATGTATGCCAAGGTAGGGTATAGATAAGCAAAACAACAGATGTTGGATCAGCAAATAGTGAGGTTCGCCTGTATGCACAAAACTAAGATCACGGCATACAGAGGTACATACCTGGGGGAAACTCCATAATCAAGAGAATTAATTCTACTTTTGCTAAAATTCAAAAGTAAATCAAAACACAGGAAGACCTCCTCCTTTGGGTTGGTTTAAAGTGTGTTTGCATGTCCCTGTGGCAACCAACCCACAGGCAACAGGATTGGGCACAGCAACTAATACTGCTCTTCTAAGGTGTGCATCTTGCTCATACTTAGCAAGATGTGCTCCTAAGGTCAGAGAAAAACTTAGACCCGGAAGCACTGAATTCAAGTCCCATCTCTGCAAAGGATTCACCATGCTATTTCCTCTGCCACAGTTCCTCATCTGGACAATGAAAATAATGACCCCTCTCAAGATTATTATAAGGATATACAGGTAACACACTTTACAATCATTGTTGTATTATCAATTATTGTTTGGTAATATACAATTTTTGTTGTATTTATTACATTATCATATAATAAGTGTTGTATACATGATTACTAGATTTAAAATAGATAAATTAAAAGCTGCCACAGCTGTAGCACCTGGGGCTTGGGAGCAGTGAATCTAATGCATAAAATCCAGTGGTGGCTGGTGAAGCCTGAAGTTGGTGGGGCCAATTTGGGTTTTTTGTCACACCACTCAACACACATACTTTCTGTGGGGGACAACACACTTTTAGATAGCCACTGTATGCCATTGAGAAGCCCTTAAAGATTCAAAGGGTAGTACTATAGCATCTGCATGAAGTTAGTAGGTAGCCAACTGATACTGCTTAATTCCATTGCCCCAATTAACCTACTTCCATGGTTCATGAAATTGTATCTATAAAGAACTTTTAACATTCAGGAATGTAGTATAAATAATATTATTCACCATACTGAACATCAGTTTGCACATTTCCCAAAGATAAAGTCTCTCCTACAGTACACACAAATATAAACACATAGGCACAGCTTCCTATGGTCTCGTAACACGCTCTTCAAGGATCCATAGTTCTTTTACTGGCAGGTCCAAGGACACACACACACACCCAATTTAGCATAGTTTTAGAGGATTTAAACACAGATTAGACAAATTCATAGAGAAACATAGGTTGGTCACTAGCTATTAGTCATGATGGCTATAATGTGAATCATCCAGATTCAGGGGCAGTATACCTTTGAATACAACTAAGTGTGGTTGTAAACCAAACTATGCAGAACAGTTTGTGTGTTCCATTTTACTATGTATGCAGAGGGCAACACCCAGGTAACAGCCTAGGATGGAAGTCAACCCACCTGAGCTCACTTTCACCTCCAATCCATTCAGGCACCTTGAGTTTGGAGTCAAGGTTGTAGTAGGTACCGCCCACGTCCCGGACACAGATCCAATGCTGGCGTTTAAGGGGAAGTTTCAAGGGACCCCAGCAGAGACTTGAGGGCAGATTCATAATGAAGCCCATCACATTAGAAAGGGCAATTACATTAACATCCCTGAACAGAGAGGGAAGAAAGAAATGGTAAGACATTGTAAGGGTCTCACATTCAGTTATAAACCCATCTGGGAAGTAGCTACTTCCATCGATGGAAAGCCTCTCTTTTCACTCAGGTTCGCTTTACCTGCGCTTATCCCACCAAACTGCTTCATAGCCTTTGGTCTGAAGAGCTGCCATGATGACATTCACGTCATAGTTCCCATTTCCCAGCATGCTCTTCTTGTGTGGTGTCACCATGGTATTGGGAGACAACCTGAACATGAAACACATTGCACAAATGTATATAAAGAGAATGTCTGTCTCAAGCAGATTTATTACGTTTATTCCCTGTCCTTCCTTCATGGAGCAAAGGGTTCCAAACATGGTTCTTTTCCTACCATATTATCTGCGAGATAGGTTAAGCTGAGAGAGGGTGACTAGCCCAAGATCACCCAGTGGGCTTCATGGCTAAGTGGGGATCTGAACCCAGCATTCCCACTCCTAGACTGACACTCTAACAACTACACTGTTTAAGGTGGGCCAGACTTGGGAAAGAAGGTGGAGAATAGACAAAATATTTGCTGGTTCTATTGTGTGTTTGTGGCAAGAGACACTGCAATTTTTCCTTATTTATCCCAGCACCAAAGAATTTTGCTGATACAGTAGTCAGGCTATATATCGCATCAGGTCAGTAATAGAAACCTATGCAATGCAAACCTTGGGCAATTTTTCAATTGGATATGACCCAATGAAAAGTATATCTGATAAAAAGATACAATTCGATACAATACAATATCATATTGCATCATAGCAAACTGTATAGTGCAGGGCTTACCTGAATTCAGGAAATGGGCTTCCTTCTCATTGGAAATCAGCTGCCTAAAATGCCATCTTTCTCCCCTGATAATTGCCCCAGGGAAGGAAGCAACATCACAACATTGTGTCCTTTCCATAGGGCATTACTGGGAGGGAAAAAAGACACTTCCTGTAACTCTAGGGGGTGGGCATTCCCCCCCCGCTCAATTTTATTTTATTTATTTATTTAACATATTTGTATACTAGCCATGCTTCCCTCTAAGATGCGAGTATGCATGCACCAACCTCTGGGCCCCCCACAGCTGCTTCTGATGGCCATCCAACTGCCTGGCACCCCTCTGCCTCCTCCCTCCCCCACACCCCAGCTGCGCCTCAGCCTCCTCCTCTGGCCAGAGGAGGACGGAGAGAGGAGGGCAGGTGGCAGCAGCTCCCCACCAGCAGCCCAGAGAGTCTAGAGGTGGGGGCCTGGAGGCAGGAGGAAGCCGAAGGAGGGAGGAGGATGGGCAGTGGCTCCCCCTCCCCAACAGCCCAGAGAGACCAGAGGTGGAATTTAAAAAGTTTAAAAAAATTGCACACATAAATTGTTTCTGTGGGCTGGTGGAAATGGGGGGGGGGGGAGATTCCTGAGAGGTGAGTGTGAGAGAGAGAGAGAGAGAGAGAGAGAGAGAGAGAGAGAGAGTGTGTGTGTGTGTGTGTGTGTGTGTGTGTGTGTGTGTGTGTGTGTGAGAGAGAGAGAGAGAGAGAGAGAGAGAGAGAGAGAGAGAGAGAGAGAGAGAGAGAGATGTGTGCGCACACTGCCTTGATGGTGCTGCCCAGAAAATACCAACCCAAACGTATGCCTCGGGCAGTTTACAATAAAACAATACAAATTACAACAGAAAAAAAGTTAAAATGTTACAACTATTAAAAAACAGTATTCAATTAAAAGCCTGGGTGAACATATGCATCTTAAAGGACATCTGAAAAGTCGTCGGAGATGGGGAGGCCCTTATTTTAGCAGGGAGCGCATTCCAAAGCCTTGGGGCAGCAATGGAAAAGGCCTGTCACTCAGTAGTCACCAGATGAGCCAGTGGCAACTGTAGACGAACCTCTCCCAATGATCTCAATGCCTTGGGAACGGACACAATGTTGTGCCATTGCTTCCTTCCCCTGGACATTATGGGGCAATTGCTAGGGGTAAAAACAGAATTTGAAAGTGTCACCATTGCAGCTGCCAGTTTTCGATTAGAAGATATAAGGAAGCAGTGTTCCCTCTAACAAGGATTCCCAGATGTTCTTGACTACAACTCCTAGAGCCCCTAGCCAAAGGCTACTGCAGCTGGGGATGCTAGGAGTTGTAGTCAATAGCATCTGGGAATCCCTGTTAGAGGGAACACTGGAAGGAAGCCTGCTTCTTCAGTTCAGATAAGCAATGCATCAGAACCAATCTGATGTATCAGCTCAATTCAATGTATAAAACCCTGTACATGAGCAACATGATGCTAATTAATTGATTTATTATTTCCCTGTGTTAACTGCCCTGAGCCATTTTTGGAAGGGCGGTATAGAAATCAAATCAAATCAAATCAAAACACAAACAAACAAACAAAAATAATATGTATTGGATCAAAACCAATACCAGTAATTTGCTTACTGCACGGCCCAGGCATATATTACTACTACAACAAATATTTATATACCGCTTTTCAACAAAAGTTCCCAAAGCGGTTTATACAGAGAATGAATGAATATGGATATAGTGCTGTTCAACTAAATTTTGCAGAACATTCAACAAGAGACAACAACACTTCCAGACAAAGCACCTTTAACCACACTAAACAGATGCAAAGGTCCTGGTAGAGACCTTATCTGTTAAAAATTTCAGAGAATGTTTACACGTTAGAAAAAGAGAGTCATCCTTACATTTTAGGCAAAATGATCTAAGAAGAGAGATTCTCGTGTTAAAGAGCGCAAAGCTTCTACAACAATCATAAATCAAATATTAGTTTTATTTATGTATTTATATCCAGCCTTTCTGCACTGAAACACACTCAGATATTGCCTGAACAAAGCCAAGTAGGTCATCTTGGCCTCAGTCACAAGAACAGCTATATGTGGTGTTCCAATAAGATCAAATCTGTAATTAGGACTGATATCTGGCACTTGACTATCCTCAAACATTTACCATGAAATTATCTCCCTCTCCAGAGCCAGATGACATTTGTTCATCCATGATTACTCTGGAGAAATCAAGGGCACATTGCACTTCTTAGAGAGGGTTAAGAAGGTACAGATCTATGTTTTGAATGGGGTGGGGGGGTGGCTTAAAACTCATTTCAGAAGCTTTTGGTCATAGAGAAGTCTGTGTGATCCAAGACTAGTTAGCAAAGGCAAGAGAAGTATTAGATGAATGTGGAAAATGTTTTGTACTCTGGCAGGGCCCAATGTTTTGCAGGCTAGTTAGACAAATACTTCTGAAAGCAGAGATGTGGGGTACTCTCATTCTTATTTTTCCATGGAAAATTTTCCATTTCTTTAAGTTCACTGGCCAACATCTAGACTAGTAGTGAACATGTTCAGCAATGCAAGTTCCAGACTAGCGATGCACCATTGCTTAAAGAGGAGAAGGGGTATTTTTTGCCCGACTCCCCTTCTTTAAAAGCCTGCTGTACACCACCAAAATATGCCCCTGAGAACTGTGCAACCCTCAGGGACATATTTTGGTGACACACAGTGGGCTTCAGAGGGAAGAAATCAGCAAAGATCACCCTTTCCCCCTATCAAGTGACAGCACAATGGCAGTCTGGAACTTGCACTGTTGCAGTACTAGTCTGGATGCCCATCACTGTTTCATAAAATTTATTAGTAATAGTGAATGTCATATTAGCCAATGTCATATTAGGTAAATTTGGTCATTTCAAAATTGAAACAATGTTTTTCAGGTGATTATCCCGAGGAAATGTGTGAGAGAGGATAAACAGAACCATGTTCACTAGGGATATGCACGGTTACCGGCAGGGGCGGGATAACTTTAAAGGGTAAGGGAGGGTGCACTTACCCCTCCCTCTGCTTTCCCCCTGCTGGCGCTGGCTGGAAAACCGGTCCAGCAGGGAGGCAGTGTACCTCCCTGATGCCCCGTCCGCTCTTTGGACCAGAAGTAAACAGAAGTAGCGAGTGCACATGTGCACGTCGAACAATTCAAACCGGCCAGTGTTCGAACCTGTTTGGAGGCCCGTAAAAGAGACTCCAAACAGGTTCATGCACATCCCTAATGTACACCACACCATTCTGTGCTGCTTGGAAGAAGAGCAGGGTATACATGTAAAAATAAATGTTTTATTAATGTATTGATTATTCCAATACAAATAATTTCTTTCCCCCGATGCTTTGAATTTGTTTCAGTATAACATTTACATTTTATTGATTGTTTTTATTTGCTTCCTCCCCCAAACATTTCAGTTCAACTACTTGGCCACTTGAAAAACATTTGATATTCAGCCCAGGAAATAAATATTAGGTTGGTTTTTGTTTGTTTTTAACTAAATAAACAGGTACCATAACATGCCAAATCTGTTTAGGACATCAGGAAAACTTCCATAGTAAACAATTCTGAGGGTGGGGTGGTGGAGCATATTTTAGACAAATGAGGACAAAACCTGCATGGGGAAATTTTCCAGAATTCCAGAAATTTTTCCAATTCAGTTTTCCAGAAAACCCACATCTCTGTGTATATAAGTTCCTCCACATTTAAACAACCTCTATTTTTCAGCTCCTGGAAGCCCAAGACAGAAACACAAGGGAATCCACCACTATGTGTTCTCTCTTAAATTAAGGCTCCTGAGAGCTTAGTAGAACACAGAAAACTCCCACAAGAACACCATCACTCTGCATAAACAACACAGGCTATAAACTACTGCACTGGCTATATTATGTGATTTCATTTTCAACAAGAGCTTTGAATCACCAAGTCATAAAATATTGCCTGACTTACAGCACAATCTTGTGCATTTTTATTCAGAAGTAACCTCTCCACCAATTTTTTTTGCTGGAGAGAGACAGGAATAATAGAGCACACTAGTGTGGAATCAAAGGAGCAGGTACATTTGATCCTCTGTAGAAGCAACTTGTGAAGTTGAAGGGCATTTATGTGTGGTGGTGGTGATGTTAGAAGAAAGATAGGAGGGTTTCCAAAATACAGTGATTTCAAAATAGCCCATGGAGATTAGGGATGTGCACAGAACTGGCGGGTGCCAGTGCGACGGGAGGGGGCGAATGCCTTTAAGGGCAGGGGATGATGCACTACCCCCCGCCGCGTTTCCCCCACTGGCACACAATTTCAAAAAAGCCCGTTGAGGCAGCAGCGTACCTCCCTGCCGCCCCATTGCCCAGATATACCAGAAGCGCCTGCATGTGTCATGCACATGCACACGCACCCAACGCATGCAGGCGTGTCTAGTATTTCTGGGTATATCTGGCAAATGGGGCGGCAGTGAAATACGCTGCTGCTCCAATGGGCTTTTTGGTGCATCCTTCCCTGCCCTTAAAGGTGGACCCCACCTCCCCAACCCTGCCGTCAAACCTTCAAGCCGGCCAGGGTTTGAACCTGTTCGGAGGCCCGTAAGAGGGCCTCTAAACAGGTTCGTGCACATCCCTAAAAGAGATGGGCTGCCAGTTGTAACTGAAGGGCCACCACACACATCAAATGACACTAGGGGTTGTGTTTAACACTGTGTGTACACAGTGGGAAAACTGCAGCTGATTCTTGGCTCCGCAAGTCACATGCAACTTCCCCCCCGCCCCTGTGAACATATTAAAAACATGTGTGAAGAGGCCCTAAATGGATTTAACTTCTGGGTTAGAGGCTGGAATAGACAAGTTGTTCCCTAAACAAAAACATCCAAAATTGTATTGCTATTTACTCCTTAGTAAAACCAGATCCAATTAAGCAGAATAACCCATTCAAAAACTGGCAACATCACTGGCAGAAGAAACCCATCCAGAAATTAGTGTTATCATTCAAGATATGATTATTTCCCCTCATCCACTCCACAAAGAAGCAAAACAAAACAAATCCAAACAAAAAAACCAAGGCACCCCATAAAAACATTAACAGTGGCAAAGTTAAGTTCTTCTTACCTCTGGAAAATCTCCTGTAGCGTATCTCGTGTGAAGGCATTGCCATCCTGGAAGACATTATTTAGGGCATGGAGGGCACACAGCTCCCTGCGTTGTTTTTCATGATAAATACGCACAGGCATCAGCTGTGGTGATTCTGATGATTCTGATTTGGTTTTGTCACCTTTCCATGGCACACAACTCATTTTTTCGTAGTGTAGGATGCGAAGGTGGGAAACAATGGTTTGTGAAGTCTTTCTCCGCACACAAAAATTAAAGAACTAGCCCCTTTTACAGACAGCTCACATAAGTGTCAAACCTGCTGCGGCTTTAATGATTGTCTTTACTGGATGGCTGCAAAAGTAACTTAAAGATCTGAATCATTTCCCCCCTTCCACCCTCCTTCAGCTTGCAAGAAGCTGCCCTTTGTATATTCCACTCTTTCTCTTGTTCTCCCCTTGAAAATTATGTTTAGAATTTACATGGCCTTAACATCAGAATGTCAAATGGAATTTATCACATCGCTCCTTTTCCTCCATTTCCTTTGGTCAATGATGCCACTAAGACAAAGATCCACAGCCTACCTCTGATAATATACTCAAACTCAAAAATATAGGGGGAAAGTGTGTAATTAAGCAAGGGCAAGTGTTTGTTGTCCAAAAGGAATACAAGGGTCCCAGAGCAGCATCATTCCATCAGCAGCTACTCCCAGAGTAGCATCATTCCATTCTTGAGGGAGCGGTTGTGTCCCAAAACGACCAATGCCAAGAGGTAGGGAAGTGCCTCTTCCAGGACAGGAGGAGAAAAGCAGTTCCACCTTCACTAAACAGAAAACTCAGTTGCCAACACTTCTTGTGTGCCTGACGAAGAAAGAACAGATTCAATTAGGCATGGCATTTCACACACCCCAAGGCCAAATACAGAAATTTTAAAGTCCCCCCAAAACAGATTTCTAAAGCTATTTTGTATACTCCAACAGGAAAATTACTACAAAGAGCTCAGGGGCCTGCCTTGCACCACTCAAGACTAGCAAAATCCCCTTTCCCTTATCTGGGAATAGTGACTTTCCTCGTTTCTTCACTGCATAGCCTAGCGTGCCCCTTTCCCAACGTCCAGTGTGGCCATTAAGCAATGCATGCATGGCTCAGAGAGCAAGAGGCAGCTGAGGGAGAGGAGTTTGCAATCACAGCCATTCGGGCCTGTTCTGGAGCACTGCAGTTGTGCAGTCAGCAGGGCCTTGTAAACAACCCTCCCCGCTGTTGCTCTTCTGTGGGTAACGGGGGGAGACGAGCTGCTTATGGCAGCTCCTTCTATGCGGGGAGAGGCGGTGAAAGTGCTGGGATAAGTTGAAGTGCACCAGAGGTTGCGGGAAGGCGAGAGAAACTCCCCAGGATGGTGTGTGGGGGAGGGAAGATCTCGTGCAGGGGGGCAACCCCACAAGCCAACACAGAATGGGGAAACCTCCTTCTGCCCCCCCCCGCGCCACCCAGGCGGGCCCCTTTGGAGCGAGGGGAAGGGAACGGATCCCTCTCACGCACGCGCCCTCCTCTTCGCCCCCGCCAAACTCACCCGTTATCGGGCCCTAACCTGCTTGGACCAACAGCCAGCCACCCGGCAGCCAGCGCATGCGCAACCGTAACGGAGCCTTTGGCAGACAACGCGCGCCTCTGCGCGCGCGCGCTTGTTAGGCCGGCCCCTGTGCCGCCCCTGCCTACGTCTCAGGAACAGGGCTTCCACGTGATGTCATAGAAGGTTCTGTCTTATCCTGGATGGACATGGGCTCAGAGGAGGGCTTTCGCGCGCTCCCTCCCGTAGCTCTCCGGTCGAGCGCCGTGTGCGCTCCAGTGCCTGTGAAGTAGGACGAACTGGGCCGACTGGGGCTTGGTGTGCCCATTGAAAACAATGGTCCTAGAGCAAGCCCGCCCGCTTCTGCAGAGGATTCCGTTGCAACTGTGTTTAAACGCCAGAGTGTGGGGTAGACAAGTCAAGGTTAGGAACATAGGAAGCTTCAATATACTGTATATTGGTCTATCTAGCTCAGTATTGTCTGTACAGACTGGCAGCAGCTTCTCCAACGTTACAGGCAGGAGTCTCTCTCAGCCCTATCTTGGAGATGCCAGGGAGGGAACTTGAAACTTGCAAGCATGCAGATGCTCTTCCCAAAGTGCCCCGTCCCCTGAGGGACACAGCACTGTGTCGCCTTACAATGCTGACACATGTCTCCCATTCAAATGCAAATCAGGGTGGGTCCTGCTTAGCAAAGAGGGCAATTCATGCTTGCTATCACAAGACCAGCTCTCGTCCCATGCCTTCTACTGGGCTAGAGTTGAATATCAGTTCCAGGAGAGGTTCAAAAGTCTCCTCAATCAGGAAGCCTGCGGAGCGCAGTAATTTTGGAGTGTGTTGTCGTCTTTCAGCTTGGCCTACCTCAACGGGCTGCTGTGAGGATAAAAGGGTGGGGCATGCCGGCTTTCTTGTAAAGCTTGGAAGGTGTGTGTGTTTAGTGTATATACAGTATATACTCATACTTCCATAATAAGTTGAAAGTACATCCTTGTGTCAGTGAGTCATGCTTTTCATTTGCACTCAGTTACATTTGGTGCTTGACATTGGAACGTACTTGTCCCTGGCACTGAAGATGTCCCACAGTCCACACCGTGCAGGCAAATGCTACCAAAACATGTTCTTATGGTGCATTGAAAGCAGACAACTTAACACAAATATTTTCCTCTCCATCAGAGTGCTATTAGTTTCTTGCCACAGCAACTTTATTATTTTATATTTACAGCAAGATGTGTTAGACACAACAAAATTTTAGAACTGAAATCTTTACAATGTTTTGATCAAACCCTTTGCAGCCATGAACGGTCTGGAACTGAAATTTCATAAACAATTTCTTTGCCAAAATGGCAGGATATATTAAATGTACTTGCAAACAATTACTTAGGAATGAAATCCATGCATTAGTAAAACATTATTAACCCATTCCCAGCCCAAACCAGAATGGTCTGAATGATTCATTAAAACTTAAACTGATAATTAGGAATTCTAACTCTCTGACTTCTTCTCTCAATATTGGAGAGATGGGCTACAAAATAGTCACCAGATGGCATCTTCCACCCACAGATTTGGCAGCCATGAACCTGGAATACTCATCTCAATGTTGGCAGGGCTATGAAAAGAAAGTTGCCTTCTACCATCAGTGGTGGTCCTGTTCCTGTTTTCAAGTTCTGGATGAGAGTTTAGGATTACGTATCAAAAATCTTCAAGAAGGATGTCTCACATAATCCAGTTAACTACCTATTGGGCCTACCTCTTTGAGATCAACTAAATTGCTCACAAAACTCTTTAGCCTGCTAACTATGGCAACAAAGTTTATAACTGTATCCAGATGGAAAAACAGAGGGCACATACTCATCAGAGACTGGCTAACAAAAGTGTAGTCTTTAATGTTTATGGATAAAATATCTTCACAACTTAAGCAAGAAATGCAAGAAAATCAAGACATATTCTATTATGCAAGATTAGGACCTTTCTGGAACTAAATGGAAGATGGAAAAGATCCAGTCTATACATCATCATAATTAAAACATATATGCATAGTAAAGAATATCAAAAAGCAATAGGCATACTTCAAAGATAATGACAGCTGGTGATAAGGGAGGGGGATAGTTAGATAAATTATGAAGGGGAGGGGAAAATCAGGCACAGGAATATATACTTCTTGCTTCGTTTGTTATCTGTTGGGTGTTACTGTGTATTGATTATAATTAAAATTAATTTTAAACTCAAAACAATGCAAAACAAAAACAGCAGGATGTATTGGAGACACTTGAGAACAACATTTTAGAATGAAAAATTGCTCAACTTTATACTTTCATCAACTGAAGCAATAACAGAATGGACCAGAATGGGCTGGAATGACCCTTTGGCAAAGGACCATTCTCCTACTATATTTCTTGACAAAGGAGGACCATTCTGTTCTTTGGTTTCTTGCACAGTTTGCCCATTAGTGCGTGGTGCCTGGGCCCGTAGGAGGGCCTTCTCTATGGCCGCCCCTCTTTGGAACACTCTTCCCCTTCAGATTCATTCATCCCCTTCCCTGGCTGCTTTTAAGGCCCTTCTCCAGACCCACCTGTTTCGCCAGGCATTTGTCCTTTTATTTTTATTAATTCTTGTTTGCACAGTCAAACAGGTGTTAGTGACTGGCTTGTTTTATCCAGACATCGAGTCCTTCCCAAGGACCTGGGATGCCAGAATTTTGTTATCAATATTGTTGTTGTAGGTATCGCTGCAAAATGTAGGCTGTTCCCTGTAAAGTTGTTTTTGTAGTTGGCTGATGGTGATTTCTGTGGCCCCTATGGTGTTGAGGTTCTCTTCAAGATGTTTTGGAATTGCATCTAGGGCACCAATTACTACTAGGATTATTTTGGTCTTCTTCTGCCACAGCCTTTCAGTTTCGATTTGTAGATCTTTGTATTTCGTTATTTTTTCTGTTTCTTTTTCTTCTATTCTGCTATCCCCTGGTATTGCTATGTCGATTATTTTGACTTGTTTTTCTTTCTTCTCGACTACAGTTATATCTGGTGTATTGTGTGGCAGATGTTTGTCTGTTTGTAGTCGAAAGTCCCATAATATTTTTACATCTTCATTTTCTACAACTTTTTCAATTTTGTGGTCCCACCAATTTTTGGCTGCAGGTATCTTGTATTTTTTTTGCAGATGTTCTAATGTATCATTGCTGCTACCTTGTCATGCCTTTGTTTGTAGTCACTCTGTGCGATCTCTTTACAACAGCTGATTAGGTGGTTCACTGTTTCTTTCTTCAAGTTGCCTGTCTTGAGCCACTGCCAGGTCTTGGTGATGTTTGATTTTCCGGTTATATCATACAAATATTGACCATGCAGTGGCTTGTTTTTCCATTTTTCTGCTCGCTTCTTTACTTGTTCTTTCTTGTAGGCCTGCTTTGTTTCATTGGTGTTTAATAATTTCTCATTGTTAACCATTTTAAGTGCATCTTCTTCACTGTCCTTTATATATTCTTCAAGGCCTCTTTTCTCTTCCTCTACTGTTTGATGGACTTGCAGCATTCCTCTTCCACCTGAGCTGCGAGGGAGGTATAAACCTATTTACATCACTGTGGGGGTGCAGAGCATGATTGATGGCCATTATTTTCCTGGTCTTATGTTCTAGCATCTCTAGCTCTGCCTGGGTCCAGTCTATTATTCCTGCACTGTATCTAATGATGGGTATAGCCCAGGTGTTTATGGCTTATATGGCATTCCCACCATTGAGTTTGGACTTTAGAATTTTTCTAATTCTCCTGATGTATTCACTTCCAATTTTTTCTTTAAACTTCAGTGTGTTTGATGTTATCAGCCTGAAGAATGCCCAAGTATTTGTAATGTTCTTTCTCTTCCAGGTTCTTGATGTTGTTTCCATTGGGCAGTTCTATTCCTTCTGCTTTTGTTATTTTTCCACCGTTCATTATTAATACGGCACACTTATCTAGTCCAAACTCCATTGCTATATCGCTACTGAATATGTGGACAGTGTTTAGCAGTGATTCGATTTCTGTTTGGGACTGTCCATGCAACTTCAAATCGTCCATGTATCATCATCATCATCTTCATTATTTTAATTAATTGGTATTGTTGTTCACCACCTAGAGTCTTTGGAGGAGGTGCTATGTAAGAAAATTTAAATAAATATATAAATAAAGCCCAAGGACCAAGCTGAACTGTTATTCTTTTGTATTGCTGAAGAAAACAATTTGATAGTAGACTGTGATCCTTTAGGTGGGTTTATGAAAATAAGTGTATTGAAATTACTTGTGATTTTCTCCATTATTTTCCTTCTTTATTTCCTGTGGTTTTCCCTGTATCAAACTTGGCTGTGGAAGAAATTATTTGTGCCTGAGCACTAGCAGAACTTCAGTAGCAATCCATTGCACTGCCATGTCTGCTGGGAATGGTACTGGTAGCACACTGCATAATACATATAAATAAACATAGAAAAACCCTACAGCTGAATGTAGGATTTTGTACTGGTATGTCATGAACATACAATCCACTCTGATCAATTCACTGGTGGAGATACATGCATTTCTATAAATTCATTGTTCCCACCTGGTCCTTTGTGGTGTCTGATTCCTTAGAGCAGAAAAATAGATTGTTGTACCTATGGGCCCCACAGACCCTCAAGTATTACCCATAGACCACCACCTGGTTTATATATTTTCATAAGCTTTCAGTTAAAAAAAAAAAGGCGGGGGAGTATTTGGAATAATTATTTTCAAAAACTTTGTTCTAGCTCATCGGAGCATTCCTTAGAGCAGAAAAATAGATTGTTGCACCTATGGGTCCCCCAGATTGTGAGCCCTTGTTTAGATTGTGAGCCCTTTGGGGACAGGGATCCATCTTATTTTTTTATTATTTCTCTGTGTAAACCGCCCTGAGCCGTTTTTGGAAGGCCGGTATAGAAATCGAATAAATAAATAAATAAATAATAAGGATTTCCCATAGACCACCTGTACCTATCTCATTGACCCCCACAGGACCATGAACCCTGCCTTAGAACCAGTGTAGTTCTGATGTTTTACTGCTAAAAATGGGGTTTGGTTGGGAATTGTTCTACTAAAAATGTTCTACTAACCCATGGATCTCATTCCTAAGCTATTGTTTGCATGTGTATTTAACACACCCTGTTCTATTTTTGGCAAATAAATTATTTATGAAATGCCAGTTCTGGCTCCTCTGGGCCATTCTTGGCTGTAAAGGGGTTGATCAAATTATAATGCTAAGAACATGCCCTGCTGGATCAGGCCCAAGGCCCATCTAGTCCAGCATGCTGTTTCACACAGTGGCCCACCAGATGCCACTGGAAGCCTATAGGCAGGAGAGGAGGGCATACCCTCCCTCCTGCTGCTATTCCCCTGTAACTGGTACTCAGAGGCATCCTGTATTGTAAGGATTTCAGTTCTCATTCTAAAAGATTGTTTAACACATGCCGCTGCTTGGGTATCCAGTTCAATTTTTAAGGGGTCGTTCTGACCCACTGGGTTCCATTCTGGCTTTTATACCGTTCCAACTTTGAACGCTTTGGTGATTAGTCCGGACATGTTTCAATGGCATTCCTCAAACCAAGCAAAGGCAAATGTAATGTTCTGTAGCATCCTGACCGCGGGTCAAAGTCACGGAAAACAGTTGTGACTGCTCGCTTGCATAAGATTATCTCTCTAGTGAGAGATTTGTTTCAGCCCTGTGTCATCAGCATTTGCTGCAGATTATCCCCACTCAGACAGTTCGTCTCCGGGATAGAAAAGTCAACAGAGGAAATCCCCATTCAGTCATAAAACGGGCTTAGTATCCGATTGGCTTTTACATGCGTGTGTCAAAGGTGCATGGCTTTCTATTGGTCCTAACGTAAATGGCCAGCCTTCTTTTTCTCACCTGTCGTAATGATAGATGAGGGATCTGCTCCCGCCTGTAATTTAAATCTTGATCTCCATTGGCAATGAACGTTGTCTGTCATACCTCCTCCTTGCCTATTGGTCACGAAATGGTGGACACGCAACGCGGCTATACGTTTCTTGGTTATATTAGAAGGCTGGCGAGGGCGCTCAGTTCAGCTGCCGCGTCTACTTTTACCTTCTAGACTGGAGGCACCGGATCGGGACCTTGAAAGAGGCGTGGCTTATGAATATTAATAAACTCTGCCGCGGTTGCCACGGCGATGTAGTAATTATTAATGAGGCTGCTCGACCATTGGCGGCCGGGGTCATGAATTATTCAGCAGCCAGCCGTCAGGCGTGAGAAGCTCTGCTGGTTCGGCCGGCATAGTTTACGCGCGGGCGGGTGGGGGAGGGCGGAGTAAGAGACCGGGGCTGCCAAGATGGCGACGGAGCGGAGTCGCTCCCCGATGGGGAGCTCGCCGATACCGGCCTCCATGTTCGCCCCAGAGCCCGCCCCGTACAGTGGGGCCGTCGCGGCGGCTTCCAGGCCTCAGTGCGGCGTCCCGGACTCGGACTGCAGCGAAGACGGCGAAGTGCTCAATGGGGAGCCCGAGCTCGATCTCACTAGCAAGGTAGGCCCGGCTGTGGGGCCGCCGGTAGTAGGAGAGAAGACAGGAGCGCCTCTTTCGGATATCTTGGAGAGCCTCCGCTCCTGGCGGCGGCGATGCTGCTCCTGCTGCTGCTGCTTCCGCAACTCTGCTCCCCCCTCCGCGCCTTTCGCTTCCCTCGGCGGATAGTGGTCCTCCCCCCCTTTGTGCGTTTTTGGCTACATCGCGGGGAAAAAACCCTTCTAACAAACACGGGGTTGTCCTTGAGAGCAGAAATGTGTGCGGAGAAGCAGCACTGGTTGGCAGCCAGACTGAACGACTCCCGAGTGGCCCCATTGAGATGGGGTTCGTCCTGCCTGAGGTCTGTCACTTTAGCAGGGATATAAGAATGATCAAGCAAGGGATAAGTTAGTCCTGACTAACTTGTGTCCCATTAACTTCAATGGGGATACGTATGAGTAGTTTAGTCTGGCGGTCAGCTGCTGCTGTCATAAATAAATCAAGCAAGCAAGCTTTTCAGAAAAAAGTTCCCCAGAGCCCTTAATATAGCAGAAGGAATGAGCAGATTGTTCCACAGGGGCTCACTGTCTACAAAACACATCTGGAGGGATGCTGTGCTGGGGCTGCATAAGATGAACAGTTGTTCACCCCTTGTTAAAGTCACCACTTTCAAAGGCGGCTCTTTGCTTGCTTAGCAGATGTTTGTAGTTACTGACCCGTGTTATGGGGTGCGTGGCTTTTTCTGCCCTTCCAGTGCATGCTTATAGATAAAAGTGTGTGTGTACATGCACGTGTGTGCTAATGTTTGTGACAGTGCAACAAAAGTGGTGTTGGTTCCAAGGGTACGATCTGTGTACGTGGCAGGCACACGTGGGGATGTGCCTCGATTCCCCCCCCCAAGTGCTGTGTTAACCCAGTGCAGTTTTAAGTGGATTGCACAAATGTATGGAGTAAATTCAGAATTATTGTTTATCTTTCCAGTGATTCTTTTAAAATGTGGATCTGATTTGTCCTAAGTGCTGCTGTGTGATCTCTGTGCTGTAAGACAGGGATGTTGTGAAAAAAGGCATAGCCATTATATTCTGTGGATCTGTCCTGCTGTGGAATAAAGGGTATGGTTCAAACAAAACAAGGTGTGGCAATGCCTGGACCCTGAATATGTCTATCCACTTGGTGGGTTGGGTGTGTGTGTGTTTGTGTAATGTGACAGACCTCAAGCAGGCAAGAGCTGAGAGAAGGATATAAATGATAGTTTTCTTTCTGTTCTCTTTCTGGGACTGTGTTTAGCAACTCCTGCAGTTCCAGGTAAATAGGAACCTGGTAAAAACACTGTACTAGCTGCTTTGCAAATAACATAATGTGTGACAAAATATTGGTCTTTATATATATATTGTGTGGCAAATCTGACAAAGCAGCAGAACTTGTTTTCTTATACTGGTAATTCTGGCCATTGGCTGTACTAAAAAAGACTGACTATGTTGCCCAGAAGTTGATCAGCATAATGCAAAGCAAGTTGTTTGGCTACTTTAATGAACTTTTATTTGTTTGTTATTGCTCTTCATAGCTCTGTTGCTAAGCTCTTTATGAATATGTATATGAAACTTTGGCTCTTAATTGCGGTGGCACTGTAAATCAATCACCTTTTTGAAGATCTAGTTGAAAAACATTTCAAAAGTAGGTTATGATAAAGGAATCTCTGAGAAGTCAACTGTTAAGTGTAGGTGACTTAGTCTTATGCTCCCCAAATTAATAGGTTTAATAACATAGCTTTCTGGTTTCTATTCAGCTAGTAATGGTGAGCCCAACATCAGAACAATATGATAGTTTGCTCCAGCAAATGTGGGAGAGAATGGATGAAGGCTGTGGGGAGACTATCTATGTCATTGGACAAGGATCAGGTGAGCATAACTTCCTCCTTCAGTACCACAACTATCACTTTCAGAAGCTTCAGTGATTCAGCCAAAGTGGCTATTGCTTGAAGTGAGATGCTTGCAGGAAGGAGTAGTTAGTACTTGATATCTGAGTTGAAAGCTACTTTTTCTCTACAACAATTAATTCATTTGACCATCCCAACATGTAACAAATGCTGTGAAGCATATTTAGCAAAACACTGTTTCATGTCATATTAACAAGTATTACTTTTGGTTAATAATGCAATTGGGACTGTTTGTGTTCAGCTTTATTTATTATTTATTTTATTTATTATTAAAACTTTTATACCGCCCTTCCAAAAGGCTCAGGGCGGTTTCCATTAAAACACCATTAAAATTAGTTAATAATTAAAACAAAAATTATAAAGCATAAAACAATGATTAACAATTAAAAACATCATAAAACAACAATTAAATAATCAGAACAATTTAAAAACAAGTTTTAAAAAGCTGAGAAAGCCTGGTTGAAGAGATGTGTTTTCAGGTGTTTTCTGAAAATTGCCAGAGATGGGGAGGATCGTATCTCAGCAGGGAGTGCATTCCATAATCTCGGGGCAGCAGCCGAGAAAGCCCGTCTCTGTGTAGCCACCAAACGAGTTGGTGGCAACTGGAGATGGACCTCCTCAAGTGACCTCAACGGTTGGTGGGGCTCATAGCAAAGAAGACGCTCTCTTAAATACCCAGGGCCTAAGCCGTTTAGGGCCTTATAAGTTATAACTAGCACTTTGTATTTTGCCTGGAAACCTATTGGCAGCCAGTGTAACTCCATCAACAAAGGAGTAATGTGGTCTCTCCGAGATGACCCAGAGACCAACCTGGCTGCCGCATTCTGAACCAACTGAAGTTTCTGGACTACATACAAAGGCAGCCCCACGTAGAGTGCATTACAGAAGTCCAGTCTGGAGGTTACCAACAAATGTACCACTGTTTTGAGGTCATTGATCTCAAGAAACGGGCACAGCTGGCGTATCAGCCGGAGCTGATAGAAAGCACCCCTGGCCACCGCCTCAACCTGAGAAACCAAGGAGAGACGTTGATCCAGAAGTACTCCCAGACTGCGAACCTGTTCCTTTTGGGGAAGTGTGACCCCGTCTAGAACAGGCAGATCAAAATCGTCTCTAGAGTTCCGACCCCGCACAATAAGTACCTCTGTCTTATCTGGATTCAGCTTCAGTTTATTCTCCCTCATCCAGCCCATTACTGCTTCCAGGCAGGCATTTAGGGAGGATGTGCCAACTCCTGAAGAAGTTGACATGGAGAAGTCAGTTTTTTAAATGAAACTGGGCTCTTATTCTATGTGGACGTGTGTGTGTATTTTCCATAAAGCAAGTTAGCCCTTAGACTAGTATCAGTGGATACTAGTCTGGTGGCTGTAGGCCATCTCCAGCCTAAGAGACAAGATGCCTCTAAATACCAGTTGCAGGGGAGCAACCGCAGGAGAGGGGACATGCCTCGCCAGAGGCATCTGATGGGCCACTGTATGGAACAGGATGCTGAACTAGATAGGCCTTGGGCCTGATCCAGCAGGTTATGTTCAGGTTCAAAGTGCTTAAACAAGTTAGCACCTTTGCTTTAATTTTGCAGCATAGAAAGTGCACTTCCTTTACTAAAATGTGAAAGATAAAACAGTGTTTGTTCCTTTTAAAGAGATTGGAGGTTTTGGCCTTGGTTCTATTGGCTATTGTGGTGTCAGTCAGACTCCTAACCAGAGAATCAATAAGCAGCCAGATATAACCTTGCTTCCCACATAGACTAGTGGGAGCATACATGAGGCCTTGCTAGATTCTCATCTGCATATGTCAAGTGAGAGGTGGTCTGTGCAAATCTGCAGTCCTACCCTTTGCACTAGTAGAAGCATTTAATGGGTGAGAGGGGAAAATTAATAGAAAAGAACTGCTACTGTGTTGGCCTCTCTTGCTGAATGAAGACTTGAATGTACCCATTAATTCCCATTAACATTTGAAATAAAATTGGAATCTTTGTCGGTTATATTTTCTGTGTGTATTTGACTGTTCACCTTGCTCAGTCTGTGCATGGCAGCCCCCTTGTCACTTTAATGACAAAACCATTTTTTTGTCCTTGGCTAGAAGACTCTTTAAGCAGCTGTTCCTCTTTTCTTCCAAATACTTCATTAGATGGGACGGAGTATGGGCTCAGCGATGCAGACATGGAAGCTTCTTATGCTACAGTGAAGAGCATGGCAGAGCAAATAGATGCGGATGTGATCCTCTTGCGGGAGCACCAAGAGGCAGGCGGCAAAGTGCGTGACTATCTGGTTCGGAAGCGTGTGGGTGACAATGATTTCTTGGAGGTCAGGTAAGGAGATAGTTGAAGGTAGAGTTAGTTAGCAGGATAGCTGCTCTTGTCACCTGCACATATAGTAATGAGAAGCTGGTAACTCTGGTTTCACGATGGGAGTGACCTTGTCTCTCCTTGTTAATTGAATTTTTCCCTTTCTTCACCTTGTATGCAGACTGGCAGCTAAGTACCTGGCTTATCAAATGGTATCTGATCAGCCAGCTTCCTGTCTTACTGCTTCTTCTGGGGGCTTGGAATCCTGCATATAATGGCTTTCATGTCCAGCCATCAGGAGAAACTCAGTATCCTCTTACACATTACAAAGACCTTGTGGGGGGCTAGGTGGTAAATGTCTGGCTTAAACTGGCTCATGGATACTGCATCAGATTTCTGGGAAAATAGGTTAGCTTAGCATTTTGCGTAGTGATGAAAACACTATCTTAATAGAAGGTGAAATAGATGGTGTAAAATTATATGTGCCCCAAGTTTGGAAACAAAGTGCCTGGTTTCTCAGACTAAAAATGTGCTGGTTCCCAAGAATTCCAAAGTTTTTTCTCATCGTTACTCAGAGCTGGCACATAACCTTTTTAAAAAGCTGGCTCCTAAAATTTTGATTCTGGCACTTAAGAACTGGGAGTACTTTTCCTATTTTGTGAATACCATATGGGGGCAGGGCAGTTGTTGATGTATGTAACATGGGCTCATGCAGGCTGTGGAGGAACAGCCCTCTATTCCTCCTAACCTTTTTACCACTGCCACCAAGTGGACTTTTGGTATAGCTGGGTCCACTACAACAGCCCTTTTTAAAAAGCAAGAACATTTACTTTTGGAAAAATTGCTTCAATTAAAACATTACTTTTACAGCAAAAAACCCCAACAAATTAAAAACAGTTCTTAACGGAGTAGGTCAAGGAAAATAAAAAGCTGGAGAAACATAATCATGGCTCTATACTGGTCCCTACTCAGAGCCCTCTTTTCCTGTCTTACTTCTCAGCTTTGGGCTTGCTGAGCAGACTCTCTGTTCTGATTACGGCACGGGTCTGGGGCTCAATCCAGCCTGGCTCTTCCTTTTCTTCCAGTGATTTCAGCTAGAAGGCTTCTCTTCTTGCTGGCTGCTCACTCTCTGCATGGATTCACTCTAGCAGACTTGCACACTCTCTTCTTCTGCAACCTCCAGCTGCAGCTCGCTCCAGCAGACTCTCTTGACTTCTCCTTCCAGGACTCTGACTCTTGGACTCCTTAGTCCTCTCTCCAGCAGACTTGACTTCTCCATCTTCCAGGCCTGTGTCTCTCAGGACTCTGACTTCACTCTTCCCTCTCAAAACATTCCCAATATATACAGTTTCTCTAGCACAACAATTTTTAAGCCATCCAATTAGAACAAATACAATTTCCTTCCATTTCTTGAAGTCTCTTTTCCCACCAAAAAACTGTCAGAATGCTAAACCAAAAGTGAATCAAGAATGCACTTTTGACCCTGCACCTTCTTCTTGCATAGGGATTTGTAAGCACAGAAATCCTGTTTACAACAATGCAGAGGTTTTTAGGACTATAATATAACACAATTCATTTATCAGGGCTTATTTACGAGACGAGGTTTGGGACTATTAATACACTATACAATTCAGGGGCTTATTTACAGAAGCCAAAGAGGTCTAAATCTCGTTCCTCCACACAGGCCCCCCTCCTTTACAGGGAATGTCCCAAGTGATCAGTATATATGTGTGAATTATCTTTGTACTGTGTCAGAAAAATAAGGAGGTGGTTAGTCAGGGACTATGGTGGATGGATTTGGAAGTGGGCCCCTCAGTGCGTGGGCACTCAACACAAGCAAGCGGGATTGTCTGTGGGGAGGGTAAGTTTAACCCATTCTCCCCGCAGCCCGCTCTGGAGCCCTTCTATGTAATCGTGAGAAGAGGCTCTCTGGGGAGCTGATTGTAAGGTTTGGGCTGATACCAAGGTTCTGACAGCTTTCTCTGTTTTCTATAGGGTAGCAGTGGTTGGCAATGTGGATGCTGGAAAGAGCACTCTGTTGGGCGTTCTCACCCACGGTGAGCTGGACAATGGACGTGGCTTTGCCCGACAAAAGCTTTTCCGCCATAAGCACGAGATTGAGTCGGGCCGTACCAGCAGCGTGGGCAATGACATCTTGGGCTTTGACAGTGAAGGCAATGTCGTGAACAAGCCTGACAGCCATGGTGGAAGTTTGGAATGGACAAAGATCTGTGAGAAATCAACAAAGGTCATAACTTTCATTGACCTGGCTGGGCACGAGAAGTACCTGAAGACTACAGTCTTTGGCATGACCGGGCACTTACCTGATTTTTGCATGCTAATGGTAAGCTCTACCAGTGTGGTGTGATTCCAATAGTAGCAAAGCGCTGTTAGCACCTGCAGCATTTTACAGCTTGAAAGATGCTAGAATTATTAAGATGGAAATAGTATACACTAGGGTTCCCACAATAAAACTGTGTTCAGGAATCCAGACGTTAACATATGCCTTAGTACCATGTTAACTTGAGGAAATACTTGTCATTTTAATTCCAAAATGTTGGAAGCTTTAGGGTTTGCAGCATGTTGCTTGGAGAAGTGTTTATAGTGAACCATCATGTTCTTCCTTAGTTTCTCAGGCTGGTTTCAGGCCTGTACTGTGGGTTGAGCAGAGTGTCTTGTTCATGCTCGTGGATCAGATGTGGGTACAAGCTTCTGTAAACTGGCATAATCATACACACCATGATGTTAACTGAAGTCCTAACTGGATTGTTGCTTGAATGTGTTGAAGTGCCAAAGAGCACTCCATGTATGCAGAGCACTTAGGGTTTGGTTCTTGTTCTGGACTTTAATTTGACAGCTGCCTTAGCTGTTCTTTGCTCCCCAGCTCTGCAAGGGGAGGAAAAACACTGTTCTGAAAGGTGAAGTTGCCTATTTCTGCTCTAACTGCTTACCATAGATTGAGTGGGAATGTATCTGCATCAGTTGATTTCTTCCCTCAACAAAGAGGAGCAAACTCTTCCTCCTTTTCCTGGTATATTTCTGTATTGGGCTGTGTGCTATCCACACAAATAAAGTGAAGTTAGGAATAATTTTCAGGCAAGTAACCCAAGTTGCCGAGGGGTCCTTGCTTGTGAGAAGATCTAGTGCTGGATAAATGCTTCAGCCTAGTTTTTGGTATGGCAGGTTGGGGTGCTTATGAACAAATCTGGATAAGTGCCACAGCCTGCCAATTAGTGGCATGTTTGTGGAAGGCAGTGTTCTCGCAGTATACGGTTGTTAATTGCAGGGATCATTGTGAGTGTGGTGCATTCACTAGTAACTTCTAGGCTTGACTACAGCAATGTGCTCTCCATGGGGCTGCCGTAGTATGTTCGGAAACTTCAGTTAGTTCATAATGCAGCAGCCAGATTGCTCTCCGGGATTTCTTGGAGAGACCATATCATGTCTGTTCTAAAACAGCTGCCAATATGTTTCCGGGCAAAATAAAAGGGCTGGTAATTACCTTTAAAACCCTAAATGGCTTAGGACCAAGTTACCTGGGAGACTGCCAACTTCAGTACAATCCTCACCGCATCTTAAGATCATCAGGAGAGGTCTGTCTCTGGCTACTGTGAGCTCGCCTTCTCTGTAGCTGTTCCTGTGCTCTGGAATGCACTCCCCATGGATATTAGAGGCTTAATAGCTTTGGCAGCCTTTAAAAGAGCCCTAATCATATCTTTTTCACCTGGCCTTTAGTGAGTACTAAAAAAAATTGAAACTGGTTTTAATTTTGTTTTAATGAGTTATTTGTTTTTATATTTGTAAACAGCCTAGAGCCATCTGGGTGAGGCAGTATAAAAATCAATCAATTGCCTAGGGGGAGCTCTCTGAGACAATGAGTTCCCTACAACAAAATCCAGAAGTAGAGCAATAATTAGGACTCATCTAGGGACCAGGTGAAAACTGTGTTATCCATTCTTGGACATACCAGGAAAAATCTCATTTGGCAGGAGAAACTACTGCACCTTCAAGAAGACTATGACATTATAATCTTATTCTTATCAGTACGCATACAGATACCTTCTGTCTGTGCATTAGAGGAGCCTATACCAAATTTATGTTTAAAATTAGTGTGTGTAGTCATTGATACAAAAATGTGTATTGTATAGACACGAATATACATGCACAACATAATATTGGAATAGAGCTAATAGCCATATTCAGATGCTATTCCAAAGTCTCTGTATGTGACTACATGCGTCAAAAGTGGGGCTGGAAGTTCTGTCTTGGCAGTCACTCATTCTCTGGTAGTGCACAGAAATGCCCAGCATCAAGGAGATGGTATTTTCTTCTTCAAATTCTGCTGTGACTCTGAGAGGCTTACTGCTGGAGGTGTAAACAGTACACCTCCACTGTACTGCTTGAGTGATGGGCCAGGGTGGGACTTTTGACATTTGTACTTGCATATACGATCTTTGGAGTTGTGTCTGAGGAGGGTAATGTCTCCAGAAAATAGTTTCTCTTTTTTTAAAAAAAAGTGTATCATGAATGTGGAAATGGGGTGGGTGGGGGGAATTGCATTGCTGTGCCACTCCAGCATGGGTTCAACTGTGAACCGGCTTTTGTATTCTGCTTGGACCCTGCATTTGAAATTGTTATGGGAAATGTGTGGATAACCCGTTCTGGATTTGTATGCACTCTAAGAAACACTAGAGAAGTCGTGTTCTGACAAATTTTAGCCTCTGTATCAGTTGTCACTTTATTTCAGATCTTAGCTCTTCCTTTTTCTCCTGCACCTGGTAATGTGTTATCTCTCCCCTTGCAGGTTGGCAGCAATGCTGGAATAGTTGGGATGACCAAAGAGCACCTGGGCTTGGCACTAGCACTCAATGTTCCCGTTTTTGTGGTGGTGACCAAGATTGACATGTGTCCTGCCAATATTCTGCAAGGTAAGTGGATGCTGAACAGAACAACCTTTTTCTGCTGTGAAGCATTTGCTGTCTCCTGCCTTAGCAGCATGCCTTCAAAGAAACAGGAGAACCATTAATAAAAAAATTCCAACTATCTCCTGATTTGTGGTTTCTCTCTTTGATTTATTTTAAAATACAGAATATTTGTATGTTGGAATTCCTTCTAAATACAGGGGTTTCCCTTTTACATGTGGGTAACCTCTTAAACCTGTCATTGGCAGTTTCCAATCAATAACTTTGATACAATAAATCAGTGTTAATCTTGCTTTCTTGGTGCTCTGACTCACGTAAGCTTATAGGAAGGAGAAGGCAGCTGTCCTGCACAGATACTTTATTCAACTTTTCAGGGAGAATTGCTGTGGCGGTCTGTTCTAGAATCTGTTTCAGATTAACCTCTTTACCTCCTCCTGATTGATTATAGCTGTGATCATCTGTCTCTTTCTAGGTGTTTTTTCATGGAGCTTTGGTTCATTCTGCATCTGATCTTAGCAATGTTTTAACTGTTGATGTTGTGTAGCTAGATCTCTTCCAAGTTTTTCGGCAGGTAGTTGATGCTGAGCCATGTGAAGTTCACGTGTTAGGAGTGCATGTCACATTTTGCAAATCGGCAGTAGCCCAATCATAATGCAAGAAACTGATAATCATATCTGTGTGGGGAATACAGATATGACTGAAATGCTGCTGCCTTATTTTGATTCTCAAATCTGCAGATAATTTTGAGCTGCTATAGGAACAGAAGAAGAGCCCTGCTGAATGAAATCAAAGGCCCATCTCTTCCAGCATCCTGCTTCCCACTGTGGACAACCAGCTGCTTCTGGGAGCTCACAAGCAGATCATAAATGCCGCCGTCCCCTCCCACTGTTGCTTCCCAGCAGCTGGTGGTGGTACTCAGCAGCATATTGCCTCTGAACCTGGAGGCTCATTTATCTGTCCTAGTTCTGTCCGTGGCTATTAGCTAATTTCCGTCAACAATATATTCATATTGCCACTTTGAAATGACTACTGCAGCCTTCACTTTGTGTCTAGTTGCTTGTGCCTTTCAAAAGCAAATGTCCACAAAATAGTTACCACTGGCAACCATAAACTTAGTTCTGCTGATCAGCAGGAAAAGCCTCTTAATATGCTCCACCACAAAATAACACATTTTAAATGCTCCAGCAGCACAGAAACCCTTTCAAAAGGGTTGTGTTTTGTGGTGGTATGTAGCATCAGCATCACGGATTGGAGGACTTATACATGTTGTACTCCACTCGTTTCCTGTACTTATCCTCTTGCTCGACATTAAATATAGAAGAGATGCACTTCAACTTAGTAAAGCAGAAAGTAAGACAGTCACACCTTACTGGCTATTACTGCGGCAAACTAAGTGGTCTCCTGTTAGAGATTTCTTGGTCTTCTGATACAAATATTGTAGGCACTTGCTACATCAGATGACCAAGGATCCTTTGAAATATATAGCTAGCACTGTGGTAGGAAGTGGGAAGTTGATCACAAGCCGATAACTTGTCAGGAGATGGACCTAGTGCTTTCAGTGCTTCAAAGCAAGCTTTTAACAAAATGTGTCAATATTGTGTATGGGTTGTTCTTGGCATCTTCTCATTTGTGAGCATCTCAAGTTTTTCACTCCTAATTAATCCTGGTAATTAGCATTCATGGGGAAAGCAAATAGTTTGCTCTGGCAATGGCAAATTATTCTTTTCTTCAAGGAACATCTAGCCCAACATACAATTAGAACATGGATTTCAGTGCTGCAGGGCATTTTTGAGGCATGAAGTTAGCTAGAATTGGAAATTTCTGTTGAAAGCTCTGATAGTGTTGCCAGCTTTGTAGGCAGAATAATGAAACCCACCTGCTCTGGAGCTAAAGCCACATCCAGCAATTTGTCTTTCCTATCAATGCTGTTTCTTCCCAGTCTCTCAGTTAGACTTATGTGGGGCTTCCTATCACTTAAAAAAAAAACTACTAATGTTGGAGGACCTATCATGGGGCCCACCTTGAGTGATGCAGTATGTACTGGAATGCCTATGTAAATAATTTTCCAAAATACATTGCTCTCAAAGCAGTGCACAGAAAATAAAACAATTGCTAATCCCAATACAGCCATAGCACAATATAAAAATATTACAATATATCATTGACAGCTCAAGAATTCATTAACAATTCATTTAAAGCATATCATCAAAGATTTAAGTAGGCATACCAGTAGGTCAATTAATAATATTGAATACTATTAACAGTATTCTATCCACATTAACCAATCCATTTAACAGTTCATCTTACAGAGACCTAACAATAAAATGCCTAGCCTAAATCAAAGCTGACAGCACGAGAGAAAATAAAATGTGACTCATAGTCAAACTACTTGGCAGCATCTTCCCAGCTGAGCCTGGTGAGCCATACTATATTCTCACACATACTGAATTTATCATGGAGATTGAAAATCAACCTTTTTCTCCCAGAGTCAGTTTCTGCAGCCAGAAAAGCTATGCAGATTACAAACATACTGACAGTAATAGCTGGCCTTTTTGTAAAGAACTGAATGTGTTAGCAAGACATGGGCTATAGAAAATAAGCGTAGGTGGAAAACAAACTGTCACGGAGAATAATAAGGCACAAAGCCCCACACTATAACCACAAAACACGTGCTTAATATTTTGGTGCCCAAGTGTTTCTTTCCCCTCCTGCCCCCCATAAACTCTGCCTACATGTAGTTTATGAGTTCCATGTTCTCTCTACTTAAAGTTTCTTAGAGCTAAACAGCTTGCATGCCAAGTGAAATATGCAGTCTCAGGAAGCCAGAATCTGTACCAGTATTCAAGTTGTCCTCTGCACATGCAGATGCATTGAATACACACACTCTTCTGTCTTGTATTTGCAGCTCCTTGAGTAGTTTCTAAGTAAAAGCAGATACAGTCCTGATGCTTAACCTGGACGTATGTGGAATATTTGAGCCCTTGTGCTGCTCCCCTTTGTGGCTGGATGATAGATGGAAATAATGTGTGGATAGCCCTTCCAGGAACACTATGGATATGACCATTACACACCCTCTGAGGAGTCTGCTAGGAGTGAGCGCAGAACTGGTTTGCACAGTTCGGTCCAAATTCGGACTGGACCATGCTCCACGAACCAATTCAGTGGAACCGTCCGATCGAGCTGGTTCGAGTGCCTCTAAAGGGGAATCTGGTGAGGCTTTGCTTCCAAAGGTAATAAAAGGCGGTGGGGGAGTGGTGAGAGAGAGGCATCTTTAAACCCGAAAGAGAAGGCGCTTACCGGAAGGCGTGTGCGGCACTCCCCCACACTCCGGGCAGCACTGGCATGCGAATGGCCTCAGCGCATGCACCTTCTCTCAGTTTTTAAAGGCGCCTCTCTCTCGCCACACCCCCACCGTCTTTTATTACCTTTGGAAGCAAAGCCTCACCAGATTCCCCTTCACAGGTGCTCAAATTGGTCCGCGGACAAACCGGGTTCAGTCCAGTTCTATCCCAGACCAGACCCCTTTCGTTGGGGCCTGCAGTCAAATCGGTTGAGCCGACCCAGTTCGATTGCGGGCTGGTTCGGCACACCCCTACTGTTAACCAAAACGAAGGCAACATTGGCCGAATTCTGTTTGTTTTTACTCCTCAAGAAACTCTGAAGCTATTGCAGAGACTTCTGAAGTCCCCAGGATGCAGGAAGATCCCTGTCCTGGTCCAGAGCAAGGATGATGTCATTGTTACAGCCTCCAACTTCAGTTCTGAAAGGTAACAGAAATCCGGCGGTGGGTGGGGCTAGAATCTTGTTCAGGATCTTAGAACAAGTATGAAGGGCTTAGGCATACAGCTGTTCTGGGCTGACAATTCTTGGCTCTGTTCAGAGTATTGCCACTGTTGTATAAGGAAAGTGCAGGAGAAACGAACTAAATTTATGAGTCAGGCAGGATGGAATCTCTGTGGATTGGAGCTGTGCCCCCAGTCCTCTTGGGCTGGTTCAAGGTGTTAAAGACAGCTTATCTAGAACGTGGGTATTCTGGGTAAGAACACAAGAGCCCAGCTGCATCAGACCAAACATGCATCTGGTCCAGTGTCCTGTTTCCCACAGTGGCCAGTTGGATGCCTCTAGAAAGGCACAAACCGAGCATGAAGACAATATTGCCCTCCCACCGGTGTCCCCCAGCAAGTGCTATTCAGAGGTATACTGACTCTGAATGTTCAGGTTCCTTATGGCAATCATGGCTAATAACTGTTGATAGACTTATCCTCCGTGAACGGGATTCATATGTGGGTAAGAGATGCATGTACACTTGCAGGGGTGGAAGGAGAAGAGAGAATGTACTGGACTCATGGGCAGGACTGAGGTTGTGTGTTATTACCTCAGAATCTCTCTGTCTCAGGCATTTTGCTTTTCCTGCCTATGCATAGAAAATACCAACATCAGAATGAAGGGAGGCCAAGGGAAAGCTCTCTGTTGCTTTGAATCCATCTCTGGTGTCTGCAATGGATGCAAAGATGGAAGCAAGCAGAAGAGGAGAGGAATGGAAAGTGGTGGCTGGAAGCAGAAAAGGAGTGGGAGTTACAAGTGTGCAGGGGTGAGGTGGATGGCCTGGTAAGGAGTCTGCTCTGCTGCTGTTGCTTGGGACAAAAAAGAACCGTGTGTGTGTGTGTGTGTGTGTGTGTGTGTACACACACAGATCAGAGCTCAGTCATGCTGGGGGAATGGAGGAAACTAGGAAAGCAAACACTGGTATGAGGTTGGCAGGAAGCTCCATGTGGAGGTTGGGGGGGCGGGGCAGGTCTGGCCCCTTCTCGGAATATCCTATACAATCCTTGATGATGATTGGCATGCCAGCCTGACCATTCTCTTAACGTTCTGGTTACGTCTGCTCATGAGAGGAGGAAAAAAGCAGAATTGAAGGAGCTCAAATATGTAAATACAACATCAGATTTAAATACAGTAATATGGCCCTAGAGGAAACTAACCCATCAGCGTGGCTTTCCTGTTTATATTTGATACTTCTTGCTCTGTTGTCCCCAGGAAAAAGAACAAATAGAGAGGTCTATCCAGGAATCTAATCCAGGAATATAAGATTCCTTATTGAGCATCACAAGATGGCTGGGGTACAGAGCTGCTGGCTATAGGTTAGGGATACTGCAGCTAGGATTTCCCATAGAACGCTTCCATTCCAGCACAAACTCTGTCAAATTGGGCACCTGAGCTATCCCTCAAACTGTAAAATTGAGCTCTTGAAGAGTTGTAAATTTGTTCTCTTTTCCTCTTCAGGATGTGCCCAATATTCCAGATTTCCAATGTCACTGGTGAGAACCTGGAATTGCTTAAGATGTTCCTCAATCTTCTGTCTCCACGAACCAGTTACAGGGAAGAAGAGCCTGCAGAATTCCAGATAGATGACACTTATTCTGTTCCAGTAAGGAGGGTGGTGTTGGGAAGCAACATCTGTGCATTTAATGGGCTCAAGAAGGAGGGATGATAGCTGGATGCTTTTGTTGCTCTTCTAGTGAGAGTAACTCAGTTTTCCTTCTCCCTGTTGTAGGGTGTTGGGACAGTGGTGTCTGGAACGACCCTAAGAGGCCTGATCAAGTTGAATGACACCTTGCTCCTGGGTCCAGATCCACTGGGTAACTTCTTACCCATTGCTGTGAAGTCCATTCATCGCAAACGCATGCCAGTCAAAGAGGTGCGAGGAGGCCAAACCGCCTCCTTTGCTCTGAAAAAGGTGAGGTTTAATAGTATGGGCACTTGTATAGAGAAGCTGATCTTATGGTAGCAAACATGAATAGTCTCCTTTGCTGAGCAAGGTCTACCCTGGTTTCCATTTGGATGGGTAACTGCATGTGACCACTGTCTGCTGTAAGATCTTCTCCTCGGGAGATGTTGCTGTAGTGCGGTGGTAGAGCAGGTCCCAGATTCACTCTCTGGAATCTCCAAGAAGGGCTGGGAGACACTTCTGCCTGAAAACTTGGAGAAGCTGCCTGCCAGTCGACGTGGACAATACTCAGCTGGATGGGCCAAGGGACTGACTTGGTAGAAGGCAGCTTCCTATATCTGTGTTTAGCCTTGCTTTTCCTTCGCAGTTATGGAGTGTCCAAGTGGGTGTTTCATTGCCTTTCTACTTGTTCAGTAACTGAAATGCATATTGCTTGAGACACGGATAGCCAGATTTTGTACTCGGCGTGTCATGTTGAATATGCTGGAAGTAAACTGGAAAGCTACACTGTAAGAATAAAGCCAGTGGCAAGCCACTTGTTTGAAAGTGAAAAATTTAGATATATTTTTTCCTACCGTGGAGGGGAGGGTATTTCTGAGCAGGTTGGACCTTTTACTTCCTCCAGTCGGCAGGGCTATGCAAAGCACTTGCCTACCTCTTCATAGGAAGCTGCCATATATTGAGTCAGACCATAGGTCCATCTAGCTCAGTATTGTCTACACCAGGGATTCTCAGCGTTGGGTCCCCAGATGTTATTGGACTTCAACTCCCATAATTCCCAACCAAAGACCACTGGGGCTGGGGATTATGGGAGTAGAAGTCCAATAACATCTGGGGACCCAATGTTGAGAATCCCTGGTCTACACAGACTGGTAGCGGATTTTCCAAGGCTGCAGGCAGGAATCTCTTTCAGCCCTATCTTGGAGATGCCAGGGAGGGAACCTGGAAGCTACTGCTCTTCCCAGAGCGGCTCTATCCCCTGAGGGGAATATCTTGCAGTGCTCACACATCAAGTCTCCCATTCATATGCAACTGGGGCAGATCCTGCTTAGCTAAGGGGACAAGTCATGCTTGCTACCACAAGACCTTCATGTGGGAGCAAACCCAAATGGGACTTCTCACTCCATTCCATGATGGCTAGAAACTTTTTCCTGTACACCTCAGGCTATAAATGCTGTGGAAACTTGATTTTAAAATAATTCAGTGAATTGATTCCTAAACTTCACTTTAAGTTGTTCTCTCCGTATTCAACTTTTCCTAGATCAAACGCTCCTCTATCCGGAAAGGCATGGTGATGGTGTCTCCTCGGCTAAATCCTCAGGCTTCTTGGGAATTTGAAGCAGAAATTTTGGTACTGCATCATCCAACCACCATCAGTCCACGTTATCAGGCAATGGGTATGTGCCCAGAGACAGAATTTTGGGGCAGTCTGCAAATGTGATAGATAGATGTTTCCTCTGTTCACTTGTCAACATTAGCTTTGGCCTTGGAATATTGAACAAACATGTGATTGCTACCCTCTCTGGGATATAGAGCAGAGCTGCTGTTCTTGGTTCATAATTTTCCATGGACGATCTGAATGAGAAGGCAATATGTAGAGCAGTGTTTGGGAAGTGGAAGAAGGCTTTGTCTGTGTTCTATCTGAGAAGTCATGTGATCTATTACATTCAAATCCAAATTCATCTGTATGTTGAGTGAATAGCTAAGGGCCTCAGTAGCCTGTCTTGTAAACTGTTAGGAGGCTGGCGAAGAACTGTGACCAGTTCCACCCATTGAATCACAATGTAAATACAGTCATCCCTTGCCAACCACAAGGGCTCCGTTCCTAGAAAACCTCTCAGTTGGCAAATTCGTGGTGGGAGAACCATTGAAAGCAATGGCAAACAGGGTTAGGGGAATCATGGTCACACAAAAACTGGGGGGAAAGTAGAAAATATCACCTGCTGACCCCCGAAATCCCCCCCAAACCCTGTTGGGGGGTCTTTAAGGGGTAGGGAGGGTGCCCTTACCTTCCCTGCTGCTTTTCCCCTGCCGGCACTCTCCACAAAACCACTGGTACTGGAAGGAGTTGACGCGCATGCATGCTGTTGACTGCTTGCGGTATGACACTTACCAGGGCTGCAGGGAGGTATGCTGCGGTTTTGGGAAGAGTGGGCTCGAACGCCAGACTGCTGAATCGGTTTGGCACTCCATAAAAGGAGTGCTGAACTGGTTAGTGCACTTCCCTAGTGGAGAGATCCTCAAACTCCAGATTGTTGCTGCTTTAAGGTGTTAAAATAGGACTTGATCAGGGAGGGCACTAGATGGTGCAGGTTGATATGCTTTGCTCTCGCCAGCAGTCTGCTTCTCTTCTGCAGCATTAATGTGCATGATAGAAATAAGTTAGTCTTGTGTTGTGAATGAAAAGCCTTTATGTGTAGCATTGCAGTCACTGCTAGAGGCAAGTAAGTGTGTTCAGTGACTCGCCTTTTGAGAGCCTATGAGACTCTCTCTTCCTCCACAGTGCATTGTGGCAGCATCCGCCAGACAGCCACTATCCTCAGCATGGACAAAGACTGTCTACGCACAGGAGATAAGGCCACAGTTCACTTCCGTTTCATCAAGACTCCAGAGTACTTGCACATAGACCAGCGGCTGGTCTTCCGTGAAGGACGCACCAAAGCTGTGGGTACAATCACAAAGGTGAAAAAGTTTTTGTGATATGTATTATTTCTTTGAATTTATTTATTTAATGCAGTTGTACATTGCCTAGTACAAAAGTCTCAAGGTGATTAGCAAACAAAAGTAGCCAAAATATTTAAAACAAAGATCAAAGCATATACAGAATTCCTTTAAAAAACATTTAAATTAATGAGACAGTAAACATGCAAATAAAAGCCTGACTGAATCAGTGTGTCTAGCTGTTCTCACATGGCACATGACGAGGCCTGGGTTCTTAAAGGGTGAGGCAGGCCTGAGCGCAGCATAGTGAGGAGTTGGAAAAACCAGCAGAGGCTCCGTTCTGGCTCCTCTTTCCCATTTTGTGCCTGTCCTTTTGGTTAATGCCCATTCCTCGCTTCCAATTCTTGAAAGAAGGGTTGTGTGGTGCTAGATGGCGCTTAGGGATGATAGGGCAGTACCCCAGGGCTTTCTGGGATCTTCATACTGCCTTTGGAATTTGCAGTGTGGGACTTGACAGTGTGTCATAAGCCCAGGTCCACTGTCGTCATCCTCGCCCACCCCCTGCCCCGCCGTGTCTAGCATAAGAGTGAGAGTTGCCAGCCAGTTAACAAAGCTAATCCCCGGCACTTGCAAGGAGGCAGCAGTAAAGGGTGGGCAAATCTATTTTTGCTGCTCTCTTCCCCTTGCCTTCTCACCTTGTCCTCGTCCTTTCTCCCACAGCATTGGAGGCCATCCATATTATACTGACTCTGCTTGCCACTGGCTCCAAGCAGCCAGGACTTATTAAAATTAGCAGCCCATGATCCCCGGCAATAGGCCACTCCCAATTCTGGTTCTGTCTTCTCCACAGAACAGCGTTTTTTGATATCGCTCTAACTCCTTTAGGTTTTCTTACCTCTCCAGTTTTGTTGTTCTTTATTCATCCTTGAGCTTTCCTTTGAGTGTTGGTCAGGGTGGGAAGGGAATCTGTCTCTATTTAAAAACTAATCAAACTCCCCCCTGCCCCGCTTCTCCTTCACTTCCTTGCTTAGTCAACTCAGTGCTGCTTAAAATCCAGCAGTTCAGTCTTACTGTCCTTCATTTCTTTCTAACTGGCAGTTACTCCAGACCACAAACAACTCTCCAATGAACTCCAAGCCCCAGCAAATCAAGATGCAGTCAACAAAAAAAGGACCCCTGACGAAGCGAGAGGAGGGGGGAGCCCAGGCTGGCATGACAGCAGGGAGTCCCACCGTGGCAGATGAAGCCGTTTCGGCGGGAGCAGCCCCCACAACTCCTTCCAGCACCCAACAACTGCAGGTACACAAAATGAGCTGTGCAGTCTCTCCATCCTTTTCCTTACAGGTGTCGGTTGTGGCCCATCCGAGAGATCCTTAATTTCTCGTGAAGGGATTCAGGCCTTTTCTCAGTCCTGTGTGGGATAGTCATGTATGGTTCTCTGTGAAACAGCACTAAGTGTGGCATCCAGGACTTGTTCCTGCTTTTTCAGTTATGGGCTGATACGGGAATCGTGTATAAGTAACAAAAAATATGGAAATGCTTGCTGGGAATTAGCTTATGATCAAGTGTTTTGATTCCTTGCTATTTTTCTCAAAATCAAATGCATCTGGTATGAGGTGTTCAGCTGAACAAGGGTGGCATCTTTTGTCTGGCTCTGATCAGAAAATTGGTGTTCGCACACGAACCAGGCCCACAAATTTTGGCCATCGGTAGCATCTCAGGGGGATGAATGCTCAAAGTGAATTTTGGCTATTTCCCCCCCAGAGATGGAAAATAGGTGATATCATTGTTGTACTTAGAGATTTCTGAGTATTGTCCCTTCTTTATTCTCCCCCACCCGCCGCCCCCTCACTCCGCCCTGCACAACTAGGGTAAAAATGCAGTTATTTTTGCACAGAGGTAAAGGTTAGGGCAGTTTTAGGGTCATGGTTAAGGTACGTAAAGTAAAGTTGTGCCGTTGACTCCTGGCAACCACAGAGCCCTGTGGTTGTCTTTGGTAGAATACAGGAGGGGTTTACCATTGCCATCTCCCGCGCAGTGTGAGAGGATGCCTTTCAGCACCTTCCTATCTCGCTGCTGCCCGATATAGGTGTTTCCCATAGTCTGGGAAACATACCAGTGGGGATTTGGACCAGCAGCCTCTTGCTCCCTAGGCAAGTTACTTCTCCGCTGTGCCATTAGGTGGCTATGGTTAGGGTAACCATGGAGTAATGTTCTCCACATTCCTGCCAATTTTGATTTTCGTTTTTCCAACAACATCGATACAATTTTGTAGTGCTTTTGTTTAAAACTCCTGAAAGCTTTTAAAACACCACTGCAGATTTGGCCACTGCAGGCCCAGTGTTCAGGACCGTAAAAGCATAACACGATATAAACCCTGGAAGGGTTGCAATTCTGTCACTTCTCTTCCATCTCTAAGGGTGTCGCCCTTGTCAGAAATCACAGTGAGCATTTGTCCCCCCCCGATAGTACCAACCACCCTGGTTGGCTCCTGTACTGTTCTGACTTCTAGAGCATAATACAGGAGATGTAAATATTGTTTTTCCATTTAAACAATAGTCGGAAGCATTTAAATAAAAGGCCTGATCTCTCTCCCTCTGCTTGGGAAGTGCCTCTGTAATGTTGGTGGTTTAGCAGCAGCCTCTAAGTTTTCCACTGTGTCCTGCCAGTTTCTTCCTAGGACACAGGAACTTATTTTCCAAATGTAAATGTTCAACCATTTAATGAAATTACTTAATGGTTAAATGTTTAAAATATTTAGTGTGTTGCATCTTTGCCTCAAGATGTGGTGACAGCCAACAACCTGGATGGTTTTAAGAGGAGTCTAGATAGATTAATGGAGGAGAGGTCAATCAACGGCTACTCGTCAGAGGGCTATAGGCCACTTCCAGCCTCAAAGGCAGGATGCCTCTGGATACCAGTTGCGGGGGAGTAATAGGAGAGAGGGCATGCCCTCATCTCTTGCCTGTGGGCTTCTCAGAGGCATCTGGTGGGCCACTGTGTGAAACAGGATGCTGGACTAGATGGGCCTTGGGCCTGATCCAGCAGGGCTGTTGTTAATGTTCTTATCCTTACTTCAAACTTGGATGTAGTTGCACAAGTATTGTTCACTATATGAGCCCTGCTGCTTTTTGCAGTTGGTTGATTGGGCCCTGCTCTGTGTGCCTTCCACTATCTGAAGTAAGCATGTCTGCAGGAAGGAGTACAGTCATGTTTGTGATAGCTCCAAGGCCATGGAATGACCTCCCATCTGAGTTTGAGATGTCCTGGCCTTCTGAAGGAAGTCTAAAAATCATAAATGTTCCTGAGGACATTTGGCTGCTGAACAATTAAGTGAAGAACTTGCTCCTGCTGTCAACCTTATGAGTGTGTGTGCATGTGCACACACACGCACATATTCACTGAACTTAATGTCCCACATTTGTGTACCAAACTACATCAAGGCCGTTTATAGCCTTAAAATATATCTACTAAAAATAGAAAACATAACTGGCAAACACAAAGTAGCAATAATAATTGTAGTACAATCTGTGGCAAGAGACCTCAGTTACCAGAACAACAGTTCACAGGGCCCCAAATGCCCTCTGAAATATAATAGCCCGGAATTTGCCAGCAGAAATCACATTTTCTGGGATTTTAAATCTGTGGTGGTCTGTCTGTCATGTTGTTGCTGCAAGGTGCATCATGATATCATATCATTATGATATTGCTGCAAGGTACATCAGACTCTGGTGAGGACTTGCCATTACTGCATTTAACATAAATGTGTTAAATACGATAATGGGAAGTTTCAGCTGGGACAGTTAAAAACCTTGACCACGGCAGCAAGGGCATGCTCTTTAATGCGAACACTTTGAAAGGTGCTCTGTGGATGGGATTGAGATGATTATCACTACTCTTTTTTTTTAATCCTGTCCTTGTCCCAAAGAGTTGGCATCTTACATGGCTCTGAACTGCTCCCCTGCTGTATCCCTTGATGTTAGATGGCTTGTCTGTCCTGTTACTTTCTCTCTTTGTCCCCTTTGCTGCCACCAACTTGCTGCTAGGGAGCTGTCCTGGGTTCTCAGGCTCTGTGTGTGACTCTGGTGTTCCATCTCCTCTTATGTGCTCCTCTTAAAGCGTTTTAAAGAGTAAAGTGTTTTTAAAGAGTAAAAACACTCCTCTTAAGTGTTTCAAGGGACTGCTCCCCTGTCTGCCAGTCTTTGCCCAGAACCTTGGGTGTTTGCTGTTGTGTTCTGATCACTTATGCTTCTTTCCTCCTGATGCTTGCCTTCAGCCTGCACTGGATGAAGAGCCTCCCAACCGGGAGGGCAATAAGGTATTTCTGCATCCTCTGCTACTTTCCCTTGTCTGCCTTGGGGAGCAAAGTTCACACTATCGAGACTCCTCCTTCCCCTTGAACAATCTTGCAGTGCGATCTTGTCCTTGTTTACTCAGAAATCCGTCCCACTGAGCTCAGTGGGGCTTACTCCCTAGGATGAGTGTTGAGATTGCAGCCACAGTTGTTTGCTCTGCTGAACATTGTTTGAACTCGTTTACTTCAGAAGGTATCCTGACCCATTTCAGAGTGGTGGATAGACCTGCAGGATATAGGCCTGTTCAGTTTCTTTCTATCTGTTCACACATTCGTAACCAGTGGACCACATTTTGCCTTGCCAATACCCTTTTCCTTCCTTCCCATGGAGCTGTCTTTACTTCTGACCTCATGCATTCTTTCTGATTATGCTGTCTACCCAAGCTCCTCCTTGTTCAGCTTGCGGCCTAGATACTGTCCTGTGTTTCTTCCCACCCCTTACCTGTTCTTTCTTTTTTGTCCTTTCTCACCAGGCAAAGGCTGGAGGAGGAGGCAGGCGACGTGGAGGCCAACGCCATAAAGTGAAGTCTCAGGGAGCTATTTTGACTCCTGCGGGTGGCTGCTGAACACCTTTTTATTCACGAAGGAATTCATCCCTCCCCACCGTTTCTTAAAATCCAAAAAACCCAGAGCAGCATAACCAAAATCCATCCCAGCCGGTCTGCTGCCTTGGGCTTGCTTTCCCCTCTCATGGAGGGGGAGTGACTGGGAACGAGGGGTTTGCAACTTAAGCTAGCCAAGGCGACAAAAGCACACATGGGACTGACCAGCTGCTGCCACCTCCCTCTGCCCCCAAACATTTTGTACATCGTGAGCTCTTGGTCATGGTTTGTATTAGTTTTTATATGGGTGTGTGTGTGTGTGTGTATGAGGCATTGGGAGAATACAGATATACAGAATAAGGCGCCTGCCTCCTGTCCCCCACCCCCCATCCTTTTTTTAACTTACCCTGTGTCTGTGATCAATCCCAGGCCTTGGAGAGTAAGAATGTGCAAGTTGCTTGGGAAGAGGCAGCCCTTCCTCCCCTCTGGCAGGTGGTGCCAAATCAGTGCTAGGCCTTCCCTCTTGTCGTGGAGCAGTGATTGCAGTGGCTGTTTAGCATGAAGGGAACCCGGGCCTCCAACCAGCAGCTCCCCAAAGGATGGATTCCCATTAGATCTTGTATCACTCATAGACTTGCTTAAGAAGCTGGTGGTGGTGGTAGCCACAAAAGCACTCTTTGCTCCTTCCTGAAGGTAAGGCAGGTGGATGTGGGAACTTCAGTTTGAGGCAGGAGAGTTTATTTCAAACCCTTCTTGTTGGTTCTTGTTGTTAAGAGCTGATAGCTTATAGAGCCAGTCGCAGGTGCCCCCATGTTCTGGTTTTGGGAACCAGCAACATGGCATTCAAATTGGGGTGGGGAGGTGGAAGGAGCTGGCATTTTCTTGTTCTGCTTCATCCCCAAGGTTTCTAGACCCTTGATGGCCAGAGCAGAGATCAGACACTGTTTATGGTGTCTGCTCCTGCCTGCGCATACATGCAATGCAAGAATGTGATGCTCTTTTCACATGAATGCTCTCTGCCGCTTCCCTCATCACCAGCCTTTTCTCCACATCTTAACTGTGGCATGATGGTAATGGGGACTTGGGGCTGTCTCTTCAAAAACAGGCAGGAGTTAACTGGAACCAGCATTGAGCTGGACTTTCAAATTAGGACACATGGTTGGATTTTATAATTTTGATAGAAGACATTTGCAGCTTCTTTTCAAGATAATCATTCTGAATTGATGTGCTATTTTTAAACCAACATCATGGGTTTTATTAAAAAAAAAAAACCAGTTCTCTGGTTTGTAATGTTTTATCTCCCCCACCCCATGTTGCTGTCTCAAACTTTCTTCACCTTAACCATGTTTTGAGTAATTGAGTTCCTTGGAAATTAAAAGAGCATTGGGGAACAGTAGGTGTCTCTCTTTCTGCCTGAATTCTGTTTTAGGAAGCTTTGGTATTAATGGCACCCTCAGAGGAGGAGCAGGGTGTGAAGTGTGGCTAAAGCAAGATGGTGGCCTGCTCCACTTGGTGCCTTTTGGCCCTGGGTGGCATCAACTTGTGCATCAGTCTCATTGCCATCTGCTTTCAAGAGAAGCAGGGACCTCTGTGTGGTGTCTCCATCTCATACCTCGGAAAGAGGGATGGGCAGTACTGAAGACTTTCTGTTTTTAAGTCGCACAGTGCTGTGTTCCACGTTGTGACCAGCATTAAAGACTACTGAGGCTGGCATGATGTAAAAAAATAAAATGAAATTTTAAAAAAGTTCAAAGTTTAAAAAGAGAGGGTTTGTTTTCACTTGCATTTACCTTGTATAAAGCCAATGGAGCAATGAGTACATTGTAACCCACTCCTTTCAAAACATAAGGTTAGATGTTCAACTTTTGTGAACAAAACTGGTGCTTCTCCAATAAAGCAGCATCTAGGGAGTAAAAGTAAACCTCTTGGAGAGAGAGAGGGAAGCTTGTTAAACACCATGATGCATGATGCATTGCATGACAACGAATCCTGTACTATGACAGTGAAAGGGCTTTCAGTGTAATCTTCTACAGTAGAATTTCCTTTATTCCTGGCTGACACTAGTGCAAAAAAGGTCCCTCCCCATCAATGCACACTCTCTGACTTTTTTGAAATTTTATTATCTTGGGTTTCTTTTGCATAGGCATAGATTACAATCTGTAGATATAAAACAATGAACAAAACAGTGCAGCATTTGCAATAGGCTACAGAGTTAGATACAAATCGGTCTCTTGCATTGGAGATAACTGCTTTCATAGGAGAAGCACAAAATGAGGCCATAAGGAATAAAAAAGAGAAGCCGTGCTTTGGAAGGTGCTTTATAGTTGTTGTTACTACCCTGTAAAGCTCACCTATGTATATAAGCATTCAAGATGATGTGTGTTGCTTTTGCAGGTGGTAAGTGGTGTTACTTTTGAGCTGACAGTCTGTATGACTGGTCATGTCCAAACAACTTAGCCTGTGAATGGCAGCTGCTGCAGCCAGGTTGCTGACGCAGGCGAGAAATTTGCATGGTTGCTGTTAAGCCAATGGGTATATGAATCACCTCTTCTATTGCTTAGAAGAAGCAACATCTTAAAAGGTTCCCAAAAGGGCTACAAGTAGGAATACTGTCTAGAAAATTATCATGATCCTCCAATCCATATTTGCAGGGGAGTTGCAGTTGCAGAGGAATAACAGCAAGAGGGAGGGCATGCCCTCAACTCCTGCCTGTAGGCTTCCAGCGGCATCTGGTGGGCCACTGTGTGAAACAGGATGCTGGACTAGATGGGCCTTTGGCCTGATCCAGCAGAGCTGTTCTTATATTTAAGATCACGGAATACTGATTGGTTATACCTGATTTGCCCTTTTGCATTTACTCAGACTGGTTAAGATGAGGTTAAACTGACTCCTTTCAGTGTATGTGATGGAGCAAATATTTCTGTTTTAAGTAAATAGTTATGGGATTATGATTGGGTAGTCACAGCAGGTTCATTAACCTTTAATTCTAAAAACATAGTCTCGTATATGCACCCTTACAGGCTTCTCAGCTTTCCTCCAAGCACAATCAGCCATTTGTGTCTCCTTTTTAAGTATACATGAAGTTAAAGATCAGTGTTTACCATTCCTCCACCTCTTGAAGAATACAAATGAGTGTAAGCTGTGTATCGAAAGCTTAGCTTTTTCTTCAACATACATCCATGTATTTCAAAACGCCCTCTCCCACCCTCATATCTAAAAACAGACATCAGCGCATAACCACCGTGCAAAACGTCTGCACAAGCAGTACCTGCTCTATAGCAAAGTGTGGGCCAATACAGGCCTTGGGCCTGCCTAGAGTTGCTCAGAAGAGCAATGGGGCAAGCTGTGAGCCGGTTCCCTGTTCTCAGAGGGGAAGTGCGCTTAGAAGCAAATGCAAGCCTGACACTATTTGAGAACTGCAACTGTGCTACTTTTGCATGTCAGATGATCTGCTTTCATCATACAGAAAAGTAATGTTGGAACTGCCCGTCTGTTGAATGTAAAGTTGTGAAAATGCTCAGCAAGGAATTTGCTGTAGGCTAGAGAACATAGCATCATGGGGAAACAGGCTGCCTTCAATCAAGCAGATAATCTGCTGTGACCCTGAAATCTTGACAAGAATACAGGAACAAGTTACTAGCTACTCATTCCCTCGCCTGGGTTCTGCCTAGTTCTCCACCACTTTAAAATGACAACCATCAGCTGTGAAAACATGGAGGGAAATAAAGTTGTGGTGGCCCAGCATGCACTTGCACTCCCCCCTCCCCAGCTACAGAAGCACTTGGCTGTATCTCTAGCTGTACATCATACTTCAGTTTACAGAACCTATTAATATTAACCGAGCCTATAGCTATTCCTGCTAAACTCTGTTGGATGGGGCTTACATGGGATAGGTTTCCCCACTAACTAAGCGCTTCCCAGGCATTTTGCTACTGCATTATGTTGCCAGAGTTCTTAAACCTCATGCCCTAACACTGAAGTGGTGTGGTCCACATAATACTGTCACTTTCCGATTTGATAGATATACTGTCACTTTTGAGGGCTGTGTGTGGTCTCTTGTAGTCAGTTGTAGCTACCTGCCCCGCCCCACCCCACGGATAGTACATGCAACTAACAACATATCCATCACAGTGTCCTTAGAATGTGTAGCAGTCCCTTGTGCTTGGAGTGGCAGACGAGTGTCACTGGGTCTGGAAACACTGCTGAGAAGTAAGAGGGAGAAGACACTGCTCCTACCCTCCAAGAGCAGATGCAGGTTTATCTGCCTGAGGCAGGGCAGTGGGGAGAGCTGTTCCTCCTTTGGCTTTGACTTTTCCCTCCACTCCACTGGGCAAGCTTCTGAGTTCTTAACCTTTTTGCTGGTGCCCTGCATCTTTATCTGTTTAACAAAATGAAACATTTAAAGCACCTTTTTTTAAAAAAAGGGCAATCTATTGTGTGCCTGTGTCTATTTTAAAGACGGAGTGGGGTGGAAATGGCTTCAGGACTACCACAAAGGCCAGCCTCTAGAAGCAGGGAAAACTGGTTGCTCTTGAACTCAATTCAGGTATGCCTGTCAAAAGGGACAAGAACCATAGCCAGCTCAATGATATGTGACCAGTGTTTCCCAACCTAGAGGCCTCCAGATGTTGCTGAACTACAACTCCCATCATCCCCAACCACAATAAATCATAGGTGGGGCTGATGGTTCAGCAACATCTAGAGGTCCAAGTTAAGGGCCACTGCCTTAAACAAAGGCACTATTTTATGAGGTAGCCCTGGCTCAACCGAGCTTTTGCACTGGGTGGATACTGGGGATCATTTATAAAAAGGTAACAGTGTAAAATGTTGGAAAACTGATCATCTGTTGTAGTGAGACTTTGAGCACAGATTTTCCTATATGTCTAGGTGAGACCAGTCTAAACCTACAACAGAGTGAGGCTGTAGAGTAGGCTGCACCACTTCAGACACCATTACCCATTTAAAAACAAGCACAGAAAGCATTCTAGCCCATCCTGCTTTATTTTCCTACTTGCAAGGAGAAGCTTATTCCGGTTCAGGGGAACATGCAAAACTACAATTCCCACACCTGTCTCCTGAAGTGGTAGATGCCAAGTCTCTTATCTCAGCCTGATTCCCACCTCGTTCTGCTGCATGTGTGGATCAGGTACACAAGTATGGAAAAGTTCTTGCCACATGGCAGGCTAGTACTGATGGAGAACTTATCAAACTAGTCCATCTGCACCATGGCACGTTATCAGTGGTTATCGGTATGGACCCTGTGTCCATCTAAAGCAAGGGTCCCAAGGGCTGAACCAGCCTGCCCACGCTTTATTCGGCTAGTGGAAATGGTTAATGGTTCTGCCCTCAACTACTTCCTAGCCAAATGTCTTAGAAAACAGATATGTCATATACAAGCCAAATCAGTATCCAACCTTCTTTGAGCATCTGAAGCCATTTGTATTGCAGCAGCTTATGAGTTAAAATGTGTAGTTCAAGAGCAAGGGTGGAAGAATAAAAAGGCAGAGTTTAATTTGAGCCAAGGCTCAGCCAGGTTTAGACCTAGAACCCCTACCCCGCTTTTAAATTTCAGGACTCAGCTGTAGAATGAGGCACATGAGTGCCTCTGAGATGATACAGAGTAGCTTTCCCTCACCATACAGTTTTAATGATGAGCCCTCACCCCTCTGGAACATGCTCCCCCACCCCCCCGTGGACATGAGGGGATGATTTTCCTTGGAGTATGGCTTTTAATATCTAGTTTTTAATCTGGTTTTGTATTATATGTGTTTGATTTTAATGTAAACTATCCTTAGCCGCTTTAGGAAAGGCAGTGTATAAATTAAATAAATAAAATTAGACATAATCATTTCCATGTCAGTGTTAGGCCCATGAGTCTTTTAAACCCAAGCAAAGAAAATTGAGTACAGCAGAATGGAAATGAGTTTGGACAGCAGGCCACACAATGACAAGTTCACTTTTCCATTCTCCATCCTTAGTGGGGGTAAAATTCTCCTTCCCATCCCTCAGGCCAGCAGCCTTCAGTTTTCAAATACTTCCATGACTCCTGTAAATAAAATGTCTCTCTCCCACTCCAAGATGCTTGTTCCTACTATACAGCACTTTGGGCCCCTGCTACAGTCAACTCCAAGCCAGCTTATAGATTTGCCGGGGGGGCGGGGGGGGCGATCCAGCAAACTCTCCAAAACCGAAGAAAGGGAGAGCAACAGCACAAAAGCCACCTACAGTCCTCATGTAAAGCAGATTTCATAAATATATTAACCCAACCCTCCCATAAAGTTCTGATAGTTACATATACACCACTAGAATATAACACAGTGCTCTAAAGGAACGCTTAGAAACCATTTTGGGGGGGCGAGGGGGAGGGTGTCAGGGGAGGGAAATATGAAGTACATAGCTTTAAAAAACAACAACCAACTTTTAAGAAGCGGCGGAGTATAAAACACCAAACCGAGAAGCCCTCTTTCCCTCTCTGCACACGGAAAGGGTTTTCAGGAGCGAGCAGACTGGCCCGGGTGACTGTTGAGTCCTCGCACTCCCCATCTATGAGCAACGTAGCCAAAGTGTGTTGTCCAAGCCAAGGGGCTTGCCTTTCTGGCACTGCCTTCTCTCTGCTTGTGTCTCTCCGAGGCGCAGAACTTGAGGTAGTCAGCTAGCAAGACTGTGGCACCGGGAAGGGTTAGGAGACGGGTTCCCCGTGCACACGGAAGCGATAGATACAGGTGTACTCCGGGTGGCCCCAGTTGCTGAGAACTCTGAGTTCAACCAGTTGGAAGGCTGCACTCTTGTCTTCATCCTGAAGCTGGGGAGGGGAGAGGAAAGGGAAAGGTGAAGAGTATATCTGAGCAGGAGCCAGAGAGTTTTAGAAGTCGAAGAGATCTTGGAGGTCCTTCTAGCCCAGAGATAGGCAAACTTGTAGTTCAACAACAGCTGGAGGGACAAGTTTGCCCACCTCTGTTCTAGCCGAATCCCCTGCAAGAAACTGCTACAGCACCCTCAGCAAATGGCTATCTAGCCTCTGCTTCAAAACCTGAAGGAAGGGAACCCGCCACCATGCAAGGCAGACATTTCCATTGTCAAAAACAGCTCTTACAGTTAGGAAATTCATCCCAATGTCTAGCCTAAATCTGCTACCTTGAGATATCAATCCATTGGTTCTAGTCCTGCCTTCAGGAGCAACACAGAACAAGACCATTCCTCCTCCTCTGTCAGCCCTTCAAATATCTGAAGATGGTGATTCTATCTCCCCCTCAGTCTTTTCTTCTCAAGACTAAGTTCCCCCAACACACCCAGCTCCTTCAGCCATTCCTCACAAGGCTTGGTTTCCAGACCCTTCACTACCGTTGCTGCCCTTCTCTGAACCCATTCCAGTTTATCAACGTCCTGAAAAATGGGGTGCCTAGAACTGGGGACACACATTCCCAGCGAGGTATGACCAGCACAGAATAGAGTGGATTGACTATTTCTCATTAGCTGGATGCTCTGCCTCTGTCAACACAGAAAGAGACTCCTTAGTCCACTTCTTTATCCTGTGGTGGCACAAAGAAAATCGGACGACACAGAGTGAAAGTGTTGCTCCTTCTTCAGCCTAGTAGGGCAGGGGGTCTGGTTTGCACTTAAGGCTGGCTGGAGAGGGAGAACACTGCATCACCTCTGCCCAGCTAGAAGTAGGAAGAAGGTTGCACTAGGCATCAAACTACATGTGATGCTAAACATGCACATTTATGCCTCCGCTTCGTAACAAAGCCAATATAGCTACTATGGGATGGGGATGGGATATTGAAATGAGAAAAAAAAATACTCAAAACAGTCCCACTGAAACTAATGTCAATAGGACTACTTTGAGTAATTTGCTTCATGTCAGTCTTTTTTTTTTTACTGAGCGTGGTGAGGTGTGTACATGCTGCATTTTCTTCCACAACTGCCGACAAGTTTTTTTGAGCCAGGTCTGCTGGCCTTATCTTAAAGCAGGACTGGCCAACTTGTGGTGCTCCTGCTGTGGCTGGACTACAACTCCCGTCATCCCCAGCTGTAACATACTGAGGATGATGGGAGTTGTAGTCCAAAGGCCGCTGGAGAGCCTCTGGTTGACCACCCTGCCTTAAAGGCTAGAGAGCTCAGAATGTCATCTCTCTGGTACAGCCCTTCCTCAGCGGTTCTTTGGATTCTCCCAACCTCACCCCCGTTCCTTGCCCTCTTTCCTACCTGCAAGTGGAACGTTTGGATGGGATCTCCATCCTGTTCATATGTAAATTGCCCAAGGAGGATGCCCTCTTGCTGCCCTTCTTCAGTTAAACCCTGAGGAAATAAATCAAGGTTGGGGAAAGGGAGGGTGTGAAGGGAGAGAGAGAGGAGGGGAGGGCCATGGGGAGAACAAGGCAATCGCAGAGTCAGAGGGGGTGAGGGACACGAGTACAGTTAAATGCCACTCTTGTAGCTGCATGCCAAAATTAAACACACAGGGCAAGTGAGGGGTGAGGGACACATAGGAGCAGCAGGGGGAGAAGAAGTCTGAATAGTTATGAACACTTAAACCCCCTTCCTCTTTTTTCAAAGACCAATCCAGTTTGGGAATTTCACAGGGCATTGTTTATGCTACAGATTTACTGTTATAGCAGTAATTCCCTCTCTTTGGGGAATTATGACTCTCAGAGAGGCTAGGTGTCAGAGTTTTCAAACTACACTTCCCAGGATTCTTTGGGGGAAGTCATGATTGTTAATGATAAAATAGATGCAAGTCTGTATTGTGGTCAAGCCCACAGCATTAGCTCTCAAGTGTCCTGCCATTAATTACACCATTGTTCCTACCATCCTAATATTCTCCCCTCTTTTTATACAAACTGTCCCTCTGTCATTCGTTTCTATGGCAAGCATCCTTTCCCACCCTAAAAATGGCTCTATCAAGTGTGGAATTCCTTTTACCCAAGCCTTGAAGTATCTTACACATCCGTATTTACACTGCACACACCAATAAAGCTCTTAGCTTTCATTTTAAAGAGAAAAAGCAAATTTCCTCCACAACTATAAAGGGCAAGGAAATAGGTCAGCAGTAATTGCTGTCCTGAAATTTTAAAAAGATCAGATTGGGAGGGGTTCCAGTACTCAAGACTGAAACTTCTTTGGCCTGTTCCAAACCACCCTCTGTACTCTGAATCACTCTCCCAATACGCATCTCCTCGCCTTCTTGCTCTCTACCACCCAAATCTTTACATACTTTTGTTCTAGTCACCATTTATGTAAAATCTGCATCCATGGCAAGGGCAACATCTGGACTGCAGTGAAATCAGTGGCTGACCCCTGCTAACTGAGCAAAGAGGCATCTTTTAAAAGTGGTGATTCTCTTTGTTTAGCAGGGGGAGAGCAACTGGCTCTATCCATCCCTGGCACAGCATCCCTCCAGTGGCTGTTGCTGGTGTTTGTCTTATGTTTCCTTTTTAGATTGTGAGCCCTTTGGGGACATTTTATTTATTTATATCGGTGTAAACTGCTTTGGAAATTTTAGTTGAAAAGTGGTATAAATATATATTGTATTTTACATCCAAACTAACACTGAGTGCTAAAAAAACCCACATCTGCAACAGGGGAGGCGTGATTATCTTTCTGCAGCCCTCTGTGTCTCCCAAATATATGTCCTCGAGGGTCCTGCAACTCTCAGGGATATATTTGCTGAGAGAAGATTAGCCAAAGGATCACCCCTTCCCCCTTGCACATGTGAAACATTTTCCACACGGTGTTAGTCTGGGTTCAGCCACTGTACCCAACAACGCTCCCACTTCACAACCAAACCTCTTCAGCCTCCTGCAGCTTTCACAAGCAGTCCTTTTCATATACGGCACTCCATTGAAAACTGTCCAATCAACACAACTGGAAGGCTGCTATCTGGATGAAACAAGACACCAGATGCAGCTGGATAATATGGCAGACTGGACATGCAGGCATAAGAGCCCTAAGCAGTGGTAGCCCAGATAATTGGGGAGGGATGTGTGGCTCATCCTCACTTTTCTTGTCATCTCCCTCACCTTACTCCACCACAGTGTTAACCTCAAGCACACGGGCAAGGAAGGAGTGGCCAAATTATGAAGGCTATATTCCCGGTCCAACAAAAAGCAAAGAGGAATGCAAGCACTAGAAGTCCTGTCTCAAGTGGGAGAAGTCACTCATAGGATGTCCTCCTCCTCTGGTTGAAAGTGGGAAGATGTTATCTCATGTGCCATATTTTAACTTGCCCTGATACATTCCCCATATCTATGCAAAGGTAACTTACAAAGACTTGAAAGTCCTTGGGGGCACTGGGAATGGTCCCTTTGGGCGAGAGGGATTTAGAGATGTGTTCTAGCGTCACAGCAGTGGGATGGATGTTGCTTGAAAGGCGGACAACAGCAAAACCTTCAGAGCCCTGGAATGCCCAACAGTTCCCAGGATGTACATCTGGCTGTGACAGAGGGAGACAATGCAGTTTTAAAAGAAAACAAAGAACAGTTTTTTCTGGGCAAACAAGCATATTTGTGTGTGAGATTTCTATCCCAAAGCACAGGAACCCTCAAAAACTCCAGGATTATTCAATCAAGAGCAAAACCACCATCACCAGAAAGCCAATTGGTAATAGATTTAAAACAGCATTTCCCTTTGGGGATATTGTCTTATTCCATAAAATCGCAGAAAAGGGATTTTAATCCACCCTGAAAGGGTAACTGACTTCTCTCATAAATCTCAATCTACTGAAAAAGGAGATTATCTGCACTTGAGAATCAATGGCAGAAAGAACACAGTGAGTGGGACCCAGACTTAGCTAATTACAACTATTATTTAAAATATTTATATCCTGCATATCCAGTACAATAATGCTTGGGGCAGCTAGCACCAGTAAAAACACCAGCTCACAACAGTAAAAGCAAGCACTGAAATAAATGAGACATGTTGATTAATTAAGTGCTGTCAAGTCGGTGTCGACTCTTAGCGACCACATAGATAGATTCTCTCCAGGATGATCTGTGTTCAACTTGGCCTTTAAGGTCTCTCAGTGGTGCATTCACTACTGTCGTAATTAAGTCCATCCACCTTGCTACCGGTTGTCCTTCTCTTTCCTTCAACTTTCCCCAGCATTATGGACTTCTCAAGGGAGCTGGATCTTCGCATAATGTGTCCAGAGTATGATCGTTTGAGCCTGGTCATTTGTGCCTCAAATGAAAATTCTGGATGGATTTGTTCTATGATCCATTCGTTTGTTTTCCTGGCTGTCCATGGTATCCTCAAAAGTCTTTTCCAGCACCAAAGTTCAAAAGCGTCAATGCTTTTTCTGTCCAAAGTCCAGCTGGAAGTCATGACTCTAGTCATGACTCAAGGCAGCTTCACAAATCATGGCCACAAGTAAGCTTCCACTAACAGCCGGCTTCTGGTGAGTTTGTGCTCCCCATGCAAGTTCTGCTCTGGGCATGTTTTCAGTAGCTGCCAAGAATGGGCCACACTGCCCTCCAGGAAATCAATTTGGTTACCAACGTTGGGTTCCCAGAGGGAAATGTGGCTGGAGAACCAGACATTGGAGGGTTTGGACCACACACCGGGAATGGAGTGGAACTTGAAGCTTGTGCTGGAAGTGCACGCTCACTGGGAACTGGCCTTTGCAAGATCCTGCGTCAGAGGACTTGTTAAAGAATTAAGGGAGCAAAGGCACATTATGTGGGATTACCAAATAGGACAGCGTATTCTCGAGCACTCTCCTTTTCTAGGCTTAGTGTGCAGAAATGGTTGTGCTATCCTTGATCAACCATGAAGTTCCCCGGGTGGCCTGTCTAACATAATCTTGTGCTCCTATTTGCTGTGAACATAAAATGGGACAATGCCTACGTAGGCTGCCCTGAGTTCCTTGGAAGAAGAGCCAGATGACAGACTAAGATATCAGAGTTTTAAGCCAGCCACACTGAGGGGACAAGAATGACAGGAGGACAAAGTAGGACAGGGCCTCTGTAGCTTTAAGCTGTTGACCCATACCTGCAGGATGACCCGTGGAGACTGTGAGTGGTACCACAAGGGGATCCCAAAGACACTCAGCAGAGCCGTCTTCGTCTCGTAGGTTTCTGAGCACCGCGTGCTGATAACGCTGGCCCCTGGAATGAAGAGACATGGGTGAAATCAGGTTGCAGGAGTCTGCCTTCTGACCAAGAGACCCAATACACAGACTACCCCATAGCGGAGAGATTAGGAATTGCAATGAAAACCCCCAATATGACAACCAGAGAGCCTATATTCTGCACCTAGGACTATTTCATGTGAATTTGCAAGCTTTATTGTGGCTGGACAGTTGCGGGGGGTAGGTGGGTGCAGTCAGGATCTCTGTAAATGTTAACATATGTGGAAGAAAGTGAGACGACAACAAGGCCCATTGATAATTCAAGAACAGTAGGCGTGGGTTGTTGTTTTTTGTGGCAGGGGGTCCTCTCTGGTTTTAAACATGGCATTGAAACTAATCATGAGATCTTAGGTTGATTCTTGGCTACCAGGAAGGTTAGAAATGAGGGATGTGTATAAAGCGTTTTGTGCGCATCCAGGGCAGCGGAGAGTGGGCACTTTAAAAAGGAGGAAGGCAGGTCTTACCTGCCCCTCCGTTACACCTTTTCCCCACCCTGCTGGCCGCCCCACAGCAGCACTGTTTGTACTAAGCAGCTAGGCTCTCTGTTTATCTGGCTGCATTTCCGTATAGACAGGAAGTTCCTTGTTCCCAGCAGGAAATGGCATCTGAGCACTACTCAAGATGGTGTCCGCATATGCTCATATGCCATTTCCTGCTGGGAACAAGGAACTTCCTGTCTCTAAGCAAATGCAGCCGGACAAACAGAGAGCCCAGCTGCTTAGCGTTGAACTGTTTTAACTTTTATATGTGTTTTAATTGTTGTTGGCCACCCAGAGACGTAAGTTTGGGCGGGGTATAAATATGATAGATAAATAAATAAATAGCTTTTTCATCCCTAGCCGAAATGATTCAGCTGGGGCAACTCGAAGAGTTTCGGCACTTGGAAACAGAGGTGCCAAAACGCTTCGAGCACATCCCTATTTGGGGGTGTTTGTTTAACAAACACCCCCCCCCAATAGATTCTCACACTCTCCCATCCCAATCTCCTCCTGCAGCATGAAGACCCTCACCCAGACAACATCACGCCACGTCTCCTTCATTGGTTACTCTCCTTTACCTCAGTAGCTGTCAGGTCAGAAAGGCAAAGTGGCCTTTGGTTTGCATACCTCCAGATTCGAGGGCATAGTCAACCATTCCGATGCGATCCTCACTATAGCGCTTCAGGGCCTGGTCCACAATGCGGTGCACTTGCTGGAACAAGACAAAGAGGACTGAGTGCAAGGCCAGGATCCTCAGCCCATGAAAGCTGCACTCGTGTCTGCAGGGTTAGAGTGGAACCATGCAGAGGACAAGGACTTCTTAGAGACGACGGTGCAGCTGAGTTGGCATCAGTCCACAGGTCAGTTGTGCATCAATGCACATTCAAGGCCTGAGACCTGCGCTGTAAACTCGTGCGGTTACTGTGCCAAAGATTGCATGAGGTCATCCAGCACCACACCATTTCTGACTGAAGAGGCATACACTGAAACTTCTCTTCTTCCTTGCCACATCGATACCACCTTGCAGGAAGATCACCCAGTGGTTTGGGGAAAGGAGGACTCTGAATAAATTCCCCCCTTGCATGCCCCCTTTTCTGCCACCTTTCAGGGAAGCAGAACCAGAAGCAATAGCAACAGAACATCAGTCTGAGTCAGGAAACCCATTTCCACAGAACTGAAAAATCTTCTGAAAATAAGCCTGGTAGCCTATTTCGGGACGTTTGTGCATGTGTATGTCCCAGAGCATGGTCTAAGAGCACACAATACACCCACCCTGCTGAAGCTGAGAATATGGTGTGGTCACTGTCGGGATGTAAGATACAGATAGGAAGTGTACTACTTTGTGTACACTGAGCATCATCTGCATGAGTGTTCACTGTACATAGATTGTACATGCGTTGAACATAACTTGTGAATAGGTTTATACTGGGCCGGTTCAGGGGAACAGTCCCACACATGCAACAACAGGAGATGTGCAAAAGGTTTGGCTGAATCAACTCGAAATCAAATTGAATCCAAATCGATTTGACTCAAATCTACTTGCACAGAATGGGATTTGTTCAAATCAATTAGAATTTGTGCACATTCAAATAGATTCGAATGAATCCCATTCTGTGCAAGCAGATTCAGGTTGAATCGACTTGGTCAAAGTTTTTACACACCCCTAGCAATTACACTGGGGCTGCACCGAGAACGTGTCTACCCTCATGTTACCAGGCGATGTGCCAATGCACTCTTGGTGCTGCGGCCCCAATGTTACCATGTGTGCATCTGAATGGCCCCAAGTTAAATAAATATGCAACCACTACTGATCTATGATCTACAGAAGAGAGAACTCAAGAAGACCCTCACAATCCATCACTCCTTTGCCAAAAGACAATGAAGCACAGGATACAAATTTGAGACTTTACCATGAAGCAGGCAGAACTGTATATTAATAATCAAGCAGACACCAAGACAGCAGCAGGGAGCACAGGTAAGGCTGAGCCTGCCACCTAGTGGACACCTAGTTGACATTCCACCCAACATGCCAGTGGGTTTAATAATTTTTTTCATTTTAAAACTGGTACTGTACAACCACAAAATAAACATAGGCAGCCATTTTTAAAGTCAATGTATGGATGCTGAGCACTGAAACAAATCTATTATTCTGATGAGAAACAGAATACCAAGAATGGCTACTGGCAAACCAAGGAGGAACAGTGACATGGAAGGAGAAACAAGGTTATTATTATTATTTACACTTTATATCCCGCTCTTCCTCCAAGGAGCCCAGAGCGGTGTACTACATACTTAAGTTTCTCCTCACAACAACCCTGTGAAGTCGGTTAGGCTGAGAGAAAGGTGACTGGCCCAGAGTCACCCAGCAAGTCTCATGGCTGAATGGGGATTTGAACTCGGGTCTCCCCGGTCCTAGTACAGTACTCTAACCACTACAGGTGAAACTCGGAAAATTAGAATATCGTGCAAAAGTCCATTAATTTCAGTAATGCAAATTAAAAGGTGAAACTGATATATGAGACAGACGCATTACATGCAAAGTGAGATAAGTCAAGCCTTAATTTGTTATAATTGTGATGATCATGGCGTACAGCTCATGAAAACCCCAAATCCACAATCCCAGAAAATTAGAATATTACATGGAACCAATTGTGATCATCACAATTATAACAAATTAAGGCTTGACTTATCTCGCTTTGCATGTAATGCGTCTGTCTCATATATCAGTTTCACCTTTTAATTTGCATTACTGAAATTAATGGACTTTTGCACGATATTCTAATTTTCCGAGTTTCACCTGTACACTACGCTGCCAGGTTGGGCAGCTCAGACAGGGTCCTCAGGTGGCAAAACACTGACCCAAGTCAATGAGTCCTCAGCATAATTCCCACAAATGGCCTGTAAAACTACAATAGAATAGAATAGAATAGAATAGAATAGAATAGAATAGAATAGAATAGATACTTGGACCAAGTGCTATGCATATCCTCACCTCTTCCGTTACTCCTATGACTCCTTCCCTTTGCAGTGTTATCCCAACGTCCCGCGCAGACAACCGCTGGTCTTCCGAGATCTTGGCAAGGATCTTGCGCTCTAGCCTCTGGAGCTGTTCCTCTAGTTCCTCATGCTGGAGGAAAAGACTGCCCACTCCATCCTCCCGAGGGCGGGACAGGAATTGGCTCAGCCATATGGGAAACTGGGCCTCCACCTAAAGCCATGAAAGGGAAGGTGGAGGTTGGTAAACACTTTTCCTCTTCTAAGTCCAGATGTTTTGAGAGAGAATGCAAATAGATTAAAGGGAATGGGAAACATCACTTCCAGTTTAGAAGATTCACCAACTATTTTTATGGGCTATGATAGAGTCTCAGGACAGGCTGGAAACGCTCACCATTTACTTATATTTTTGTATTGGCCTTTGCACAAGGCTAACAGGAGGATAAAAACAGTAATAAAATTTCAGTTAAAATACTGATCAAAAAACACACAAAACAAGAATACAGCTATGCTGTGAAAATTAAGGTCAACAACATGCTCCAATCTGATTCACCAGTTTTATGGACTAAGGAGTATTGCACAGCAAATGTATTTGTATCTTAATTTTATGTTTGATGATGAGATTAAATGCACCCATTTTTAAAAACAACCTTTCCCCCCCTTTCCATTTAAACACATTTGGCCTTGGGATTGAAGGAATTGTACCCACTCCTTGATGGAGACTGCCTGATCTGCTTGGTTTCAGGTTTTAGAAAGAGCCTATGTTCAAAGTTTGCATCTGGGGGCTAAAATGCACCAAGCCAAAATGCAAACAGATTCTCGACAGGCTCAGGTAAGCTCTATGTTTATACCAGGTAACTCCAAGAGCTGTACAAGTATATAGACAATACTATGTAGTGTAATTTTCAAGCCAATCCAGAGTTTCAGTGCTGACATTCAGATGGTTGCACAATTCACAAGAATGCTCTAGTGATATCCTCACAAAGCTATTCCATGTGCGGCCTGGAAACAATCTAAAAATATTCCTAGAAGATGCAGAAAAATGTGCGACAATGCAGAATATGTAAGAATCTAGGAAGATTCTTTCTCCACTCAATTTCTAACAAAAGTGTCTGGCTGTCACTGCAAGGATACACTACGTTTCCCCATGGGATGAAAGAGAGACAGAAAGAAACTCACATCCTTCCGGACTCCCTTGATCTGTCCCGGAAGAGACTCCACATGGTTTGATAACACATTATGATCAGAGGTCAAGATCACAAATTCCTTCTTCAGGTCTGCCAACTGTTCCTCCAGTGTGGCCATCCCCTTTCGGAAGTTACCCATCAGGCCTTCTTGTGTAGAGCTTCAAAAGCAAAACACAAAGAGTGATTTCAGATGCCCCTGACATGCAGCCAAAGAAGCAGGTGCTTAATCATTTCCTTCAATCAGTCTCTTGAACTACACTTAAAAAGCAAGCTTGGAAGTCAAGGTTCAAAAACAAGCCCATTCAAATGTCTCTAAAGTAACATTACGCTGTATAGTCAGACCTGTTTAGTTTACATGTGTGGAATATCATTGCACAAATGCACAACCATCTTGAACAGAAAGTGGAATGCTGAGAAGCTCAGTTATTTTAAGTTTCTAGCCCTCATGGTTCCGAGTCCTTAATTGTATTTAGTCCATTACAGATGTAATTGTATTTGTGCAATGCGCAAGAGAGGCCACTGAGTATATGTCCTTGTTTTGTCCTGTATATGTCCTTGCTGTTCAAAAATGGAACACAATCCCCAATCAATCTTCAGAACTTGAACAGGACGAACAGGAGAAGGCAGTCTCTTAAAGATGCTAGTGCAAAGCCTAAAGGAGTGTGTGCATTGCTTCTAACACCCTCTGCTCAAAGTGTACTCAGACAACTAATTATGGCATCTCTGCAAACAATGATAATATTTTTTTAAAAGGTTTGTTTAGAGTTATAAATTGGCTTGGCTAAATTGGGGTGTGTGTGTGGAGGGGGACTGCTTTGCATGCAGAAGACCCCAGGTCCCTGGGATCTCCAGGCAGAGCTGGGAAATATCTGTCTGAAATCTTAGAGGGGTTGCTGCCAGTATAGACAATACTGAGCTAGACAGACCAGTGGAGTATTAAGGCTAGATTGAAATGCAGCTCCCATGAAGGAAGGCCAGGTCCTCAGTGAGACCAAGTAAGGAGTCAAGGCAATCAGGTTCTAAGCAGGCCCCAACAGCAGCTACTGAAAATCTCACAGGTGCAAGAGTCAGCTGAAAATGCACCTTGTGCATTAAAAACAGAGCATGGGTTTCAGGGTAAAGGTGCCCAACCAGGGGCATAGCTAGGGGAGAGGGGGCCCGTGTTCATCCATCTCTCTGGCGGCCCACCAGTGAGGGAGATAATGAAGAAAATAGGGAGGGATGGAGCTGGAGGGCCCTTAGGAACTGGGGGCCCGTGTTCTTTGAACCCTTTCGCTCAATTATAGCTACGCCCCTGTGCCCAACTCTAATAAATATCAGTATTATGGGTAGCAAAAATTTGCATTACACACTCATAATTTGCAAACTGTGTCAGCATTTTTTAATTATAAGGGTTCAAATGATGTGAACCAATTACTCAGGTACAATGCTTCGAATATTCCCTTCTGCTGGGAAATGTATACCTTCACTTTCAAATAAGAGCTGTTTTTGAAAGATACACACATCCCACGACTCCAATTTTCATAAGACTGGAAATGCCATATCTATTTCCCCCCCCCCATTTTTACATTTATATCCCGCTCTTCCTCCAAGGAGCCCAGAGCGGTGTACTACATACTTGAGTTTCTCCTCACAACAACCCTGTGAAGTAGGTTAGGCTGAGAGAGAAGTGACTGGCCCAGAGTCACCCAGCTAGTATCATGGCTGAATGGGGATTTGAACTCGGGTCTCCCCGGTCCTAGTCCAGCACTCTAACCACTACACCACACTGGGCTCTCGTGCAATTTGCTGCTGATACTCAAAATTACCTTTGCCACTGCGAAGTCATTTGGAGCATTCGGGTCTCTGTCTCCTGTAAGAGAAAAAGCACTATATCAGGGCAAGGAAATATAGCAGGATTAGATCATGCTAACTGCACAGGAATTCACACCAGAATGGGCACCACTGCATGTACACCTGGAACTGGGCAAGCATAACAAGCCAGAACAAAATGAAGATGAAGAAATATAGTGATATACTGCTTTTTAAACAAAAAGGTTCCTAGAGAAGTTTGGATCTCACTGTGTGTGTGTGTGTGTGTGTGTGTGTGTGTGTGTGTGTGTGTGTGTGTGTACGTACATGTATGGTACACACACCAGCAACAGCTGGTGAGCAGGGTTCTCAAATGGCAGCCCCTCCAGTTACTGCTGGACTATAACTTCCATTATCCACAGTCACAATGGTCAGTAGCCAGGGATAATGGGACAGCTAACATCTGCAGGAAGGACACAGTTGGAGACCAGTGCAAGAGAGACACTATGCTGAGATGAATAAGGACAGTTGCTCTCCACCTGCTAAATACAAACAGAGCCACCACTTGAAAAAGCACCTCTCTGCTCAGTCAGCATGGCTAAATGGATTGATGGGTCTTAAGAAATAAGCCCTTTTTGGACCATTCTATTTTTTTTAATCAATCATCATTTGAAACATCTTATAGATCAGAACTTTTCTTCCATTTTTTAAAAAAATCTGCTTAGCATCATGAACATATCACAAGGACCAACAACCTGGCTAGCAGAATTGAATTCAAAGCCCAGCTCAGCCAAGAAGTTATGGGTTGGGCCTTGGACAGCTCACACTGTCCCTACCAGTCTCAATATCATTCCTTCACTTGAATTATATGTGATCAACCTCATGTGATGTTGCGAGGCTGAATGACCCAAACAAGACTCTGCATCCTGAAAACATTAAATAAAGTGAATGTGGGAAAGGTAGCAAGAGCAGTGGAGCAGCTTCAGTGCCGCTGTGACAGCTTCTGGGTGATAACGGGAGAAGCCATACATTTCACTGCACAAGGGTCATAATCTTTGTTCATCTCCTTGTTTTTACGGATGTACGCAAAAGGTTGCATAAAATCCAATAGGAAGGAATTAGAATGCTTTAGAGAAACTGCTGCTCAAGTTATATTTGCAAGATATGAAATAAATATTCCAGTAACAAAGAGAGAAAGAAAATATTGAACAAATTACTTAAGCATGCTGCTTAAGAATCAGGCATTTATTTATTTGTATTAGAAAGCAAATGTTGGAGGTGATACAGCTAAAGTTAAGAATTTTTGAAGTTGTAATCCTGTGTACATTTCTTTGAGAATAAACCACTCTGAATGCAGTGAGTTCAGAAAAATACGCATACCCATCTGGCTGCATATTTCATTGAGCAGAGTTAAGCACCTGCTCAAATCTCTACCATTGAAATCAATGGTAAACAAGTTGTTCTAGTAAGAACTAATCTGCCTACTTTCCCTTTCACTGTCTCTACAACAGAACTAAATTTGGTTCAAACAGAGGTCCACTTGCGCCTCAAAAGTTTACGCATCCTCCATCTTGAATTGGGGTGGATGACATCACCACAAGCTATGCCATTAGAGGTGTCCCTATGTGCCCCCACATCTGTACCTGGTTTGGTTCATATTGGCTGAGCCACTGAGAAGTTGATGGGGTGCGCGCGCGCGCGCGCACACACACACACACACACACACAGAGAATGCTGGGTGATCTTATAAGCCTACTGGAAAGTAGGCTTAAAAAGTGCTTAACTCCAGCTGCATCATGCCCATTCATGTTGCAAGATGCTTCAATATGCACAAACATTTTACTTATTCGATACACACACCCCAAGACATTATGCAATAGAAATAGGCAAATAAAAATGACCATAAAATATAATTGACAAACATCTGAATCCTTGATAAGCATTCAATAAATTATGAGGAAATAGAAAATATAAATGGCAATTTTGTTTAAAAACTAGGGAAAATGAGACCAGTTTAACAATGTAATAAACACTCCCAGATAATGGCATTTGTACATGTCAAAAAGTCAAGTCAAGTTTTACCTGAGAAGCCTGAGAGATTTTCTCCAAGAGACTGTCAAACTCCTTCTGTAGCCGGGATCGGAAGACATCCAACTCGCCCTGCAAGGGAGCAAAGATAGGTGAGAACCGGCATGTGTCTTACAATAAGACGCCACAATCTATATGCAAATAGCCCATTCAACTGGGACTCCTGCCCAATAGTGACTGAGTAGTGACCAACTCTAGACCCAGATCCAGGCCTTGAGATGGGCCAAAGTCTGAAAGAGCCCCAGAATGAGAGTTCCCCAAAATGGCACCCTGAAATGGCCACCTTTGGAACCAGCCCATGCCTGAAGAGCCATCCCATGCCACACTGCCACTTTTCTCAATAGTGCTGGCAACAAGCTAGGTAGGATCATGTAGAGCAGAGGAGGAGGAAGAGCGCTAGATTTCAGAGAGTTGTCCCTTCAAGACTTCCACTCTCTGGGAGGTAGGCAGAGCCCAGGAGTGGGAAGGAAGATGTGGGTCAACAACAGCTGGAGGACCGCAATTTGATATCCCTGCACTAGATGCTTTAATGACATATTTCCTCCTTGATCCCAAAATGCCTCTATCTTCTACAGTTGCCCTACCTGGATGTGAAGATCTCTATCTTTGCGGAATTCCTCTCTCATGGCCGTATCTCGTTGTCTCACCAACCTATCCAGAAGCGCCAGGGTATCATCATGCGACAAAGCTGCCCCTTCCGATGCCTTTCCTTTCTGGAGCTCAAGCACCAAAGCCGTCGCCTCCAGGGTCTCAAAACGTCTCTCCAGGGCCTGAAGCCGAGACAGTACCTGCTGCTGTGCCTTTTTACCCAAGGGTGGTCAGAGAGAAAGATTCAGAGATACACAAGACTACCATCATCCATACTTTAGGAACATCCAAAACTGAAATATTGTCTTTATGGCAGAAGTTCCCAGCCAATACATTTCATTGCTATAGGAAGCAACTTGCCATTCCAGAGTTTGACTCGCTTGTATGTCTGCAACCCCAAGTTACAAAGTGAATTCCCAACAGGGGTTCAGAACTCGCTGTGAAACTGTTTTTGAATGCGATGGCTGTCTTCAGCCTAGGTTCCAGCTGAGCAATAGCCAACATGACACAGGTCTGCATGAGTGCACAAAGATCTGCAATTTGTATTTGTTTTTTTGTGAGCCACCCCAAGTAGTGCTGTGCTGGACGTGTGGGATAGAAATATAAAAATACATATATACAGAATGCCATCCTGTTAAATAAAACAAGAACCCCTCAGCTCTGCATTTCCAAATAATCAAGGGAGATTATCTAAAATGAGAGGTGGACAGAAAACCTGCCGCTTTCCCCCACAACTACACCCCTGAGAACCATTCATACTCACCTCAGGGAGTACAGCAAAATCACCTGCTTCATACCCTTTCCTGGTAACAGAGGGAGGGGATTTCATAGCTCCCCAAGAAAACATAGCAGGATGAAGTCCAAAGGGGTAAAAATACCAGGCACCTGATATAATTAAAAGAAACAGATCCTCTGGTTAAAGATGTCTTGTAAATATTTAATAGCATTCAGTAGGCAGGCAAATTTCACTCAATGTCAGTCATATCTTATATTCAGGATCACTCGGTTAAATTAATCAGGTTTAGGACAAACAGAAGGGGGAGGCTTCATTTTATAAAACAAAACAAAACCAAAAACCTCTGTGAAAAGAATAACAGAATTACACTTTAATGCAGGGGTTCTCCAACTGGGTCCCCAGATGTTGTTGGACTACAACTCCCACCATCCCCAGCCACAATGGCCAAAGACTATTGTGGCTGGGGATGATGGGGGTTGTAGTCCAACAACATCTGGGGACCCAGTTGGAGAACCCCTGCATCAAAGACTAGAAGCGCCCTCAGGTGGCTTTCAGCCCGTACCTCATGGATAGCCACAGGGAAGGGGTGTGCAGCAGGAAGGAAGGCAGCAAATAAGAAACTCACCGTAACCAACAGCTGTCAGGAGCAGCAAGAGAAGCAGCAACAGCAGCAGCTTCTTCAGGACTGGGTAGCTCCTGGGCACCAAGGAGCAAAGGAGAAAGAGAAATAAGCACCAGTGCAATTCCTTGAGGGAGGAACGAGACATCAGAAGAGAGTGGAATCCACTCTGTGTCTCTATTCATTCTTCCGCTGATTGGCTATTCCAATGCAACACCGTATGTGACCTCATTGCACTATGGGTCTTCTCCCTCCACTGGCTGGAGGAGCAGGGGGAATATACAGCACAATGGCATCGCATCACAAGTTGAGAGGAAGGAAACATTACAACGAAGAGGAAGCAGAGAGGCACGGTGGCTCCAAGGCTCTTACCCTTTAGCTCCACCCCCTGATCTTGGCTTCCTGCTATAGAGTTATCTGCATAGCCAATAAGAGGCAGCCTGGGTGAGAACAGGAGTGTGGCAGAAAGGCTGCACATGCAATGGCGTCATAGTACTGTCCATAATATATTGCAAGAATTTTGAAAATCTCAAGCCGTCCAATTCTGGAGACATTTTCGCTATTTGCCTTCAGCCCAAAAACCTCCTCTTACAACCATTTGGGACGCCCAGCCTACCCCACTCCCATGTGCTCTAAATTCTTTCCTGACCTTGTTAAGATGAAGACGTCTAGGAGGGAGGCTGCCGTCGTGAGGCGGTACCATGCGGTCCCCAGCCACCAGTATAACAGTCCAAAGAATCGGCCTGTAAAACCCCAGAGCAGCGTAAATAACACAATATACTAAGACTACCAGGATATTGCTAGGTACTTAAAAGATAGGAACATAGGAAGCTACCTTATAATGAGTCAGATCATTGGACCATCTAGCTCAGTATTGTCTACACCGACTGGCAGCAGCTTCTCCAAGGTTGCAGACAGGAGTCTCTCTCAGCCCTATCTTGGAGATGCCAGGGAGGAAACTTGGAACCTTCTGCTCTTCCCAGAGTGGCTCTATCCTCTGAGGGGAATATCTTATAGTGCTCACACAGAGTCCCTGATTCAAATGCAAACTGGGGTGGGCCCTGCTTAGCAAAGGGGACAATTCATGCTTGCTACCACAAGACCAGCTAGCCACCTAACGGCACAACGGGGACATGACTTGATTAATGAGCCAGAGGTTGCCAGTTTGAATCTCCGCTGGTATGTTTCCCAGACTATGGGAAACACCGATATCGGGCAGCAGCAATATAGGAAGATACTGAAAGGCATCATCTCATACAGCACAGGAGATGGCAATGGTAAACCCCCTCCTGTACTCTATCAGAGACAACCACAGGGCTCTCTGGGCGCCAGAAGTCAACACCGACTCAATGGCACACTTTTACCTTTACCACAAGACCAGCTTTCTTCTCAGGGCCTGAGCCTACAGAACCACTTATGAGAATTAACCTCATTCATAGACTCCCAATAATAGTTATATAAGGTTTTAAAAGCTCCTAATATTATAATACAGCACCTATGAAGGTGGAAGTGACAAGAGAGCTGGGTGAGGCCAGGAGCGCTCTCTCTTACTCTGTGCAGCTGCCTCCACTGCTGCGCTTCCTTGCTGGAAGAGGTCATGGAGGAGGGTGGTGGCTGTTGAGATTTGAGGCCTGTGCCCCATGGACCACCTCCTAAGGATGCCCCTGATATTACTACGTTTCAGCCATATTTCTTAGCGTTGAGGCCCCCTTCTCTCTTTTGCCAGGGCGCTACTAAGCCAACTCCCCTTCATCCTCCATGGAGAGCTTTTTTCACAGTTGGGGGCAAACAAGATATTTAATTTAAGCATGTGGTTATTTGGCTGTTGACATGATAAAACCATCATGTCACGTGTGACCCTCCATTTCTGATTTTTAGGGCATCTCTCTACACTGTAGAAAAACTAGTTTAATAATTATTCTTGTTCTACAGGAATTATAGTTCTTGGGCAAGGATATCCCTAACTCCCTGCACTTTCTCCAAACCACCATTTCCAGAATTATTCAGTGGAACAGTTAAAGAGCATTAAACAGATCTAGGTTTGTAGCCCAGATATGCTTAGTTTCCTTTGCAAGTGTGGGTATGATAAGAACAATACTAGGATATTAACAGCTCTGCTATTTACCTGGTGATGTAATCACCAGCCACAGAAAAGAGCCAACTTTGGAGAGGGCATTCCTCAACCTGGAACTGGAAGTATTCTGATCCAAGCAAGTGTGGCCTACAGGAAACAGAGCACAGTTAATCCAGCAAACAAGGCAATAGAAAGCAAAGGAAATATTTCTTCATGAATCTATTTCCATGGTACACAAAGTAGAAGGAAGTGGAAGACCTGCCCAAAGAGGCATAGGGGTTTGCTAAGGAAGTTAAAAAAAAAAAACCCACCATGACACTTTCCAGTCCAAGTCTTGGTGTATACTTGAATATTCCATGAAAGTACCAATAAAGTTAAAAACCCAATATTCAAAACTTAACCTGAAAAATTGGACTGGGTTCCTGCCAAGTGGTGTGGGTTGCTCTCTGGTGGGTTTGGGATTCATAAATTAAAGGGATTCATAAATTTTAAATCCCAAAGGGGCAAAATCCCATAAATTTTAAATCCCAAAGGGGCGAAATTTGTGATTCATAAATTTTAAATCCCAAAGGGGCGAAAGAGAAGCCACTTCTCAGCTGGGAACAGGTTGGAGATTTAAAAGCTTAAGGGAGATTGTCCCAGACACTTCTCAGCTGAGAAGCAGCACGGGCTGCTCATTCAATTTAACTTTTAAATCCCTAATTCCACAAATGAGAAGGCCTCACCACTACTCAGCTGAGAAGTGTCTGGGACAACCCCCACCCCGCTTCACATTAAAATCCTTCTCAACTGAGAAGTGGTGTGGGCTGATTATTCATGGCACACAAATTTAGTAGCCGGGGGGTGGATTTGGTCAATCACTGGACAGGGGATTAAAAATATAAAGAGGTTTCCCCTTTAACTTTTAAATTCCAAACAGGAAATCCTGCAAAAGATCAAAACCATGGAAGCTAAATCCACGGTATCCAGGGGTCTCCTGTATTCTGGCTCACCCAGGAGAAAGAAATGGCACTAATTATTCCTTGGTGGTGAGCTAAGCCAGTGGCTTTATGATCGTGCTCACCACCTTGTTGAGTTGATTAACTACACCAAAGGCCATTAAGAAAACCTCTTCTATTCCCATAGATATTTTGCTTCCCTGGGGAAATATGGGGCATGGCCACAATCTGATCTTTTGTTTGTGGTTTGGCTATCTTCAGACCAGGAATCAAAGTGAGCATTACCAGCAATGCTGTTTCTCTTTTTTTTCCCATTCCTTCCCGAGACCTAAGAAGGATAACTGTGGACATGATTATAACCATTTAGTTTCAATAAATTCTTCTCCATCACTGGCCCAGGGCTATGGAGCAGAGGGGAAAACAGGTGTAACATTTAAAAAGCAGTGGGGCTGGTTTGAACATGACTTCGCTGTGTTCAAGATAAACACACAGTTTTCCAGCTCAAGACACGCTCTGAAAAGCCAGTTTGGCAAGTTGCAAGAATGGTTCAGCCTGAGCCAGGAAAAAGGCAACTGGAAGACAAGCAATGAACACCTATTGATCAGTGTCTGTAATATAATAAACACAGACACATCATGGCAACAAGGGGTGCGTGATTTTTGCCAATCCACCCTTCCCTCTGCAGTTGTCTCCCCAAAATATGTCCAAGTGGGCTGCAAAGAAAAGCCCCCCCCCCATTGCCTCTTCCCTGCTGCATGCAAGCAAAATGTGTGCTTCTTAAAAAAAAATTAAATGTGTGCAGCATTAGTCTGGATGTGAGCTACCACCCCACAAACCACTGTTTTCTAAAGTTTGTTTAAACAGTGTGAACGGATGCACAAGTAAACATATAGGCAGTATTAAAATCTATTTCAAACAGAGTGAACAGATCTCCCGAAACACGAGAGGAAGGCAAGGTGGGTGGCTGAACAAGAGGTTACCCTGCTGGTGCGCACACACACGTATATGTATGGCAAGTTGCAAAGTTAAGATCACACTGCAGGAGAAGGACCTGCTTGGACCACTGCTAAAATGTAACATCTCTCTTCCCAAGAGACCAACGATATCTTATGCTGCAGACAGAGCCGAATGGGAGGAGATTCAAAGAGCATTTCCATCCCTTCCAAGCAATAAATCAATCCCCTCCGCACAAAAACACGAGCGACAGCCTTGGTGCATCTTAGCAGGAAGGTTCCCCATCCCAGAAGGTCACTGCTGCTGCCTTCGGGCAAGGAGCACTTCTATACCTGCGTAATCATCCTCGGAGGAATAGCCAGATGAAGAAGCATAGGTGTCGTATATCTTTCTTTCTGCCAGCCCATTGATTTTACTGGACTCTGTACCTCCAGTGCCTCTTCTCCTTCTCACTGAGAGTTCATCACCTATCCAGAAAACATAAACTCTCTTTAGAAAACAAGCTCAGAGATTCTCACACATCTTTTCCTCAACAGCATGTGCAAGTAGATCCCAAAAGCTCTAGACTTGCTCTAACAAGTCACACCATGACTTGTTTGGTTTTTTTGTTTTTGTTTTGGGGGTGGGGGCAACTAACAGGTTGTGCATTCCCTTGCCTCCTGGTAGATTTTAAGTTTGTAACTTTTGCCTTCCACAGTTATGCCCATTTTAATAGAAAAGCAGTCAACAATTTTTTCTATTTACCCATCATCATCATCATCTTCTTCTTCATCATCTTATTCTAGTTTGTACATGTGGGAACTATACTGGCTGACATTCCTTGCATAGGTTTTTGTGGTCTCATCACTGAAGGCATTTGTATGGAGAAAAACATAGGAATCTGCCTTATACTGAACCAGACCTTTTGTCCATGTAGTGCAGTACAGTTGTCCTTTGACAACCGTGAGTTTCCCAATCGTGGATTTGAGTATCCATGACTGGGAAATTGTGGCAGGTCTCTCCCCCTGCCGCGGTTTCTGGCCGGCTTTCAAGCTGGCCCGTCCCCTTCTCCTGCCCACTGCCTGCTCCTGGTGGCTGGGCCAGCCTGCTGCCTCCTCATCCTCATCCCGGCGGCCTGGCCTGCTGCTTTCTCCTCCTGCTGTTTCCCCACCCCCCATCGCTAGTCATCCAGCAACTTCTCATGAGAGCTGCCACGCATGGGATTAGCAACGGGTATGCCTAGGAGAAATAAATATATAGAAGATAGATGGTTCCCTGTCCCAAAAAGGGCTCACAATAAAAAAAACCAAAACCAAAAACACAAGGTAGATATCAGCAACAGACATTGGGGGGGTGCTGCACTTGGGTTGGAAAGGGACAGTTACTCTCCCCCTGCTAAATATAAGAGGATTGCCACTTCAAAAGGTGCCTCTTTGCTCAGTTAGCAGGGATATGTGAAGATGCCATAAGTCTAGAGTGCAGCCCCCGTCAAAGAAAACCAAAATCCAAGTAGCATTCCTTCCTGGAGCATCTCATTGCTTGGGGAAATGGGGTGCATGGAACATTATTATGCAAAGTTGTCCACTTGTGGGCTTGAGCACTTGAGCACTCTACCAATTATCTAAGCACTGCTTGGAGGTGCTTTTATAGAATGAGTATTTAGGATATTAATATGCATTTTCTTGCATAATTGCAGCTTGAGCCCTGGGTATTTAAGAGAACGCCTTCTTTGCTAAGAAGCACACTGCCTATTGAGATAATCAGGAAAGGTTCATCTGAAGTTGCCAACAGCTCATCTGCAGTTGCCACTGGCTACTCAGGGACAGACCTTCTCCATTGCTGCCCCAAGGCTTTGGAACATGCTCCCTGCTGAAATAAGAGCCTCCCCATCTTTTATAACTCTTAAAAAGGCAGTCAAGACACATTTGTTCACCCAGGCTTTTAATTAAATACTGTTTTAATAGTTTGATGATTTGTAATAGTTTTAACGTTTTAAATTTTAAACTGTTGTAATGTTTTAACCTTTTTATTTGTTGTTTGTATTGTTTTGTTGTAAACCGCCCAGAGACTTGAGTTTTGGGCGGTATACAAATACATTAACTAAAAAATAAATGCTCAGCCAACTTAATCCTTTTCTTCTTCTTCATAAAATCTATTCTAGAGTGTGTGTGTAAATATGAGACACTTGGGACACAATACTATACTTCGTCTGGGAGTCTTAAATTTGTATACCCCACATTGCCTGTAGATTATGACAGAAAGCAGCTTACACAAAGCAGCTAAAGAGGATTTAGAATATAGTGGAAGCCCCCAACCCCCATTGGCGCATCTCAAGGTATTCCTATGCCATCACGGCAACATCGCAGATATGCCAACACATTCAATAGACTGGTGGAACTCCATCAGTAGAGAGCTCAAATCAGTGAGAAGACATGCGGGGTCACAGGGAGAAGCAGATAGATGCCAAATCCTACACTCCCCTTAGACCTCAGATCTACCACTGATTGAACAGGACTATAAGACTTCCCAGGCCCACATGTCAATTCACAGAACCAAGCATGGCATCTGAAAGAGTTTGAAAGAGAGGGGAAAAATAAGAGCGAGTGGAGATAAGTAGCAAGGCTATCTCCTCAACAAAGAGAAATGGCTCTGGTTAGTGTACTTACATTGGGTTTGTTCAGGTGAGACTGTCTCTGCCCATGTGATTAGGGAGGGAACATGCCAAAAGCCACTCACCCTCCACAGATGTCCCAATGTCCTTGCAGCACATCCTTTTATCACAGGGGGGCAAGGGGGCCCTGTACATCTGAATGGCCCATCTATACACACTTCAAATACTTGCTTCAATAAGATAGAGGGATGTTCTGGGAAGCCTCTGCAATACCCTCCATGGAGGTCCCAGGGGCTGCGCCCTCCATATGTCCCCATCCTGATCACATGGGCAGAGACAGGATTGTCCATACTGACCCATTACGATTTTGCAGGCAAGATACTAGCCCACTTCAGATGTTATTAATTGTAAGCGTGAGCACCGCTCATGAGGGGGAAAGCAGGGAGGAAGTCCTGCCGCACACTGTCACTCATCCCCCGGCCGTGCCCAACAACCACACTTACGCCACTGTTTGTCTGAACTGAATGATGCTGTAAGCAAGATGGCAGGCGATCACACGTACGGCACCACCCCATTCAAACAATGTTGTAAGCGTGGCCGTCCAGTGCATAGGCTGAGTAACAACGGAGTGTGGAGAGGACTTCCTTCCTGCATTTCCGCTCACAGCAGCGTTTACACTTACAGTTTATAACGTCTGAAGAGGGCACTTGTGTTATTCCAATAGAAAGCCATTTCCATGTCAAATGCAGAGCACAGATATACAAAGACTGGAAAACTGGTAAAATGCAGCTGGGGAGCATGTTGGGTAAGCGTGCACCACGTTTGCACAACTACAGCTTATACAGAAGAGAGGTCAATACTCACTCCAGTAAGAATTGCTGTCCAGTGGGTCATCCAAGGCAGAACTACTCCTAGCTGAAAAGCCCCTTCCATCAGCAGAAAAGCCCCTTCCATCAGCAGAAAAGCCCCTGCCATCGCCCAGGTAGGACTCGCTGACCACAGATTCACTATAGTAGGTGGTATGGCCCGTGGGACTGGTACCCAGGCTAGGTGCAGGAGATGGGCGCTTCACGCTGTTGGACTTCCTTCTTAAGCTCCGGCTGTAGGAGTGGAAACAGGGTTGAATGATCATATTGGCGAGATTATATATAGGGGAGAGAGAAAGGAAATGGGGAAGGGAGGTGGCAGGTAGCACAAACACAGGCTGGTGCTACCTGCTAGCAAGCCACCAAGACTCTCACCAGTGAATTGCGGTGTTCACACATCCAAGTGTTGAACTGGATGGGAGAAAGAGGAGAGGGATACCCTCCATATACTATGTGGAAAGAACCCTTAATGGTAAGTCCAAAGTCTCCATCTCTAAGGCTGTTAGGAACCCAAAGGCATACCAGCAGCTACCACATCCATAAGTGCAGGCAACAGTCTATGGTACTTGGTGGGGAGTGCGGTGTAGTGGTTAGAATACTGCACTTAGACCATGGAGAGTCATATTCAAATACCTGTTCAGCTAAGAAGCTCACTGGCTGACTTGGAACAATAACTCCATACAGAAAAAAACATTAAACGCATGTACAATGTATATACAGTATACACATGTACAGATCTATAGGCACATACAGTTCTTCTATACTAATATGCCAAATATTTATATACTGCTTTTCAACAGACGTTCCCAAAGCAAATTACACAGATATAAACAAATAAAGCAGCTCCCTGGCCCCAAAGGGCTCACAATCTAGAAAGAAACAGAAGGCAAAACACCAGCAACAGCCACTGGAGGGATGCTGTGCTGGGGATGAATAGGACACTTGCTTATGTTGTACAGCGGTACACTTCCTATCTGTAACACGCATTTGCGGGACCTGTACCCAGATTCAGTTTTACAGTTGTTTTAATAATGGTTTTATGTTTTTACAGTTTTTGATTTTAATAGTTAATTGATTTTAGTTTTGTTTTAATGTAAACCGCCCTGAGCCATTTTTGGAAGGGTGGTACAGAAATCAAACAAACAAACAAAACAAACTGAACACAGGTACAGCCATTCACAGAAAAACACACACAAGTGTACAGTCAGTCACCTGAACGCAAGAGCAGCATAATGTCTGAATAGGGGTCACCTCTTAACCTAATCTGAACATATGAAGCCGCCTTCTGCCAAGTCAGATCACTGGTTTATCTAGCTCAGTATAATCCCTATAGATCTGCCTTGCCTCCAAAACACTGCGAGAGTAACTCTCTGTCCAACATCCCAGGGAGTGATCGGGCTTACTGCAGGCATTCCCTGGATTCCCAGTCAAGAGAAAGGAGTCCTGCAATCATTTGTAACTGCTCCTGATGTGACAAGGGTCTCCTTCAGCCATTCTAACACATCCCTACACAGGAAACTGCCTTATGCCAAAACAGGCCATTGGTCCATCCAGCTCAGGAATACCTACTCCGACTGGCAGAGGCCTTCCAAGGATACAGGCGGAAGGAAGTCTTTCCCAGGCCTACCTGAAGATGCCAGGGATTGAACCTGGGACCTTCTGCGTGCAAAGCAGGTGCCCTTTTGTTAAGCTATGGCCCCAACGACCAACCTCAAAGGGTTGCTGTGAGGGTAAAACAGGAACCATGTGGACCACCCTGAGCTCCTTGAAGGAAGAGTGGGATACCCATGAAATACATCACCAACTACCTTATTCTGCTCCTACATCAAAGATCACAGCATACATGAGCACCTGCTAAGTGGGCAAAGAGGCACCTTTTTAGAGTGGCGATTTTGTTTAGCAGCGGGAGAGCAACTGGCCCCATCCATCCCCAGCACAGCATCCCTCCAGTGGCTGTTGCTGATGTCTATCTTATGTTTCTTTTTTTAGATTGCAAGCCCTTTGGGGACAGGGGAGCCATTTCATTTATTTATTTTTACTTCTCCATGAAAACCGCTTTGGGAACTTTTGTTGGAAAAGCGATATATACATATTCATCGCATAGTTTCCATACCAGTTCTCATTTCCTCCTCACCCACCAACACAGCTTAGGCTGGGATGATGTTATTAGCTCAAAGTCACCCAGGGAGCTTTGTGGCCAAGCAAGATAGGGACCTAGGTCTCTCTGGTAAAAGTCCAACACTCTATCCGTGACCAGCTAAGATCGCGGATTACGGGACAGGGCTTGCTCTCAGTTCCAAGTGAGGAGAGGATCCTGCCGTAGGTGGATCTTTCTCCCCCATAGGAAATCTGCTGCTTTATTCCACTTCCACAGGTCTAATCATGCTAATTTGATGCAGCAAACACACCAAAAAGATAGTCTTGTGGCACCTTAAAGACTAATAACCGCCCTGAGCCATTTTGGGAAGGGCAGTATAGAAATCGAATGAATGAATGAATAATTTATTGTAGGATAAGCTTTTGTGGACTGCAGACTCCAGTCCATAAAAGCCAGAGAGGCTATTCCCACGATCAGGCAAAATCAGGCTAGGGGAGCCTAGCCCGATTTGGCCTGACTGTGAGAACCACTGGCCACGCAGGCGAGCCTGGTGGCCTCCAAGTGGTAAAACCGCTAAAGTAGCCCTCCCCTAAGCCCAGATTAGCAGAGCGAGCACTCCGCTAACCCGGGCTCTAGGATCGCGAGTTGCCGCGGCACAGCAACTCACGAGTAGACCCCCAACCGGGAGGCTTAAAAGCAGGTCTCTCCAGCATGCCCTGCACGCTCACGCAGGGCATGCTGGAGCTTCCGGGGGCCACATGGCCCCCGAACTCCCAAGCCCCTGCCGGCTCTGTGATGGAGTCGGCTGTTGTGTGGGTGGTCGCAGTGGCCGCCCAGGCAGGGCTTGCTGCTCATCTGCGGGGAAAGCGGGCTTGGCCTGCTCTCCCCGCAACCCCTCTGGAGGCGGGTCTCATGGATCGTGAGACTCACCTCAGAGTCTGCCCTAGTGAAGTGTTCCGACCCAGCTAGCAAGTATAGACTGGCATAGAGCAGCCTCACAGAACTTCAGCCCTCCAGCTGTTTTTCAACTACAACTCCCACCATCCCCAGCCACAGTGACCAATAGTCAAATTGAATGGGAACTGTTGCCCAAGATCTGCAAGAGGGCAGAAGATGTGTAGCCCTGGAATGGGGAGGTGGGTGTAAACAGTGGAGCCAGGTGGCCATGAAATGCAAGTCTGTGACCTCTCTGTGTAAAATTTAAACGTCTATGGAGGTGAGCACAGTGACAACTCACTACAGTGGCAATTGGCAACAGCAAAGCTAGGGAGATTGTAGTACGTTTTGTGGGAAATGTTTTGTTGTAAAGAGGCTTCCTGTGGGTGTTTTTATTTAGGGATGTGCATGAAGTGAGGTTCATGCACAGGTTCGACGCTGAACCGGTTTGGCGCTCCGAGACACCGCTTGGGCAGGTGGGGAGGGGGGAAGCAGCACCTTTAAGAAAAGGGTACAGCAAGGCCTTACCTGCTCTCCGCCATTTCATGTGGCTTCCTGATGCGGCAGCGCTCCCCACAACAGCTCACGCACATGGTCAGCACAGTGTTACTGACCACACAAATGGCCTCCACATGGTGAAAGCCAGCGTGGTGTAGTGGTTAGAGTGCTGGACTAGGACCGGGGAGTCCCGAGTTCAAATCCCCATTCAGCCATGAGACTAGCTGGGTGACTCTGGGCCAGTCACTTCTCTCTCAGCCTAGCCTACTTCACAGGGTTGTTGTGAAAGAGAAACTCAAACATGTAGTACACCGCTCTGGGCTCCTTGGAGGAAGAGCGGGATATACATTTAATAATAATAATAATAATAATAATAATGTGCAGAGGCCATGTGCGTGCTGCAGCAGCGCATGAGCGGTTGTGGGGCGCGCCGCTGCAGGAGGAAGCTGAATGGAGCGGAAGCAAGCAGATAAGGACCTGCTGGACGCCCTTTCAGCGCTCCTCGGTGGCGCCTTGGAGCACTGAACCTGTGCACGAACCTCATTTCGTGCACAACCCTATTTTTATCCAGTTCCTCTTCTCATGCCAGTGTTCAAGCCATGTCCCAATTATTTGTTATTTATTTACTTGATTTCTATCCCGCCCTCCCAAAACTGGCTCAGGGCAGTTCACAATAAAACGAACGCACGAATACAGCAATGGGCTGCCTGCATCACACAGGTATTGCAAACGGGTTGACCCATGGGACAGACAGACTCTGCCCACTTGGGAGGTGGGCAGCACAGAAAGCAGTGTGTGTGTGTTTACAAGGGGGCTCAATTCGAACCAGTTAAAAATAACACGTTGCTACACCACAGTGGCTCACATCTGCTGCGGTTGTTAACGACTTCCTGCCTCACTTCATATAACTCTTGATTAAGTATGGATGCTCAGGAAACAGTCAGCAAGGCACATCTCAGACTGGGTATTTCTGCCTCAGTGAGTGGCGGCTCAAAACATTTTGCTGCCTGAAGCGAGAGACGCCATGAGCCACCCCCATCACCCTGTGGCTGGGGGGTGCTCAGCAGGCCACGCTGTGGAGGCAGTGGCGGCAACACAAACCCCCAGACAATGCCAACAAGCTCGGCAGAGCTAGACAGTAGAGGCAGGGAAGGTGTGGCCCAGCAGGACAAGGAGGAGGAAATGAACAGCCTATCCCAGCAGGGCAAGGAAAGGCAGGGGCAGTGGCCAGCAGGGTGCTGCGGTGGGGGAAGCACCAGAGCCAGAGTCAGCCCATTGGTCCATCTAGCTCAGTACTGCCTACACTGACTGGCAGCGGCTTCTCCAAGGCTGCAGGCAGGAGTCTCTCAGCCCCATCTTGGAGATGCCAGGGAGGGAACTTGGAGCCTCAGATGCAATTCCCAGAGCAGCCCCATCCCTTGTGGGGGACATCTTACAGTGCTCACACATGTAGTCTCCCATTCAAATGCAAACCCAAATGGGCCCTGCTTAGCAAAGGGGACAATTCATGCTTGCTACCACAAGACCAGCTCTCCTCCTCCCCTGGCAGTGAGCTAACGCTCCTGTGCCCCGCCCTGCACCCACCTCTGGGGCGACCACCTCACCCTGCCTCATGGACGTGCCACCCCATTCTCAGACGGAAACTGGGAACACAGCCTTCCATACAGAATTTGGAAATAGGATGCAGGGAACACAATCATCGTTGAAGAGAACACAGGAAAAACCTTTGCCGCAGAAAGAGAGAGTTTCAAGCTCAAAATGCGTGGCATGTTTTAAACAGCACAAGCAGCTATTTTTGCCTAGTCTATTAAACTGGGGGGCGGGGGGGGGAGAAAGAAAAAAGCACAGACAGCAATGCTCCCCCCCCCCGTGACCTATAGATTTTGTACAGAGGAGATGAGCCAAACACAATCTGCTCCCCTTTCTCTCCCACCTCTGCTTCCTGCCTGCCGCCTCTGCAGCAATTGTGGTTTTCCTGGATGGGGTTAGTGCCTACTTGTTGCACATGGTGAAGCAGGAAGGAAGAAGTTCCCCCCACCCCACCCTGTAGTTAGGTAGCAGCTACACTTGGCAGGCAACTAGGGTTGCCAGCTAACCAGAAAACCATGTCCTGCCTAGATTTTGTTATTCATTTTGCTTTCAGGCCAACTGCCAAAGCAGCAAGCAAAGCAGTTATTTCCCCACAGCCTTTAATGTAAACGGTGAAGAAACACCGTTTCCACTGGGCTCCACCATGCTGGGATTCACCCATGAACCCATAGGATAGGGTTTGACAAATACCAGGCTCCAGTAGCTATAAAGGTAAAGTTGTGCTGCTGTCGAGTCGGTGTCGACTCCTGGCGACCACAAAGCCATGTGTTTTCCTTTGGCAGAATACAGGAGGGGTTTGCCATTGCCATCTCCCGCGTAGTATGAGATGACGCCTTTCAGCATCTTGCTATATTGCTGCTGCTCGATATAGGCGTTTCCCATTGTCTGGAAAACATACCAGCAGGGATTCAAACTGGCAGCCTCTGGCTCCCTAGACAAGTTACTTCCCCACTGAGCCATTATAGCACCTAGAAATTTAACTGTGGAGCCTAGACTGGGATATTCAGAGGGAGTCTTATTTAATTAAAAAATTATTTGTCTCAGGCTTCTGTACTAAGGATGTTACTTGTAGAGGGCTAAAGAGAAGCCCCTCGACCCTCCACAGTCAGCCACTGTTTGGAAATGTTGTCAAGTGTCTATTGTTTAGCTCCTACATTTTGAAGATAGCTCTTAAATTAAAACAATTTTTTTTTTTTTTTTGGCCAAGGCCATAGGACTCTGTCCCCTGGCACTGCCCAGGAACAAGAGATGTCGATGTTAAGACTCAGCAACTCCAACCACCACTAGAACAAGATTACTCTCTGTATATTGTTACAAAATAGTGACAGGCAATCCAGATGTCTTCCTGTAATGAAATACATCTATTGCATGACCCTGTACTTCCACCACGAACAATGCAATATTTTGAAGCTGAGAAAATATCTTTCCTTCTCCCTCCCGCCCCCCTCCCGAGTATAGCCACTGCTGTTTGCTGTGCGGGATGGACTATAACTGTGTGATTGTCGTTGGTATGTACTGGACAGTATCTGTGCCACCACTAAAGAACTGACACTACTTTCCTGCTGCCATACCTTTGCATTTTTTAACTGGATCTTTTTAAGGAGGAGCAGTTTTTAACAACAACAAATATTTATAGACCGCTTTTCAACAAATGTTTCCAAAGCAGTTTATGTAGAGAAACAACAAACAAAAGAAAGATGGATCTCTCTCTCTCTCTGTGTGTATATATATATATAGAGAGAGAGAGAGAGAGAGAGAGAGAGAGAGCGAGCGAGCGAGCGCTGGCAGATTGGGAACACCCACATGACTCCACGCAACACGTGGGCCACAGTTTGGACCTGCTGCATTCAGCAAAGCAGAAGACCATGCATCTTCCTTATGTGATTGTCTAGATTGGAGTGGGCAAATTTGGCCAATCATCCACAGTGGCCAATAGGGCGTATGGGAGTCATCGTTCGGCAACAGCTGGAGGGACAAGTTTGCCCGGCCCTGGTCTAGATTTCAGTTAAGCTATCCATGCTTTACGCTGCGATTCCGATTATAAGATTCTGATTATAAGAGCTCCAATTAGCACAAGGCACATCTAATTGAAAAGAAAAGGGAGTGGGCAGAACCTCCTTAGAATTGCCAAGGCCTTGCCCCTTTTCTTCTCTCCAGAAATACTAAAGGAGTTTGAGAAATTACTTCTCTTAGCTCAGGGCAGAGCATCTGTTTTGCACGCAGAAAGTCCCAGTTCAATCCCTGGCATCTCCAAATAGGGCTGGGAAAGACTTATTTATTTTTAAAAATATTTCTATACTGCCCCAAACTTGCATCTCTGGGCGGTTTACAATTAAAATAATTTAAAACATCAAATCAATTAAAAATTAAAATCATTTAAAACACTGAAAACATTTAAAACCCAATATTAAATATATTAAAACTATAAACCTAATTAAAAGCCTGGATAAACAAATGTGTCTTCAGTGCCTTTTTAAAAGTTGCCAGAGATGGAGAGGCTCTTATTCCAATAGGAAGCTCATTCCAAAATCCAGGGGCAGCAACTGAGAAGGCCCGTTCCCGAGTAGCCACCAAACGAGTTGGCAACAACTGCAGACGGACTCCAGATGATCTTAACAGGTGGTGAGGTTCATGACTTCTGTCTGAAACCTTGGAGAAGCTGCTCCCAGTCAGTATAGACCAGACCTGCTCAACTTAGTCCCCGCCAGCTGTTTCTGAACTACAACTCCCATAATTCCCAGCCACAGTGGCCAATAGCCAGGGATTATGGGAAATATAGGCTAACATCTGCAGGAGGGTCAAAGTTGAACAGCCCTGGTATAGACAATACTAAGTTAGATGGACCAATGGTTTGACTCCCGCTTCCTATGTTTCTTCCCACTTCAAAAAAAAGCAAAGTGCTATGCATTATGCACCAGACAGGGTGTGACCATGCTGCTGCTTGGAAGTAAGCAAGGAAGACTGTGGGAAAAGAGGGAGGGTTATCGCAAGTCAGACATGGGAGTATGTGGCAAGAATTTGAAGTTTGCAGATGCAGAGACCTGGGTAAAATCACTTTGCTGACATCACTGAGATCTCAATCAGAGCCAGTTTAACACCACATTTCCTAAAAATGGAGCACTCCGATTCCAAATTTAATTATATCCACATTCTACTAGATTTATAATTTTGAAATCTGGATTGTGGGTTCCACACTTTCAGTACTAGCATTCTAAACCAAATACTGAGAGCCAAAATTGCATTTTCAAAATGCACAATCCAGATTTCTAAAGAGAAGATTCTTAAGTTAGATTCAAACTGCAAATTCGGCTTCTACAACTCGGCCTGCTTTTCTGTTAAGCAGTGGCTCAGAGATACCTACGAACACACCTCTAGAACAAAAGATCAAGGAATGTGAATTCCTCCCTACCCACAGGTCATGTCACACAGAACTGGGTTTGCAAGCCAGGGATGTGGAAAGAAGAAACTGGCGAGCTAGCTTTCTCACATTGTCTTGCAAAGAAACCCAACAACAGCCCATGGTTGACATTCCTGGGGAGATGTCTGGGTCCTCTTCTCATTGGTTCGGTTCCCACTTACCTAGCAGAACTGTCTTTAAACAGGGCCTGCTGGCTACCCAGCAATGAACTCCCGCCACTGCTGCTGCCGTTGCCGTCATCCTCACTTTGGTAATAGCGAACAGTCCCAAGGCGCTGGCTTCGTCGAGACATGGCCGAAGGAAAGCTACCAGCCCTTGCCAAGATACCTAGGAAATCTGCAAAGAGAGGGGGGCATGAGAACCAGCCGAGTATGCAGGGGTAATAAGGTGCCAGAGTAGCAGTGCTATATGTGTTTTAGCCAACTTAGTGTTTTAACCAACTAGTTAGAACTTAGATTGCTTCTCTTCCGCTTATTGATATAAGCAAGCCTGCTCAACTTTGGGGGCCCCAGCTGTTTTTGGACAACTCCCATAATGCCCAGCCACAGTGGCCAATAGCCAGGGATTATGGGAGCTGTAGGCTAACATCTGCAGGAGGGCCAAAGTTAAGCAGGCCTGTATAACACCATGGTTAGCTGAACTGGGTGTGATATAATTTTGTCTTCTAGAAAGATAACCATGATGACCACCTTTATTTCATTATTAGTGAAAAGAACTGGTTTGATCTGGACCACAAGTTCTTCCTATTAGCTGAAAATAAGGGACAAATGGTACCCAATAAGGGACAGACAATTTGGGGCTGAAATAAGGGGTGCCCCTGCTAATAAGCGACTGCTGGTAACCCTACTTAGAAGTGTCTTAAGTTCCACTTGCTTCTTCCCTCTACATAAACAATATCACCAGGAAATCAAGGGGTAGATTAAGAAGTTCTAAACCACCCCCAAATACCATCTGTCAAAGCCCAAAGTGCTTAGTTCACGGAGAGAGCTAAGAAGCATGACAAGATTCATGTGTAGAACTTCCCTGTGACAACTACAGTTTAAATCCTGTCTTCCAGCAACCCAAACATAACTACATTACACATTCAAGCCAGGTCTAATCTAGTTTAATTTTGATGATTAGAAACTGGGAGATGTAGTAATGTGGATGAACAAGAGAATCTTTTAGCAACTAACAGTAGTAGTCCCTCAAATAATTTCCAGGGTTCTTTGGCCAGGTAAACCAATATGAAGTCCAGTGTAAACGGGCAAGGTAGGAACCATTTTAAATGAACAGCACATACCCTTATTAAGGCAAAATGAGGTAAACTAGCTACCTGATTCCACTTTGTGAACATCTCAGTTCTCCAAGACTCAAAGCTGCGATGGTGGTGGTGGTGGGAAGGGGAAAAGGAATGATCTCAGAGTGGGCCAGCCCTATCCACATGTTATATTCAGCACTCACAATCTGTGTACAGAGGACACATCTGCATGAAGATAAAGTTGCTCACACATTTTGTTGAACACATGTACAGCAGTACATTCCTTAGCTGTACCCTGCATTTCAAAGGGCCTTTTAAAGTGAACACAGGTACAGTCATTCACACAACATGTACATGTGTACAAACTCCTGAAGGCAGATACAACATAATGTCTGAATAGGGCTAGGGGTAGCAATAGATTCCACTTGGAGAAAGCAGAGGAATTGAGGGCATTTCTCCTTGACCAGCAGGGGGCACTGTAACCTGCCACCTCCAACTCTTGCTACAAGCACCATTCCCAGGGCCTCTCTTTGGCTGGCATTAGCACGTGAGCCTGCCGCCAGACGGGTGAATCACATACTCAGTTGAGAGCATCAGGAGCCAAATGTGTCTGGAACTTGGCAAGGAAGCAGAGAGCTCGTGGCCAGGACAAGAGCATGTGTTCCTGCCAAGACAAGGCCAGCTTGGAGTTAAGTCAGGCGGGCTCACAGTGCCCACCCAGCAGCAACTGCATACACCACCAACTACGCTGCAGGTTTGCCTGCCAAGATGCAAAACAGCCTGTACAGCAGAAACTCGGGCTGAGCAGCCTTCTGTCTTCCACCCCTTATACGGTTATAAGTCTGCCCTCCCTCTCTCTCTCTCCCCAGTCACAACAAGCAAGCAAAATCACAAGGCTGTTCATAGGCCGTCACTTATGAAAGTCTGTGCCACAAATAATAAACCAGTTAAATTTCTACACCGCCAGGATACTTTCTGCTCCTAGAAGACACAGCTCATCTGGAAAAAGCAAACCTGACTGTTAACTCTACTGCCAACAGAGCTCAGGCTGCAATCAACACCCCTCCTCATAACTTTACAGCAACCCTCAAGAGATTCCTCCCACTCCAAATGCACAAGGAGCCATGGGGGAATTAACATCAAATCCCCAACAGCAAATGAAAAGCACAAAGGCGTCTGTTCAGTGCTATTAGGAAACTGCATCCATCCCTGGGTAGCTCAACTGAAATCTTGTATGCTGCTCCAGGGATCAGATCTGGCCTCTTTTCAGAAGGGAAGGGAAGGGAAGGGAAAGCATATCGGGATGAAAAGAGCCCTCTGTCTGTCAAGTCACTTCCTGTGCCTATTCCAAACTTCATCTCTCCCACTGCATCATGCGTGAAAATGCACAAAGTGAGAAGAACTACGGGAAATCGCACAAAACACAAAACCTTACCCGACTCAGTTCAGGTGTTTGTAAAGGCAAGAGCCAGGGTTCAGTCCTGAAACTAGTTTCAAATGCCCAGGCTCACTTGGACATGTGAACAGTCCCTTGATCTTGCTCAGAATCAAGTCACAGAGATGGTGTAAAGTAGCAGCTAAGCAACTGAGAGCTATGAAACAGGAAGCCTGCGGTTTGAATCTTGCCTCCTAGCACGAATCTGCAATTGGGGGATAATAGGGACTGGGTCGGAGTTCAGCAGTAGAGTATCTGCTTTGCATGAAGGTTCAGTCCCTGACATCTCCAGGTAGAGCTCGGAGTGAGTCCTGACTGAAACCTTGGAGAGCCATTGCCAGTCATTGTGGACAATAGCTAGCGAGATGGACCAATGGTCTGACTTGGTAGAAGGCAGCTTCCTATGTTCCTACAATAATTACAAAAGAGCTTGTAAGTGAAGCCCTTGGAATACTCTGAAAGCACTACATAAGGACTAAACATGTTGTTTCTTTTTAGTATGTGTGAAATGCCTTAAGTGCACCTGGCCTAGAAAGGCAGAACTGAAGCTGTCACAATAAATAAATAAATAGGCAAGTACTAGTATTTTCCTCACTACTGATCAATTTGGGTTGCATGCTTACGGGCAAGGGCTTGCCTTTAACTTGGTGTTTGCACAGCACCTTGCTTTTTAGGTGCTCAAGAAAGATAAACAACAACAACAACAGAAGATTATGTATCTATCTATACCTGTAGCAAATTCAGGTAATTGACTGCCTACCAGACCGGAAACAAAAGAGGGCCACTCACAAATAAGGGAGCTGTTTCTACATCCTTGGGAGACACCCTAGATATGCAGAAATAAATGTTTTAAAATAAAAATAAAATGGGAAAACAAACCTAAGCACCTATTTCAGTGAGAAAGAACTGAATGTACTCGGTAGCATCAGGAGACACAAGGGTGTTGAAAGCAGGGACAAGTTGGTCTGTCTGTACTATCCTGGAGGTGGGCATTAGGGTCTTGGGTGGAGTGGGGAATCAAAAGAGTCTCATTAGGGGGATGCAACTTCTCCTTACAGGTACCTCATACAATTAGATAACATTAATACAATAAGTATTGTATTAATAATAATTAATTATTAATAAGTTAATATTAATTAATAATTAATATTAATAAGTATTGTATAAGTATTGTATTGTATTACAGATACGATTATGTTCCTGCCCATTCACACAAATCAAGGATTATCAGAGCCTCTGAGCCTACATGTGTGGGAATGTGCACAAACATGTAAGTAATATTTTATTAATGTAATCTAATAGTATGGGAGACCGGCAACAATCAGAGGGCAGGGGGTCTAGGTTAGGGGTGTGAGAGGTTCAGGCAGCCTCCCCACCCCTACATATTTTTAATTTTATTTATTTATTTTTAAAAATAAATAAAAAGAAATTTACCACAGGCACCAGCTGAACCCTCAAAAGTTTCCCATTGCAATGTTAGGCATCACGTTTCAGTAACTGTTTGCAAAAGCCCTATTCGGAGGAAGTACAAACAAATAAGGAAAAGGGAGCACCAAGCAGAGGGGCGGGAGAGAGAGGTGATGGCGAAATTGTGTAAGTCAAATAAAGCCGCCTAATTCTCATTTATAAACTGAAACCGACGGTCGTGCAGGAGACAAGAGGAAGTCCCACCCAGTTCGCTATTCCTGTCTGGTTCACGTTGCTCTCTAGCACCCTTCAGCCGCAATGCTCTGCGTACTTACTTGGGAATAAGCCCTATTGAACTCAGTGGGGCTTACACCCGAGTAAACACGGTCGGGCCGCAGCTGGTCTTTTCTTCTCGTCTCTTGCTTCTTCCTCCTCCCCCTCCCCATCCTGGCAGGAAACTCCCTCATATCTGCAGCTCTCTGGGTGCATCTCAATAATGACAAAAGCAGCACGAGGCTGATCGGGGCTTGTTTCCTCCTGAGGGGGAAAGGAAAGAGCAGCGAAACCCTTCAGAAATCAAGCCGCTTCATTAAGAGAAGGGGGCAGAAAAAGAAGTCAAGCTTTGGTCCGGGAAGGCAGGCTGATGCCAGGAATTATGGCACAGAGCGAAGGATTTACCTGGGATGCTTCTGGGGAGGCAGGGGGTGATGTATTTGGCAGCACTAGGGAGAGATGACTCGAAGCATAAGCAGCAAGCAAAGAAATAAACCTCTTTCTTCTCGGATCTTTTCTTCTCCTTTTCGTCCCCTCAGTTTCCAAGCCTTGATTCCCAAGCGCACAAACTTAAGCTGTGTGTTGTCCTTTATCCCTTTTGTTTAAAAGAGTCCCGGTTGCGAGCAATAATTAATTAAAAGCGAAACAAACACAATCCCAGGAGCCCCCCTGCAAGATGAGAGATCTGCTGGGTGGAAGGTCGCGATCCTCCCAAATGATTAAGTTAATCCGCCGCGGAGGAGGAGGAGCTCCAGCTCCGCCCGCTGCAAACCCCAAAGCAACACCACGCGCGGTCACAATATGGCCTTGGCTTTGGGGGGAGAGATGTCTTTTTGTGCGTGCGTCTGTCAAAGCCCACACGCAGGAGCCGCACCTGACCCCGGCTGTCAATCTCCCCCCCGCCGACTGCGCCCATTGGCTGGTTTGAACAAAAAGCACACTTCTCTCTCCCCCCCGCCAGTTCCTTTTCTGGATTCAGTTGCCCGGTTGCGTAAGGAGAGCGGCCCCGGCGGCGGGTTGAGCTGCGGCAGGGCTTGGCTCCGCCCCTTACTTGAGTTGGATACATCACAGGAGGGAGGGACGGCAGGAGAGGTGGGCACGCGCCAAGGAGCTCGCTCAGGCTGCTGGGGAAATAAATAATAGACGCGCCGGCTGGGCTGCAGCAGTCAGCAATGTTTGCTCTAAGCGCGTCCTGGGGAGACTGTGTGACAGAGCTCAGCCCTGCAGGCGTGCAGTTTCCTCCTAAGCATTTGAGGCGCCCGCCCCCCTCAATTTACTGAACTCTCCCTGCAGACTTAATAACCTACATCTCCTCCCCACAAAACTGCCCCCCACCTTCAAAACAAATTAAAGCCTGAGTTGCGCTTCAGGCTTTATCCCTCTGCACTCCTTGTGATAGAGCCGTTACTGTAGGGAAGCCAGTGTGGTGTAGTGGTTAGAGTGCTGGACTAGGACCCTGGAGACCCGAGTTCAAATCATTCAGCCATGAGACACTCTGGGCCAGTCACTTCTCTCTCAGCCTAACCTACTTCACAAGGTTATTGTGAAAGATAAACTCAAGTATGTAGTACACCGCTCTGGGCTCCTTGGAGGAAGAGCGAGATATAAATGTAAAATAATAATAATAAGCAGCCACACTGATTATATATATATATATATATATATATATATATATATATATATATATATATATATATATATTATATATACACACACACACACACATATATATATATACCCATTTTCAACAAGAGTTCTCAAAGAGATTTACATAACACAAGATGTTCTCCAAAAGGACTCACAATCTTTAAAAAAGGATTATTAAAGGATGAGATTGCAAATAAACTGGATGAGTTCTTTGCATCTGTCTTCACAGCAGAGGATAGTGGCCATATACCCACTAGGAACTGAGCATCTCAGGCTTGGAGGCTGAAGAACTGGGCCAACTTGAGGTGACCAGAGAATGTTCTAATTAATCTGTCTTGACAAACTAAAAATTAACAACTCACCAGGGCCAGAAGGTATCAATCCACCTAATAATTCTGAAGGAACTCAAATTGCTGATCTTCTAGCAAAAATATGTAACTTGTCCCTGCAGTCAGGCTGTATACCAGAGGACTGGAAAGCAGCTAACCTAACCCTGATTTTCAAAAAGAGATCCAGGGGGGATCTGGGAAACTACAAGTCAATTAGCTTAACTCCTGTGCCCAGTAAATGGATGGAAAGCATACTTAAAGACAAAATTCTTAAACATATCGAAGAACAGACCTTGCTAGAGGAGAACCAGCATGGCTTCTGCAAGGGTGAGTCTTGCCTCACTAACCTTTTGGAGTTCTTTGAGAGTATTAACAGGCATGTGGATAATGGTGATCCGGGCAGGGCTGCAGTTGCTCTCTGTCACTGCTAAATAGAAGAGAGTCACCACTTTAAAAGAGGTACATCTCACCCTGTTAGCAAAGAAGCACCTTTTAAAATGGGTGACTGTCATATAATAAGGGCAGGCGGAGGTGGGGGAAAGCTGTCTAGTTCCGCACAACTCAGCTGTCTCCTCAGTGGCTGTTCTTGCTGATGTCTAATTGCAGGGCTACAGTGCTCTGCCATTGTAGGGTCCTTATAATGTTTTATATCTGAACTTTTAATATACCTGTGACTTCATTTTGTTTAATTTGTTTTGTTCCTTGGTATTTTCTGAAAAATAAAAATAAAAAGCAGCACCCGGATTAAGGTAGCTATGACTAAAGTCTCAGTAGCTGATATTCAGACTAAGTTACTCAGTATTACTACTCCAGAAGCGATTCTAAGGACACCTTATTTTCAGTAGGGCTACTTAAGAGTAATTTAGTCTGGATGTCAGCCATTGAAATTAATGGGACTAAAGTTACAACTAACTTGTCCTTGATTTCAGTGGTGCTTAGTCATAACTAAGCACCACATAACTAAGTCTGGGTATTGTCCAAAGAGTAAACCCAAAAACAAAATCCAGCACAACCTTAGGCATGTTTACCCCACAGTTAATGTCATTGGGTTCAGTGGAACTTACTCCCTAGTAACTGTGTTTAGAGGTTGTGACCTACATTTATCTGTCTTTCAAGTGCCACAAAACTCTGATTTTGCAGCAACAAACATTCTGTAGCTACCTACCCCTCAGAAATGTGTCTGTGTAAAATGTGGATATGCAAATACCTCTAAGGAAGTTAAAATGTAAGCGATGCATGCAGTATGCTCTATTAATCTTGTAACTTATTAAAAGCACAAGTAAAGTACATCAGGGAACAGTACTGTAACATACTTCCTCTGGATGGAGTTTATAGCTAAAGCATCTTCAGGCAGAGCAATACCCAGAGGGACGACTCACTGCAAAACTGGAACATGTTTAAACTAGTATAAACGGAAACTGAATTTGGTTTATTTATTGGGGAGAGGATAAATTCAGCAACGTTTAAATCAGGGGTTCTCGGACTTGAGTCTCCTGATGTTATTGGCCTACAATTGCTATCATCTCCAGCCACAACGGCCTTTTGATGGGAGTTGTACTCCAAACAACTTCTAGGAACCCAAGTTTGAAAACCCCTGGTTGAATAAATCCCAGGTTATAATATATAATACGGCTGTTATCACTAGCAGCCCAACCCAAGCTAGAGTTTTCCCCTCTCAACCCTACCAGAGTGTTCTTCACACAGCAGGCTTTATTGCGAATTTGCTACAAGGCTTTACTGTGAGTTCGAAGTTGCCCAAAAAACCGAACACAAAGAGTGGTTTTTTAAAAATCCTGCACATAAATCAGGCCACAACACGCAATGAAAAACCTGAATCGTGTGTGAGGTGCTCGCCTATAGCTCGAAGGGACTTCAGGAAAAATCTGGTCAATATGTTAACGCACATCCTCCATACTTGAGGAGATATGAGCTAAAAGCCCTGTGTGAAAAACACCCTGGAGATACTGAGGATTGACCCTGGGGCCTTCTGCATGCAAAGCATGTGCTCTATCACTGAACTGCAGTTCCTGCTCTATAGCACAAGCTCTGCAGCTTATGCTTTGCCACCAAGAACTACCAGGCTTAGGTGACTGTTCTTCTCAAGATGTCTATTTCCACCCTTTGGGAGCTGGATTTGCAGTTGTGTCTTTCAGTGCCTCTCCCATACAGGGTTCTTCAGAATTCTCTGCCGACTGAACTGTTTCACTGAAGGGTCTCCCCCTCCCTGTCACACAAACAGAAACCTTCTCCCTCAAGGCCCTATTGACAGTCATAGCTTCAAACTGATTGTTTTGCAAGGGGTGGAGGGTGTGATATAAATCTAGAAGGGAGTGAATGGCAGCCTACTTCGGAATGATCAGCACACAGTAAGAAACCAGTGTTAATGAATATGTTGAGAAGTTGCTAAGCGTTAAAAAGGAAACAAACATCTATGCAATCTGACTGATTTTAAGATTACCAGTTTTCTCCTCCTCCACCACCACCACCACCCCAGATTTTCCATCCACCTTGTACCTTGCACCAGTGGTGCATGACGAATACATCAAGTTCTCCTCCCCCCCCCATGCAGAAACAGAAGTATGTCTGCTGAATTTCCATTTGTCACAAAGCTTCTAAAGTTATTGAGGCTTTTAATGAGAGTATTTCCAGAAAGAAGAAAGTGATGCTGCTACAGGAACCAAGCGGTGGGGTGGGGTGGGGTGGGGTGGGAGGCAGAGTCATGAAAAGCTCAGGAACAACTGAGCACACAGATTATCTGGGCACACAGATAAGAGACAAATTCGGCTAGTGCTTGGACACACCATACAATGACAGTGTGGAGTTGTTTGTTGTTGTTTGCCTGCCAACAGGGAAAATAAGCCAACGCCCCAAAATTGCTCATTATATGTCTGGCTCTGGTCCACATTTTCATACCATGGGAAAAACAAGCATCTGTGGATGGAAATTAATAAATTTAAGCCAGGGGTTCTCAAACTTGAGTCCTCCAATGTTGTTAGGATACAACTCCTATCATCCCCAAACACTGCCTTAATCTTCTGCTTTATAACTTAAAGATTTTATAGTTATAATCTTAGAATGTATAGGTATAGCCTTATAACCTTATAAGTATAACCTTAATTTTACCTCCCCCCCCCCACCAACCTTTAATCTGTACAAGCAGGACAGTAACCCTGCTATCTCAAAACCATTTAAAGAAATTGTAGCCATTAATCCCCACTGAGTGAGACAGATTTATTTAGTTCTTTTAATCCTGCAGTGTAACCATCTTTCCATTCTTGGAAGGAAGTGGGGGAGAGAGCACCTAAGTGCATGCTGGGGTTTAGCTCAATCTAATAATAACAGCAACAACAGTGTAAAACAACACTTTGCTCTCCTTTCCCTGGCTACACTCTTGACATAAACTGCTAGAGATTAGCATCCTGCTCCCTCTAGAGGAATTATGAGATATTAAAATGCTGCTGGCTCATAACAGGATAGTATTTTTAAAATGTATGATTGGGGGAAATGGAAAGGCAGAGCACTGAGAGGCATCACCTACAGCATGGAGCTTTTCTACAAAAGCTCTTTGAATGGTGTTTGAAACATGCACGCACAGTGCCCTCTTTCCTTTTTCTTCTCAAGGCCACCAAAAGCTTAATGAACCTTAGTGCAAAATCTTGTAATCCGGAGCTAATTTAATACAATGAAGACCTCTGTTGCAAGGGTGGGGGAAGGAGAAACTGTGATCATTATCACCCACTTAAATGGTATAATATGTTCAAAGAGAGGAAAGAAGTTTAAACAGGCAGTATGGGTTATTTTCCAGTCATAAAAACTCAGCCATTTATCATTATGCATTCCTTGCTCTCCCAAGTTATTTGTAATATTTACCTACTGCCCTTCAAAAAATAAATGAGGATTGTTAAGAGTAGATATTCCATTAACTCCCGGTAGCTGGTTCGAATGTCCGCTGGTATGTTTCCCAGTCTATGGGAAACACTTATATCGGGCAGCAGCAATATAGGAAGATGCTGAAAGGCATCATATCATACTGCGCAGGAGGAGGCAATGGTGTAAACCCTTCTTGTATTCTACCAGAGTAAACTACAGGGCTCTGTGGGCACCAGGAGTCGAAATCACGATGGCTTCCAGTCCAGCGTTACCCAAAATCCCCTTTTCGAGAAGGGACACATTTTTCATGCAATGGGGGAATCAAGTAAGAGAGGATGTATCCGATTGCACACTGTAATCACTGCATGATAGCATCATCAGACACCGTGTATGAAAGTACTGAGACGCAGATAACAAAATCAACTTGCTATTCTGCTTCTGGAGAAGGAGGGAAGCACACACAATATTAACATTAGCCTGGAAAAGTGCATCTAAATTCATACTTTAAACAATGTAGCCTAGATTAACACTACTATCCGAATGCAGCAACGTGTTAAGATGCATGTTTCAGCTGTCAGTTTTCCACAGGCTCCATTGCACAACATGCACGGGACTTGAACGAGGCATTTCCCACACACCTTTCTCTGCCAGGGACAGGCCTCTTGTGCCACATCGCTCCTGTATTCTGTTTTTGCTTTCTGCTGAAGTGAGAATTGCCGGAGAATTATATTGAGAATTATACATGGTCAAAAGCAGGGCTGCAGAACTTGGGCCCTCCTGGAGGATTTACACACATGGCTTTTATTTTGAATCTCCTCCAGAATGGAGTGGGCCAGTCCACATATTAGCTGCATTTACCCTGAAGGCCCTGCTGGCTATCAGGAACCAGTACACAGATGACTCTGCCCCCCCCCCCCCACAAGGCTGTGCATTCTGGCTTAGCCCAAAGTCTGTTCAGCTTTTTAAAAAATCCTCTAGTTCCAGCAGCTTTTGAAAAAACCCTGGGGCTTCTGTTATGCCCCACTGCTTTTCCCTTCATGTGTGGCGTGGCCATAGTGTTTTTCAAAACTCAATGAAGGGGAGTTTGACAGCTGTGTCAGTATGGTCTGCTCGAGTATTTGCAACTGCAAGTTCTTTGTGCAGGGGGAGAGTTTTAGCAGATTGGTGAAATTCTGTGGAGGGAGTCCAGAAGGGGAGGGGGAGGGGGAGGAGAAATTATTGAGCACAAACTGCAAAATGTGTGTCTTAACATAGGCTTTAGATATGCAGAATGGAGGCTACAGCTTGATGTAACCTGAGACCTTTTTATCTGAGCTGATTTGCATGAAACTTCCCTGCCTCTTAGATGGGGTGTGTGTGTGTTGGGGGGAAAACATGAGGTGACAAAGGCAGGTTCATTATAAGAACCAGCAAAGATTTGGGTCAGATTTGGCAGGCTTGGGTTAAGCGTTCTGCTGTTTTATCTGCCTGCTTGGCAACTCATCATGCCCTTCTTAGCTGTCAAACTAACAACAACAAAGCTCTCTCACTCTCCTCCTCTCTGATGTGATTTGTGATTGGTTAGAGGAAAAATCCAGAGTAAGCCAGTGGGAACGCACAGGAAAAAGATCTGCCAGGGATTGTGGAGAAGAGCCGACCCTATGTGAACTGTCCATTTAATCCCCCAAATTAAACATCTTGCGAATCTGCTGCGAAGCAGATTTGCTCTTCAGATACTCCACGGCATGAAGGCATGTGTGAATAACTCTCAGCTGTTCTTGGACCAACTCCCATCATCCCAAACCACAGTAGCCAATAGTGAGATATGATGGGTATTGTAGCCCAACATCTGCAGGAGGGCCGAAGTTGTGCAGCCCTGGTCAAGAACAATGTTCTATTCTAACCTGTTACAGAATGTTTCACTGCCCATTTGGGCTCACCACATATTTAGATCTAGGTAGGAAAGGGTCAATGTGAACACTTGGTAGCTTGGAACTGGCCTTCCAGTCTTACTAGGGTTGCCAACATTCCATTGCCTGAATATGGGACATGAGTCGGATGTACAAAAGGCTTTACCTGGTTCTGCACCTACAGGTTTGTTTGACCCAGTTATGTTTTTGTTCCCAGGCCGCCTCCATCTGCCCAGGGTGAGCTTTAACTGGGCAGACCATGCCCCCCACTCCCACGCGGGCCATAACAGTTGCAAGTACAGAAGAACTAACCATTCTCAGAGGGCACACACTCCTTCTAATTACACCAGTTCAGTGTCATGTGAACCCAGACATGTTGGGTGGAGGATGTCGGGTATCCACCTCTGCCTGACATGCTGCCATGAACCATGCAACCATTTTCAACACTCCCCCAAAGTGCAAATTTTGTTAGAACACTTATACTGTGCATCAAAAGGTCAATCATCAGGAGGAAAACTCAGTAATGCTGCTGGCTGTATGAGCAGAATTGGTACTGAAGTTGCTGTAAATAGCCTCCTTGACTGAACTCCCCCAACCCTAATGGTAGTGGAGGAGGAGTAAATTAACTGCCATTTGGAAAACCTCAAGGCAAACCTAAATCCTCAAGCAAAGGAAAAGGAAAAACACAATAAAACAAAAAATCAGGGATCTATCTCTCTCTCTCTCACACACACACCCCATGCTAATTAAGATGCTGTTCTTCTGTCTTAAAAACAACAAAGACTCTGGTAGTACTTTGAAGACCACACACCATTCTTAGGTAAAGCTTAAATGTAAGCAATAAGTACCCTACAGTGACTATTCACAACAGCTGTATTTGGTGTTTGTGTTACTGCAGGCAGACCTTGCTGTCTCAGAGCAAAGTGAACCTTCCAGTATTGCCACATAAGCACACTGGATTCCAGAAAGGTGACATTGACATTGCTGTTTTTAGCAAACATTCTCCTTTTATACAAGATATTTTATAATCAAGGTGAGCCTTGCGGTTCGAAAACAAACCAAGCCATGTATTAGTTGTATTTTCAAAAGGTTCAGGTCTGAGTTTTGAATGGAAGATAAGGGGCAGGGTCCAGTTTCCATTAGAACATGTCTGCAAGGGATGTTTGGCTTACAAAAGAATATAACAGACATAGAACAGAACCTATACAAACACATCTGATTAAAAAGCAAGCTTGCCCATATACTGAAGCTAGCTTTTGACTTGAGCAGGTAAGATGGAAATACACAGCCAGATAGAGACAATTTAGCTAATGCAGAACAAACCAAGCACTTTTCTCATTGTTCAGCATATTTCTTATATTTTCATCACAGACACTCATTATAAACTCCATCAAACCTGCTGGAATGGCAAATTGTGAGAAATGAAGGCCTATGTGAACACTGGGGGATAATTATTCAGCACAATGCAATCTTTTTTTTTAAAAACCCAACAACCCACAACAGTACAGTTTGAATAAGCAACAGCAGACGGGTTCATTGTTTCTCCAAGAGTTGCCAAGGGTGCTTTCTCTCATTAGGGAGCTTAGATCTTTATTTGGAGAAAATAATTAGAGAAACAGCAGATAAATTGGCAGGGATCAGAATGTAAAAACCATAACATCAACACTGACACACACCAGTCAATATGGTCATGACTGTGTTTTATAGCTGCTTCTCCCTGCCACACTCAAGGAAATCTTGTGTAGTTTATTCAGCAACAACTCAATTTTCTCCTTCTCCTTTCCCTCCCTTTTCCTTTCCGACTCCTCCCCCACACTCTCTACAGGATCCCCCCTGGGACAAATGTCCAAACAAACTGCAAAATATTACTGGATAGAATACCACAGACTGCTTTCTCCTCTCCCTAAGGACCTCCAAACCTTATTGAAATACTGCAGTCAGATATTCCAATATATTTCACGCTAAGGGCTGCTCCATATATTACAATTTAATAGAAAAATAACCTATTAATGCTCATCTTACATGCAGAGATTATTGCATGCAATAATACATATGCAGGAGCCCTATTAGCGCATTATGTTTAGAGCTTGTACAATCTGTATAGTGATCTGTGCACTTCATGCACAGATCAATACAGTGTGCAATGTACATGTACAGTGATTCACATATTATAGTCAACAAATGTACAGTGGTACACTTCCTAACTGAACCCTGTATTTCAGGGGCCTGTACCCCACTTAATGAATGCATGTAGTCATTTGCACAAAATCATCTACATGTGTAGACACCTATCTGCACATACAACATGATTTCGGAATAGGTCCAGACTTTCCATTTAATGTATATATACTGGAACGCCATCACCGGCCCAGCATGTCTGCACCAAGTACCCACGGTGAAAACATGATATGCGCACTTGTCACAGATAATGATATATTATTATTAAGAATAGTGTACCATTTTCAGCATAAAAGGTCTCAAAATCCTTTACATAGCAAAAGGAAAGAGAAAGTCTTGTTTTTTGAAAACCAGTGCTTTCCATGGAGGAAGTTTGTGAAGGGTCCCTAAAATTGTTTGGAAAGTTTCAACTGGATGCCATACAATGTCCAAGTTATGGGGGAAAGGAAGGCCCTAATGAAATCCACAAACCCAGCCCCACTCCATAAACACACCCATTTTAGCCAAACGCTTTCACTTTCTAAAATGGTAGCTAATGGGACTAGCACAAAAAGCCCCCCTCCCCCCCTCTAATGATGCCCATAACCACTGGCACCTCACTGTAGCCCATAGGAGTGAGCCCTAATACTGATGAAGAAGAACATGATAGGTATTGGTATTCAACACATCAAAGGCCTCCATCCTTTCTTGCTGCTCTTATGCCTGGGAACCACCTATACCATATCACTTCTCCGGTTTCCTTAAAATCCCTCCTCAAAATCCACCTTTTCCATGAAACCTTTGGCCCAGCTCCCTAACCCCCTTACTCTGTTGCACCTAAGAAAGTGTAAATGAAAACATTGCAGAGTCTCTGTCAATTTATCCCTGCTGCTGCTGCCACCACCTCCTGCCCATTCCTTTGTTATTTCCTTTGTGACAGTTTTAGATTGTGAGCCCCTTTCGGAGGGACATGTCTTTCTCATTCTGTGTAAAGTGTCATGCTCATAGATGGTGCTTAATTATTTAATCAATCAACTAGCCTTACCACTGGTATTCCCAGCCTTTGCACAGTAAAATTCTGCCATCTTAGGGGCTTGCACTGGTCTGTTCCACTTGACCAGCTCTGGCTGTAGTGGTTCAAACAGCTGGTTTGGCTGCACTGGGTCAAACACTGATGCAGCTAAAGCAGCCCCATGGAATCTGGCCACCTTAACTTGAAGACAGAGTCCAGACACTGGGAGTGGGGGAAGGGAATGAGTAACAGTAATTAGCAAATTATATTAATTTGCTAATTCCAAAATTAAAACTAGATTTTTAACATCAGCTCTCCCTTGTTGACATTGTTAGAAATTATCTAATGTTTGTATCATGGGCGCTTTCCAGATTAGTCGAAATGCTTCCATTCAGCATTCAAAACGTAAAGAGCAAAGCACCCAGCAGGGGGAGCACTATCGTGAAAACTAACAACCGGAAAAAACAGTAACCTTTTAATGCCGGACATGCGTTTTATCAATAAATCGCAGCAATTAAATCCAAAACAAGGCTTCAGAAATGTGAACGGCACCCTGCTGTCGGCGTAGGGACTGCAGGGTCACAACACAGGAAGTGTGGAAGCACACTTCAGAGATACGCCGTGACCCCGTTGCAGGGTCTAATCTGGAAAGCGCTTTGGTAATAAATTGGAGTATCCAAAGCAGCAATTACTCATCTGTGGAAGGTGAAACCCCCTATTTTCGTCCACTAATCTCCAAGCAGCCCTGCAAGTTATTAAACAAAAATGAAAAGGAAGACAATTAATCAAACTGCATAAACTTTAATAAATTAAAGCCAGTTTCTGTATGATCCCCATTGCTCGTTGAGGTCATCTGGAGAGGTCCGTCTCCAGTTACCACCAGTTGGCCAACAGGCCCGGCCTATTAGGCTTTGTGGCTGGAGATGATGGGAGACTGAGGCAGTTGCCTAGAGCACCAGTTCTTGGGGGGCACTGCAGGTCTCTGGGCGGAAGTCTATTGGGCAGGACCTGCCTCCTAGCTGGTTTCCGGCTTGCTTTTCTCCTCCTCCCCCTTCCGTGCATGTTATCCCCACCCCATCCCTGTCTCCCACCACTCTGTTACTGATGCAGCTGCTCAGGAGGGAGCTCCATCCTGGTTTCTTACGTGTCTGAACCCAAAACAGGACATAAGTGGTGCACGTGATGGTGGGCTTGGCTTCAGTTGGGCCTGGTTGGTCACGGAAGTAAGCTCCTCACAGCCCATTAAAAGCTTCCTCTCCCTGAATTCGGTCTTGAGGACTGCAGAGCCTGCACTGCTGAGGGGAAGGAGGCAGTGGCAAGAGGGGAAGGGTGGGCACTGGATGGGCTCTGAGGTCTTGAACTCTTTCCCCTCTTTCTGTATCCCCACACCAGTGCAGGCTAGTCATTCACTGGTCATCCACATGGGTTGGTCATTCAACCCAGTGTGAATGAGCAGCCTACATTGCTCAAGTTAAAGCCAGAACTTGCTGCGCAATTCTCCGCCAGGGGGGCGCCAAAGTCAAACATTGCCCAGGGCACCGAAAATCCTGGTCCTGTGTGGCCCTTTAAGCTGTTTCGCTTCTCTTCTCAAACTGTTCCAAGGTCACACGCTGCTGTTCTTTTTCATCATTTATCAGTACTTTTTTGTGCCCTTGTGTCTCCATGCAGTTTTCCATCATGGCGATCACCTTTTGGAGCCGCCGGTCCAGCGCCTGCAAGTGAGGCTCCGCCAAAATTGGCGATAGGCGATCAGTGGCCAATGACTCCCTCATGACATCACTCAAGCGGTAAGGCTCCGTGGCAAGCAGTTGCAACCGCAAGAATGTTGACTTCCTTATTCTACAACCATAAAAGAGATTAACCAAGTAAGTATGAATAAAAACACTTGAGAAACAGGATGTTCTGTATTTTTAGAACATGTATGAGACATCAGAACCAACATCGGGGGCAATGTTGAGAGTAGAGGAACCAACAGCTACAGAATACCAGGAAAAACATAAAGGCAGTTCACATGATCATTCATCCTACCCAGTTTCAGGAGCTGTGCGCACTCCCATTTTCAGACTGTGTGAGAGTAAAAATGGTTGCAGGTGCCAGTAGAGATCATCTGTTGTATGACAGCTGGGTAAGAGGGCTCCATCCTACCCAGGAGCTGTACTCAGCTCTTTAATGAGGTAACCCCTGCTAACTGAGCAAAGAGGCACCTTTTAAAGTGGTGGTTCTCTTCTATTTAGCAGGGGGAGAGCAATTGGCCCTATCTGACCCCAGCATAGCATCCCTCTAGTGGCTGTTTCTGGTGTCTGCTTTATGTTTCTTTTTAAATTGTGAGCCCTTTGGGGACAGGGGACCATCTTATTTATGTATTGCTTATTTTTCTATGTAAACCACTTTGAGAACTTTGGTTGAAGAGTGGTATATAAACATTTGTAGGAGAAGAGGAGGAAGAAAAGCCTTCCTACCCAGTTGCCGTTTAACAGATGATCTCTGCCGGCACATCCAACCTTGCTGTTTACTCATACACGATCAGAAAACGAGAACACGGACAGCTCCCGAAACCGGGTAGGATACTAATCATACTCAGTTAATGATTGTGTGAACTGCCTTATATAGTCTACTGACAAATAATTATGTGGCTAAGCTTAGAGCAGCAGCCAGCAGATATAATGTAATTTACTTTGAATATTTGGTATACTTCTCTCCAGTTCCAAAAAGGACTCCCAGAGCAATTTTTTTTTAAAGTATAAAAGCACCACAAACAATACAAATATTTTAGAAAAACCACATATTCAATTTTCATGACTGATCTGGGCCAATTTAAACTAGCTTGAGTGCTCTAGATAAAATAGGAACTCTGTTTTAATCACAAACATGTTTCTCCCTACAGCTTAGGGAGAGGGTGGGGAGGAAAGCAGCTGAGTAGGATTCCCCTAACCTAGAGCGTGTGCATTTCACTTGGCCTCTTGCAGAAATGAGCCTGCATGCTCAATTGGGCTCTGTCCTGGTGTGTCAGCTGGGAGATGGTGACGCATGCTTTAGAAGATGGTTGGGAAGAGAGGCAATTAATGGGCTGGGAGGGAGCAAAAGGTCACAAAGTCCAACTTCCTATCCCTCAAGAGTAACTGACACTATGGCAACAATGTGCCATGAGCAGAGAACTAAGCTGAACAATATATTTTACACATTGATAAAGGACAAAAAATACCCCAAGGACCCCCAAACCACTCATGACACTAGACAATTTGATTTGGGGTGTGGGGTTTCTCATCTGTAAATGAGAAACTAAATCGGTGTGAATTTGAAGCAAAACCTGTAACTGAGCCTTTGCCCAGGAAACTGTTCTGAGCTGCAAATCAAGCACCCCCACAGACCACAGCTCTTAAAGCCTTATTCAGCTACTGGCTGTCACATCACACCCTAAAAGTTAGCATGCCGTGCAGACTGAACAAGACGAACAGTAGCAGACCCAGATCTGAGTCTCATTTCCCGAGGTCCTGGGTGGATCCTGGGAGCATCTCTTCCTTCTGTGAGAAAAGTCACCGTTTGCCACAGCAGAGACTTGGCCCTGAGTGTACCTATCTTGATCCAAGAAGTCAACTTTCCTCAATGTCCTCCACTTCCAAGAAAAAGCAAGGAAACGATTGGGCAGAAGCTGGGGGAGTGGGGAAGAAGAGTCCTTACATGCAGCACTGCTGGAGAGGAGCCAGAATGGACATTTCATCATGGGAGTGCCTTCCAAACCTGAAAAGAACAAAAGAAACATACAGGGTCTATTTTTCAGGAGAAGCTCATGAATACACACACACACACAGAGTGGGTGGGTGTGGGGCAGGCTCCCCCCCTTTTAAGAAAAGGCACATTTTGCAGTTTCAAGTCCAAATCTTGCAAATGGAATAAATTATGCAACTGATAAATGTTTGCATAATATTGTACACAATTATCCTGTTGCAAAATTGGTTTTCCATGTAGAATTTAATACTTTTGGTAGATATCAGCATGCTGTAAGCTAAGAAAAGTGTGAAGCAGGTGGCTATGTTTTCTCTAGTTCTTCTGTGTTCCCTCCCGACCCTTCCAAACTCCACAAATGCATAAGAAAGGGACGGTGGAGGGAAAGTGGACAGGGCAACATAGAGAGGAATCTAGGGAAGAGACTCAGACCACATGATGATCCTCCCTGCAACATATTGAATCACTGGCAGAAAATACTCATGCATTTTACAAGGTGTTTTTTTTTTTTTAAAGCAAACTACCAGAGACTTGCTCCTTTAAAATGTACATTCTGAAAATATCATGCATTACAATGCCACGTTTTGCAATTTGCAGCACATTTCTAGCTACATAAATCCCAGGGGTGTGTGGACAAGAAGCAATATTATTCCCTAGGAGAGAAAAGAGGAACTACAGAAAGCCGCAAAGAAAGGAAGGGGCAAAATATGCATGGATGCTTAGAGGAAGGGCTTGGATAATGTCATTGTGTTAAAGTGAATTCTGTTCCTTATGCGAGAGATGCCATTTAGTTCTGGCATCAACAACACTCATCCCATACTTTCTGGCATGCTCAAAGCATTGCTGCTAAGTGCAGAGGCCTCTTGAAATGGAGTTCAGTTCAGTATGAACTTGTCACAAGGCCGTTCTGGATCCAATTCTTGCTTGCTCTCCATTCTTGCCCTGTGTGTTCCTTCTTGTTCAGTCAGGAACAGAAGCTCATCTATGATTACTGTCTTAAGCAGGAGTGCCCTAAGCATTTCTTCAGAGATGTGGATCATACCAGATCAGAGCTGAATATCCTCCCATAGACCCTTGCAGCACATGCAGGAAAATGCATTCTCACCCTCGGCCGTTGTCCAGGTGGAGCAGAAAGGTGTCATTGCCAAACTTTTGAAAGGTCTCATAGTGATGGCGATCCATATTTCCTGGGGACAGGAAGGAATGGAAGAAGAGTGAGGATGCCAAAAGACAGAGTGGAAAGAGGAAGCTTTTAGAGAATGCCATGCCGTGGGACCATGTAATGAGTTATAAATTCCAAAACAAAATACATAAACCAAACAAGAACTATGCAGACAATATGCAAAATAAGAAGCTGAGGAATTTATTATTTTATTATTAAGGACCAACTTTATTAGGACCAACTAAAACATCACAAAAAAGTGAGCAAGCTTTCAGATTCATCAGAACTCTTCATCAGGTATTAAGCAAAAACCAAAAGAAAAAAAAGAGGGAAATGGTGGAGGAAGAGAAAAGAATGTTGTTGGTGTAGGTGGAAGTAGTCACATAGGCTACATTGTAGTCTTAAAATGCAGTGGGGAAGGTGTCTTGCAGACTTAAGTTAAGCTGTGCTCAGGTGCAAACAGATCTCTTGTTGCATCAAAGGCAACACAAACATATATTTGAAAACAGACTTCCCCTTGGAAAATAAAAATGCCAGCTGTTATTCAGTTTTGTCCCAACAGAAGTCCTTTTTGCATAGACAATGGTCATGAGATGTATGTTCACAATTATTTCAAAGCACGATGGCCACGGGGAAGAAATATTTGCCAATATTGGCTCTCTGTTAGCTGGCCATCACACAAAAAGGTTTGGCTTTGGTGTATCCACTCACACCACCCAAAATATGGGTTAACAAATTGAATGGGGCTGAAATAAATGGCCATGCACATGTCCAACAGGGATGTGTATGAACCAAGGTTCATGCACTGGTTCGGTGCCACGTGTGGGTTGTTGGGACGAGGGCTGCCATAGCAAGAAGCTGCATGTGGTGGTGGAGAGCAGGTAAGGACATGCTCTCTTCTTTTTAAGAGATCCCGCTCCCTGCTCCCTTACCTGCAGCGCTGCACATCCCTAACGTCCAAGAGCTTGCTTGGACCATCAGGACAGAGAGGGATGAAACCCATTTGTTTGTTATTTCTCCATGTAAACCGCGGTATAGAAATCGAATGAATGAATGTATGAATGTGTTTCATTTATATCCCACCCTTCCTTCAAGGAGCTCAGGGCAGCATACATTATTTTTATACACCGATTTCATCCTCACAGCAAGAGCTTCATGGCCGAGTGGGGATCTGAACCTGTGTCTTCCCAATCCTAGTCCAACATTCTAGCCACTACATCATACTGGCTCTTAGTGTAAGCACAGACAGAATTCTGTTGATAGGTATTCTTCGTTTGGGTACTACTGCACTGGAACTGCACAGGGCAAGGTTGTCCCAGTCAACTACTTACTTTGATTGCCTTGCTTAGAGAATTTCAAAAGGGCCCAATTTTCACAGCAGCTACTCAGCATTTTCTGGCAAGAAGGCCACTTCAAGATTTTTCAGGCTGAGTTTCAGCAATCAGTTTGAAAAATCTTGGCTACAGTTTACTGTTAGTGCTAAAAGAATATAAAAGCTGAAATTCAGACATCAGACAAGCTATAGCTTTTAAACACAGGGACGTCGTGAACCCTCCTGCCTACTGAGATCAATATCATCTGGGGAAGTCTGGTGACAGTTGCCACCATCTTGTTTGGTGGCTATTCAGGACTGGGCCTTCTCTGTAGTTGCTCCAGGGTTCTGGAATGCACCCCCTTGTCAAAACAAAAGCTTCTCCATCTCTGGCTGCTTTTAAAAAGACCCGCAAGACAAAGCTGTTTTCTCAGGCTTTTAGTTAATTAATTTTAATGTGCTCGTTTTGCTTTGTAAAATTGTTTTAATCATTTTATCCTGGTTTATACTTGTCTTAAATTATATACACCACCTAGGGATACACATAACAGGTGATATATAAATATGATAAATAAATAAAGGAACATAAGGGGCCAAATAGTATTTGGAAAAGAGCCATCCACAAAAGCAGTGAGACAAAGAAAGGCCTTCAAGACAATGGGAAGTTCATGGTGTGAAATTCCAGAAGCAACAGGCATACTTATGTTATCTTCTGAACATATCATGCCTACATTGTCAAGTTGGGGGTACCTAATTTGACTCAGTTTATAAGCAAGAAAAAGGCAGCAGCAAACACAGATGGGGTCATAGAAGCTATCTTATACTGAGTCAGACCATTGGTCCAGCTAGCTCAATTACGTCTATACTGATTGGCAGTGGCTCTCCAAGGCTGCAGATAGGAATCTCCCCAAGTTCTACCTGGAGATGCCAGGGAGTGAACCTGACACCTTTTGCAAACATGCAGATGCTCTACCACTGAGCTATGGCCCTATATCTTACAGCAGACAGTGCTCACATGTACTTGCCCATCCAAATTCAAACCAGGGTAGGTCCTGCTTAGAAAAGAGGACAATTCATGTTCACCACCACAAGGCCATCTCTCCTCCCCAAAGAGAGTGAGGGGCAGGGAAGGAAGCACCCTCCAAACAAGTAGTTTACCTCCCCCCAGTTGCCAGATCTATTACTGAATTATGAATTGGAGATTAAAATATGACTGCAATCCTAAACCTGATTTCTTGAAAATTAACACCACCAAAAGCAAAAGGACTTACTTCAGAGAAAATATATGCAGAATAGGAGCATTAATGCAAGATACACAGTTACTTTTCTTTCAGGAGTCTAATGTGTGGAACAAAGCTCCCACCCCCAAGGGCACTTTGCTCCTTCTGTATCTCCCCCCCCCCACCCAATATCTTTTGCTGGTGTTGCCACTGATAACAAAAGGAAAATCTATAGCTACATGGTACAGAACCATTAAGCGAAAACATTCTTCAGTGGCTTGATGTGGAGACAGACAGTCAGCAAGTGTGGGTGCTTTCAGTGGAGTGCACCAACTACCTACCACTGCTAGTGCAACATCTCAAAGACGATATTAGGCTGGCCTTGTAGGAAGGTTATAATGGCACTGAAGGCAGATATGCTGGCACACTTGTTTAGGATCAGACAATGAACACGCTCCTCCTAACTAAGAACCTAAAACTGATAAACTTAGAATTTGTTTATCTGCTTTAACTGCTGGTTTTAAAATGTATACATGTTTTAATTAGTTGTGAACCACCTTGAGACATGGTTATAGGTGGTATTAAAATGTTATTTAAATAAAATAAATAAATAACTTTGGATGATCAAACTATCCTCAGCCAAAAAGATGAGACTGAAGATGCCCTGCTATTCATACTGCAATTAGCAGGGGCAACCTGAAAGCTATTAGATGGAGCATAAGTAATTATGAACTATTAAGCAGAGCAGAAGTAATGGCAAGGGAAGGAAAAAATTAGCCAACCAAAATAATTGGCATTGATGACAAAAGGATGAGGAGAAGGAAATCTATCGTGTTTATATAACTGGTTAAAGCAATTGAATCATGGCCCAAAAGCAAATGGTGGACAAATCACTCTTTTCAGACACTCCCCCCCTCAACGAACAGAATATTGCAAATTTCACAGGTATATGATGAGTTGCTGACATAGTCAAGAAAATTATGAAAGAGCAAGGGATGAAAGCATAGACAGCCATGTTAATAGCATGTATGGAAAACAACAATTTTTAGCAGACTATAAAGAATATGGGCGTGCATAAACAGAGGCCAAATAGTTTTTGTGGACCTAATCAAATAATGTTTTGCGACAAAGTGGCAAATACGGTTCAATGTTGGCAAGTGTAAGGTGATGCACACTGGGACGAAAAACCCCAACTTCAAGTATACGTTGATGGGATCTGAGCTGTCGGTGACTGACCAGGAGAGGGATCTTGGGGTCGTGGTGGACAGCTTGTTGAAAGTGTCAACTCAATGTGCGGCAGCTGTGAAAAAGGCCAATTCCATGCTAGGGATCATTAGGAAGGTGATTGAAAATAAAACGGCTAATACTATAATGCCTGTAGTATACAGTGTACTGTGCTTGATTGGCCAGCAAACTCTCCTGACCTGACCCCATAGACAATCTATGGGGCATTGCCAAGAGAAGGATGAGAGACATGAGACCAAACAATGCAGAATTGCTGAAGGCCGCTAATGAAGCATCCTGGTCTTCCATAATACCTCATCAGTGCCACAGGCTGATAGCATCCATGCCACGCTGCATTGAGACAGTAATTGCTGCAAAAGGGGCCCAAACCAAGTACTGAATACATATGCATGCTTATACTTTTCAGAGGTCCGATATTGTTCTATTCTTCAATCCTTGTCTTCTTGGTTCCATGTAATATTCTAATTTTCTGAGATTGTGGATTTGGGATTTTCATGAGCTGTACGCCATGATCATCACAATTATAACAAATTAAGGCTTGACTTATCTCGCTTTGCATGTAATGCGTCTGTCTCATATATCAGTTTCACCTTTTAATTTGCATTACTGAAATTAATGGACTTTTGCACGATATTCTAATTTTCCGAGTTTCACCTGTACATGGTGTTACACACACACACCACAAATCTATGAAAGCTGTAGCCTTATTCAGACATTACGGATGTCTATACACACACACACACACACACACACTTTTGTGTGAATGACTGAATAACTGTTCAGGACTGGGGGGAAACCAGTTTTTGTTTCTTTGTCCCAATAGCGTTTGGTGCAAAATTGAAATGTGTTTCCCTCTTAAAAAGAGGCTAATCAAATTAGGTGTGCAAAAAACTCTGCTGCGCTCCATCTTAAGAAGACTGGTAACATACTGCAGACCTTGGGGCTCATCATGTAAAAATGCCCCCTGCCCTGCATTTGTGTTTTTCTTAACATAGCCTGAAGCTGACTTCTGAAGAACTTGAAAATGTGCCAGCTGCTCTTCCTTCGTGATATTTTAGTTGGTCCCAAGACAGATACTACACCACTTCAGCTTTAGGACTCAACATGTATAAAGGGTTTTATACAAGCAGTATGACGTTTTAAGAAGATGGAATTAATCCCATTGATTAATCATAAACACTTTATAGGTATCAATTGCTACTGCCCCAGGCGATCAATTGAGCTTGCAGATCTCATGTGTGAGAATGGCACAACCAATCTTTGAATGCTTCAGCACAAGCTCAACTCCTTTGCGCTTCAGTTTTTCCACATCTCTGGTTAACGTCTGTGAACTGGCTCTCAGAATTAGCCATTTTCTGTTTGCTTCTTCACAGCTTTTCAAAATGCACACAAAGAAAACAGTGTCAGCAATGACCTTAATTTATTTATTGTGACATGTTTTCAAAGACAACAATCTGCTTCATCCATTGTGTGAAAATGGACTGAGAAAAGTGCAAAAAAATATAGCCTCCCATGGGCTGAGTTACATCAGAGAATAAGCCACATCGAAAGACAGGTGAGAACAAGAGATAATGGGAATATAACACAATCCATTGGTAGAGCCAGGGTCCGAATAACACAGGCCACTGCACTTCAGGGATCAGGGGCCGCATCTCACACCCTAGCCATGCCCCCATCACCAGACGGGTATGGCTCGCAAATGGGGTTGCACAGCCCCGATTGCGAGTAAAATCTAGCCAGCCCCGCGCTCGCAACATGGCTGGAGTGGATCTCCCTGGAAAGGAGAGTTGCTCCGGCTGCGCTGCGAACATGGGGCTGGCCGGATTTTACTTGCAAACGGGGCACACAGCCCCATTTGCAAGCAAATCACACACACACACACCCGCATATGTTCTTATCTGATGTCAGATGCTGATGTGACATACGGGGTGTGGAGGGGGGGGCCGCGGCAGCGAGCTGTACCCGGGTCGCCACTGGTCTCCCTCCGCACCTGACACAATCATATCAGTAGATGTGTTCTGGACACGTATTTTAGCAAAATATACAGCCAGACAGGCCTGTTCTGAAGCAGCTGGCTGGCAGGCAGATATACACATGCAGAGTTCATTTGGACCTCCTCTGTACAATTGAAGAAAAAGTACTGAGCCAAAATATCTTGGCTAAAGGCTGAGCTAAAAGATCTGGACTGGCAGAGGAAAGGGTAGTACTCTACTATCCTTTCTCCTGCTAGTCCAGAGAGAGTACCAGTCAGAAGGCTCGGAAACCAGGGCTTTTAAAAAAGAAAATTTTGGAGCTGCGCAAAAGTATGTGAGTCTAATTGATGTGGGCCGTGTACTCTGATAGAACACACCTGTGCATTCTGCTTATTAGAAATCAATAGGGATGTGCATGAGTCACGATTCGAAGGGCAATTCATAACCCATCTCCTGCACCTTTAAAATGGAGAGCAGGTAAATACCTGCTCCCCTGCCGCTCGCTGCCACGTCCTGAATTGGCAGTGCTCCTCCCAGCTATCTTGGCGCGCCAGCAGCACACTCACCCAGCTGCCCCCGCATGACACCAGTACACACATGGCCTCAGTTTTAAAGGTGCAGGGGATGTGTTACAAATTGCCCTTCCAATCGCGATTTGTGAACAGCACAAGAAATCAACTCTGCCGACGTTCAGAGATGCTTTCCTCCAGCAAATCTCTTAAGATATGAACATTGATAGATACATAGATAACGATAATAAGTTTGCCTGAGCATCCTTAAACAGGTTCTATTATAGTTTTGTTTCATATATTCCCTCATGGCAATGAGCATGCTTCCAATATCAGACTCTGGGGTTCTAGAGGACCCTGGACTACTCACTTTACTTTTTACACTGTTATCAGTCACTTTTTATATGAGCTACCTTAACACAACTTGTCCATGACTTGAATTTTTGAACTGCACAAATATTCTTTTGAAACTGCACATTTTTTCCTGGAACTCCACACGTTATGTTTGGTTGCACATTTCAAAAAGGAAACAGACACTCACCCATGAGGAAGTCGAGCACAGTCATGTCAACGAGGTTGAGAAGGCGGGAAACTCTGTTGTAGGGTGGTGTCCGTCGCACATGAACACAGTAATCTTGGTCCAGTTCCCACCTTAGAAGATAGGGTCATTAAAATGTATACATTTGTGGAGTAGCTCCTTTCCATGATTAGGCCACTGGAGAAAGGGCCTTTTCAGCTGGAGGTCCATCATGCTCTTGTGTGCCTTTTAATGGCTTTCAAATGATTTTAAATTAGTCTGTCTTCTGCTGGCTGGTTCCATTACCTTTTTAAAATGTGTTTATTGTTCTTTCTGCACCACTCCACACCAATGCTGCTTTTGGATACAAAGCTTTTTTGGACCCCTGTGAACTTGGAAATGGTGGTGAAAAGGCAAGAAAAGAAGGGTGCTGAAGAGATGAGATGGTGACACCCCCATTAGAGGGCTGGGGAAATGCAGATTCTTCAGTGTCTAGGGCTAAACCCTTGCTAACTGGGTAAAGGGACACAATTCAAAGTGGCGATTCTCCTTATATTTAGCAGGGGAGAGCAACTGGCCCTATTCAACCCCAGAACATTCACACTCCTGTGAATGCTGCTGGTGTCTACCTTCGGTTTCCTTTAGATTGTGAGACCTTTGGGGACAGGAATCCACCTTCTTATTCTTTTTCTATGTAAACAGCCTTTAAGAACCTTTTTAGAAAAGCAGTATAATAATAATAATAAGAGAAGAATAGAGTAACTCTCTGCATCACCTTCTTACTCTATCCAGCCTTCTTCCTCGACCCGCTCTGTCCAGAACTTTCTTTAACCCTTTATTCTTTTTTTAGCAATACTGATCCTCCCCTTCTTCCCTCTCCCAGCATACTCACTCAGCTTTCTTGTATTTGGAGTAAGAACGCCTCCAAGGACTTCTCCATTGGCGACGTTCAGCCAGTTCCCTGTCAGGAAGGAGGGCCGCCATGGAGCCTTCGAGCTGGTCAGGTTTGCCACACAAAGCATGCTCGGTGGAACAATAGTAAGAGCACACACCGAAGAAGCAGATGTTGCCAGCTGGGGTGAACCAGAAAAAAAGGGAGGGAAGCATAGATGAGGGGAAAGCAACCCTAACAACCCACCAGTGTTGGCACAACACGAACAACCCACCCAACACCAACACCTGTCTTATGGATATCAGTGACACATGTTCCTATGGTGGCATAGCTTACATGACCATTCTGTACAGTTCCCTCTTTGAATTCAAAGAGACCAGCACAGGCCTGGTGGGCCTGTTCCCACCATGGTCCAAACAAGTTCATTTTGTGAAGAATGGACAAATGGGAAGAAAAAGCTCACCTGGAGAGATGAAGAAAGTCCTGAACAGTTTCTTGTCAGTTGTGATGTCACGAATTTCCTTGGTTATATTCACCAAACGGCCAGAAACGGGGGGAATTCTTCGGAAATCCAGGATCCTCCCCAGAAAAGAAGAGCAAAAGGAAACTAAAACAAATTCTGATCAGAGCTGAATAGATAATCTGGGATACAGAAAGGAAACCATATAAAAAGGCTTTTATTATCCTCTGGCATACAGGATAATGCAGTCTTTTTGGTTTTGCCCGATACTTGTATTGGCTACTATTTGATATAAGATGCTACGTCAGGAGCTCTGAGGCCCCTGGGGCTTGAGCCAGGACACTCACAATCTGAGGACAGCAGAAACTGCCTTATCCTGAGTCAGACTATTGCTCTGTCTAGGCCGTATTAGCAACACTGACAGAGCTTTATAATATATGTGTTGAATTAGTTAACATGTATGTCCCTTTAAGACACACAGTTGAAGGAAGGAGTAATATATGTGAATCAAGACCAGTTTGAGCCCATATAACTCAGTTTGATGAAGTTGCTCTGGAGTGAACTGTAGCTATATGGCAGTCACTAGTTAACGTGAATAGAAGTTCAGAAGTTGATAGAAATGTTAGTTCCTCTTATAATAAAATAAACAATACAAGGCTGTCCAGGGTTTCAGACAGGGTCTTTCCAAGTCCCACCTGGAGTTTCCAGGGGCTGAATTTGAAACCTTCTCTGAATGCAAAACATGTGTTTCAGCTTCAAATATGAAGGCTACAGTCCAGCGCAGCCTAATAAGCTACCATAAACTATGGGCAATCTGAGTAGGCATGTGCAACATCAGCCCTAGCAAGGGGCTAGCCTTGGAGTGGCTAGGCCTGGTACAAAAAAAGAACAGGCCTGTGGCCAAAGTGGGGGGCACCCCCTGCCCCGCCGCCATTTTTCTCTGGCATCCCTAGTAAGCTGTAACTAGACCTGACCTCCTCTGGATAAATCTGCCTAAGATGATCTCCCCTATCGTTTACGATCACTGATTAATTGAATAACGTTTGAATCCTTTACTTCCTCCTGGTGGCAGGTGTGAGACAATGTATTTCTGGTGTGGGTTGGACTTTGTGTTCAGATTGCTCTGGAGGGCATGCCAAGTGCTCTGTCCTGACTGAGAAAGAACAGCTAAGCCCACAACCATGCTTTTAGACTTGGATAAAAGGCTGTTGAAGTAATTCAATTTTTAATTGTCAATCCTCTTTCATAGATAATTCTGGATGTGAACAATTAAGAGTAGATGCCAGTGGGCTCTTTTTACAGTTTGAATGTTCTATGAAAAAAGGTTAAAAAATAAATGTAAGGAATTGTGACAACAGTTCCTGCAAATGCTAAATCCAATGCTAAATCCTTGAAATCCAAAATGAAATAATCAAATCATGGCTAAAACAGTTGTAGAAAAGATTATGGAGCAGATTATTTGTGTTGAATTGTTGGCGGATGGGAGTAGGGACAAGCATTGAAGATTTAGCAATTGCTCTCCAATATCTTGTAAACATGAAGCCAACAGAAAGATGTGTTGTTATTTTAAAGCTTCATTAACAAAATGCTCCACGTACAGCATCTGAAATTTTGTCAACACTGACCAGCTTACAGTTGCATTTTGACAAGCTAATTGCTCAATTGTATGATGGCACATCTGTCATGAAAGGCATATCTGGTGATGTTCAAGCTTTGATCTCTAAAGAACTTGACTGAAATAGTTTATTTCTTCATTGTTTTCATCACCAGTTCCATTTGGTATTAGTACATGCAATTGAGGCTATATCTGAGGTGAAGGGATATTTTGATTTACGTGAACATTGTATGTATTTTTTAAGAGGGGTGTATGTTGCTCAGCTTTATGAAGGCATTTTTTTAAAAACGCCTGTTGGTTCAAAGATGGAATGGACACTTGGATTATGGTTACAGAGTCAGACAAAGAATTAATTAATTTAAGAATTAATTATTTCCACACTCCGATGTATTAGTGCATCTCCCCCTTGTGAAAAATTTGGTCGTCTGAAAAATGAAGTTAGTGGATTGCTCATTCAGATCAGTAATCTTTCTTTTTCCCTTTCTAATTGAAATTATTCTGAAAGTACTGGGATACCTTAAACTCGTCACATCATTGGCTACAGCAGAAGAACCTGGATATCGAGGCAACATTGAAACTTATTGACTGCATTGGAGGCAGTTACAAAAAATGTGAGAAGATACTGTTTTCAGCAACACTTTTGCAGTAGCTAAGAATGCACTTGAATCTGCTGACCATTAAGAACCATCAACAGATCTTTGTAAACTCCCAGAACTTTTTTCTGACAGCACTGTTGATGGTGCGGGGTGTTAATTTTGAAGGAAGGAGTGAAGATAAACTAGAGTTCAGAAGGCTTTAGAACAGTGTTATTGACCATTGTGTTTATGAACTGGAAAATAGATTTAAGAAGAGAGCCAATACTATTATAGTAGCTGCTTGCAAGCATTTGCTCCACGATGGGAATGAAGAAAATTTGAATCCACTATGTGAAATATTATACACAATTCAGGCAACTGTATGAAGCTAGAAAACTTAAATTCAGAGCTTCAGTTGGCAAAATCCCTTTTGAAGAAAGACCATCACTGACACAATTTGCAAATGAACTCACAAAACATGGATCTACATTTAGGAACATAGGAAGCTGCCATATACTGAGTCAGACCATTAGTCTATCTAGTTCAGTATTGTTTAAACAGACTGGCAGCAGCTTCTCCAAGGTTGGAGGCAGGAATCTCTCTCAGCCCTATCTTGGAGTTGTGAGAGAGGGAACTTGGAACCTAGATGCATTTCCCAGAGCAGCTGCATCCCCTGAGGGGAATATCTTACAGTGCTCACGTATCAAGTGCCCCATTCAAATGCAACCAGGGCAGACCCTGCTTAGCTAAGGGGACAAGTCATGCTTACTACCACAAGACCAACTCACCTCTCTATTTCCTGAAACTGGTGTTTAATTTATTTATTTATATTATATTCTGCCAACATTCAAATTTTGAGGTGCTTTCTACAATAAAACACAGCCCATTAAAACAATTTAAACATTTTTAAAAATATATAAAATAAGCATATAGAGGTATGTTTTCCAGCAGTGCCCTGCCCCATGGGCAGTATCCTTCTTCTATAGTGCATACTCAAAAAGTAAGTTCTATTCAACAGAGGTCCTTTCCAACGTTAATTAAAAACTTCTTATCTGCAGGTCTGGCCTGTTTTATTGCTTTCTCTTTAGTGCAGCTGAGGGGGATTAGTGATGAAATGCCCCTTAATTAGTCAACTTCTCTTCCGCATGGTGCCCTTGTATGTTCAATTACTGGTTTTCCTTTTTGATGAATTTTTAAAAAGAACTTAAAAATTCACCTTTTTAAAGAAGCTTTTAAAAACTGCCTATAATAGTTTCTGGTTTGAATCAGTTTTAGTCCAGATTGCTTTTTATCTTTTTTTATAATCTCTATTAGCTATTTTATGTTGCTGAATCATCATCATTATCTTTATTTGTTAGCCGCCACATAACAAATTGTTCTTTGGGTGGCTCATAACACAATAAAAACATCAAATTAGAACAGAATAATACAAAACAAATGATAATAGAAAATACAGTACAAACCATTTGTACAGAACAACACTTCTACTGTGTCTTATTGCATTTATTTCTGTAATGAGACAACACAGTTATTTTATCTTTATCACTTATTGGTCTTAAGAGAACACTGAAAGCGCTTACCCAGTTTTGCTCAGAAGACTGTTAAATTATCAGAAAACCAAAGTAATGGTGTTTGCTAAGAGACCCAGGAGCTATTCTGACGATCAGTGGAAAGTGGGCTAAGGGTGCTTAGCCTGCTTTCCACTGATTGTGAGACTCACCAGGCTCGCAACTGAACCTGGTTGAGTCAAAGCGGGTCACCTGTGGCTACTCATGAGTAGACCCCCGGAGGGGAGGCGAAAAGCCGCCTCCTGGCTCCGGGATCTCTCCAGTAGGCCCTGCGTGCTCGCACAGGGCATACTGGAGCTTCCAGGGGCCGCGCAGCCCCCAAACTCCCCAGCCTCTGCCGGCTCCGTCACGGAGCTGGCAATTGTGTGGGTGGCTGATCCAGCTGCCCAGGGCTCCCGCCCTGATCGTCTGCAGGGAGAGTGGGCTTAGTCTGCTCTCCCCGCTTAGTTTCACAAACCGGGTCTCACTGATTGTGAGACCCAGCTCCCAAATTATACAATTGGAAAATTAATGGCAATACAATTGAACAGGTTAAGTGCTTTAAGTCTTGGCGGGGGGGTGTTTCAGGCTTCCGGAGGCGGGGTAAGAAATGTACATTTGGACTATATAGGGCAAACTGTGCAATGAAGTACTGCTGTGATTCTGAGATTTTTACCAGTCTGGGGGTGGGGTGTGTGTGCGCATTTTGTGCTGGTAGCCATTAAGCTGTTTCAAACTAAATCAATGGCTCAGCTGCTTTTTGGAGCTCAATTGGGACTTTATACTAACTTTGCTTTGTTAGAAGCTATTCAAAATAAATTTTGAAGAGCGGTCCTCCATCATCTCACACTGCGTGGGAGGAGGCAGTGGTATACCCCTCCTGTATTCTACCAAAGAAAGCCACATGGCTTTGTGGTCAGCCATGAGACTTGCTGGGTGACTCTGGGCCAGTCACTTCTCTCTTGGCCTAACCTACTTCACAGGGGTGTTGTGAGGAGAAACTTAAGTATGTAGTACACCACTCTGGGCTCCTTGGAGGAAGAGAGGGATATAAAATTAATAATAATAATAATAATCTGACACCAACTTGAGGACACAACTTTATCTTTACCTCCAGGGCGTTTTCCAGACTAGACCCTACAATGGGGTCAGGACGTATCTCGAAAATGTGCTTCCACACTGCATCATGACACCACAGTCCCTATGCGGACTGCAGGATGCCATTCACATATCCAATGCCTTGTTTCGAATTTAATCGCTGTGAAACAGAGCTAGGACGTTGTATATCTGGTGTGAAAAAGCTGCTCCTTTTCCGGGTTGTTAGTTGCTGCAAGACTGCTCCCCCTGCTGTTTACGGTTTGAATGTGACTTGCCCGAACGGAGGCATTTTGCTGCTGATGAGCAGCTAGTCTGGAAAGCGTCCAGGTGTCAAAAGGTGTATTTCATTCTGCCCTTAGGTTGGAGGCTGGGGTGAACAAGGTGGAGACCCGAGCGTGGATGGCAGTATTTAAATACTGCCCAAGTCGGTTGCCCCCGCCCCCCAGGTTTTAGAGGACCAGTCCCACTCAAAGTGGTTATTAAAACTGAAGAGAAAACTTCTCACGTTTGGACTCTCCTCTGAATTCTTAATTACTTAGGGCTATGAACAGGCCATTAGAATAATGGAGCAGCATCCTGGATGTTGAAATGCAGGAGAGAAGTAAACTTCCCAACCGTTCTAAGAACTGGTGGGTTACCCCTCCTCAATCCCCAGCACGTTATCTTTATAATGTGATGTCCTCAACACATCTGAGAGCTTTTACATTGGCTCATGGCAATGTTTTTCCATCGGCATGGGTGGAGGGCAGATATTTTAAAAAGAAACCTTATTATTTGCACAGGTGCCCCTGTGATTCAGGGGAAGTAGAAAATATGGTGCAAATTTTATTTCATTCTATGCAGTAAATTGATTTTACTCCTTTTATCAGGTTTGCTGGGAAGATCTATGGAATTTTATGAAAAACATATTTTTGCGGATAAAAATGTATGTGTTACTTCTTGTGTTGCCAAATTTTGCACTATTGCATATAAAATTCACCAAGTAATGGTTATGACTCCCTCAGTCAGTTAGGTAATGATGTTCACCTTACTAGGTAAACTTTCCTTATCTAAATAGGGTTAATGTGTTAGATTGATTGTACTGACTGTAGGCTGTTATGACCCGTAATTGCTGTTTATTGAATCTGGTCAAGTACCATAATAAAGATCTATTTATTCATCTATTGCTGTAATATGTTTTTAATGTGTTTTATTATCTTTTATTGTTCTATTGTAAATACTTTGTTTTATAGTTTTACTGTAAGCCGTGTACAATAAATGACATGGCTGTTCATTGATTGAAAAATAAATGAAGCAGTGTGATGAAAAAGGAAAGATTGTGCTGTAGAGTCGGTGTTGACTCCTGGTGACCACAGAGCCATGTGGTTTTCTTGGTAGAATACAGGAGGGGTTTACCATTGCCTTCCTCCCGTGCAGTATGAGATGATGCCTTTGTTGTTGTCACTGAAGTGAGCATCTGCCTCCAGCACCTTCCTATATCACCGCTGCCCAATACAGGTGACTACAAATATATATTTACAAGGCACAGTCTGGGAAGCACACTGGCGGGAATTTGAACTAACAGCCTCTTGCTCTCTAGGCAAGCTGCTTCCCCACTGCGCTACCACAGCTGATAGTGTGATGAAGGGGCAAGATATAAGTATTTTTTAAAATATAAATAAATATTTCCTTCCATCACCCCCGCCCCTTTTCTTCCTTTTATATCAAAATTAGCTATGGATGCTTCTCGTACAGACTGCTGCATCCTTCAAGTATTAGGGGTGTGCTTTGAGTGGGCTGGTGTCTTTGAGGGAGAGGGCTGGGCTGGGCTGCACTCACCTGTCCAGATGAAAGGCTGCTATTTCTGCATTGTGTCTTTCAAAGTCAGAGAAGTAAAAGAAATCTGCAGAAGTCTCCTGGTCTCGGGTTTGCCTAAGGAGAATAAAAGTGCAACCAGGTTATCAGAGAAGTTAGCAGAGATGTTCTGGATTCAAGCCCAAGCCTCTTGCAAATCTGGTGTTCGGGTGGGGGTTGCCAATCTATGGCACATTTGCCAGAAATGGCATGCAACATTATTTTGAGTGGCACTCATGGCTAGCTGTGCCATGCCCACTGCCCCAAGTGTTGGAGGACACCAGGCCGGCACAGCATTCCCCTAGAGTCGCACCCCCTGGCAACGGCTATGTTTGTGGCCGTAAGTTGCCCTGTCTGCTCCCTGGCCAAAAAATCCTACACTGCTGGAGGATCCCCCTTTTCCACCCTTCTGACTGCTCTTCTTTCTCCCTGCCACCCGAACCGCCCCCACAAAGCCACTACTCAGAGGCACCCCTGAACTTGGCACACCACTTCTCCTCTACACACTGAAATCTGTGTCCTAAACATGCAAACCAGTTCTCAGTTTTCAAGATTCCAACCACGTTTGTTTTTAAATGGAGGGAATCAGGAAACAAACAGTACAAGGCTCAAATCTTACACCACCAGAGGGCGCACCTCTCCGTCGGAAACAAACAGCAACATGGATGACTGCGTTCGCCATTTACTGCAGGGTCTTAACCAATCTAAGGCAGTAATGGTAACTGCCCTTACCACAATAGTATCTGCATGTATCTCATGTAAGATCAGTGTTAAAATGGGCTTCAGCTAACGTGTAAAACATTCACAGTAGTTTATGGAATCCCTGTTAAATGGTCGATGCAAACATTTCGCATTAACTGCTCTAGGCATGTCAGTCGAGAGCACCACCAGTGAGAAACTGTACCTGCATCTCACCCAGTCCCAAGACTGCAAGACCCCATATCGCTGGGAGACAGAAGTACAGAAGAAGGCTGCTAGTGCCATGTTAGAGCTAGCAGTCCGCTTGCTCAGTTATTTGATATACAAAGCATTTGAAACATTTTTTCCAATGCTTTAACTAAAATTGGTGCTGGCTGACTATGAGGAATTTTAATTGTTTTTCCAGACCTCTCCATTACTGTAAGACTCAGAATTGCAATCTTTTGGAACAGCTCTATAGCTATGCCTAATGTTTTATCACCTGCTAAATGCTGTAGATTATGGGCGGTTTTAGCCCTGAGTCCCTGGGTCAAAAGCCCCCCAACGGTTTGCTGGGTGCCCCAGATCTCTGGCATGTTGCTACTGGTGGTGTAGTGCTTGGGTGGGCTGGAGGAACAGCCGCAGTGTGCAAGCCAGCTGCCCCACAGCAGTTTAGCAGCTGTTCCACTAACTTTAAAACACTTTATAGCTGTTTAGCAGCCAAGTATCTGAATTTCAAAGTGCTTTCCAGAGCCATCAATTTGCATGTAAAAACACGACATGCAAAGCCCTAATGCAAAGCCCAAAAGAAAAACAACATGAGGGTGGTGGCATGGAAGAGGCACAGAGATACATATAAAAAGGTGGGGGTGGGGGTGGGCCCCAGGTCTTCTAAGTAAGGTGAAGGTAAAGTGTGCCATCAAGTCAAATTCGACTCCTGGCGCCCACAGAGGCCCGTGGTTGTCTTTGGTAGACTACAGGAGGGGTTTACCATTGCCTCCTCCCATGCACTATGAGATGATGCCTTTCAGCATCTTCCTATATCACTGCTGACCAATATAGTACCAGCGGAGATTCGAACTGGCAACCTTCTGCTTGTTAGTCAAACATTTATTTCCCTACTTAAGGTGTGGGTCTTAAGTACCTAAGCATAAGTACCTAAGCAATGCTCCTGCTGTAGCTCAAGAGGAGAACTGGTCTAGAGAGGAGAACTGGTCTTGTGGTAGCAAGCATGACTTGTCCCCCTAGCTAAGCAGGGTCAGCCCTGGTTGCATATGAATGGGAGAACACATGTGAGCACTGTAAGATATGCTCCTCAGGGGATGGAGCCGCTCTGGGAAGAGCAGAAGGTTCCAAGTTCCCTCCCTGGCAGCATCTCCAAGATAGGGCTGAGAGAGACTCACCTGCAACCTTGGAGAAGCCGGTGCCAGTCGTGTAGACAATACTGAGCTAGATAGACCAATGGTCTGACTTATATGACAGCTTCCTATGTACCTAATGTTTATTTCCATGCCCTAAAATGCTTCCCCAGCTGGCTTCTAAAGATCAGACCACAATTAAAGGCATAGGAGTAAGACAGGCTGTTTCTTTCTGGTCAGATGGCAGCCTTTCTGAGACTGCTCACTATGGGTTTACAGGAACAGACAGCCCCAGAGAAGAAAGTCTACTTTTCACTATAGCAAGCTATGCCCTCCCCCTCTTTATCACTCTATGGTGATCACATATGAAGATGGAGGCACTGGTGGAAACGAGATGGACATTCTGTCCTGCTCCCCTTCAGTGGAACAGTTCTAGTTCTGTCCCCATCACTGCAGGATGGGATTAGATTTTTGGATCCCATCTTTCAGTGATCAGAAAGACCCTCAAACAGGGATTTTATTGACACATACAAAAAGTATTGTTTCTGTAGGAGAGAGACTCATGGTGTATATTATACAGAGTTTAGGAATTGGAGTCAGATGGGGTAGAACATTCCTCTTTGAACCAGGATAGCAGATGGAGAAATATCTTTCTCTTACCATATTGAATGGGAGTGGCTCCATCAGTTGCTAAACTATGTTATAGTGGAATGGCTACTATCTTGTAATTGGGGGGTGGGAGGGGGCTTGGCTGTGGACCCAAAGAACCTGAGCAGTTCTTAAAAAAACACTGATTTCATCTAGCAGCAATTAGTATGGCACAGTGGAGGACAAGCCAAGATGGTAGATTATTTTTCAGTGATGTGGTTACCATCCAGGAACATCCAATATTGTTACTACACAGGCCTCTGTGCAGACACAAGCTAAAAAAGGACTTGCTTTTTGCCCGTGGTGAAGGTGGGGATGATGGAGACCCTTGATACATAAAGACTTTTTGGCTACCAGGGATAGGGCAGTCCAAGACATTTTGCTGCCTGAAGCGAAAGACCATATGGCACTCCACCTTCTCATCTGCAGGTGGATACTCAGCATTCTCAAACCAGGCTGCCAAGGCAGCAGCGGTAGCACATGAGCACTCTCAGACAATGCCACCAAGCCAGACAATGGTGGTAGGGGCATTCCTAGCTCGTGTCAGTGGGAAAGGGAAAGAGGAAGGAAAGGGAAAAAGGACGAGCACCCCAGTGGGGAGAAAAAAAGGGAAATTAACAGCAGGCCCCAGTGGGGTCAGGAAGGGCAGTGGCAGCAGGTGGCAGGGAAGCCCATGGGATAGAGCCCGTGGGGGCAGGAGGCTGGTGCTTTCCACACCCTGCACCCCTCCTCATACCCACACCCAAGGCAACCACCTCACCCTGCACCATGGAGGAGCCACGCCACCCCTACCGAGTACTAATGAGGGCATTTGCAGAGGGTAAAGTTAGCATTCTGTTTCCCAGGTGGAGTCACTCAACTGCTAATGCAGCGTATGGAAAGGAGCTTGGATTCAGGACACTGGCACAAGTTTATTAAATGTGCTGGCTTTACTCACTTCATGGGTTTGAAGAGGGCCTGCCCATGATTGGGAAAGGTCATGATCAGTTTCAGTTGGGTCCCTCCGGTCTTCTGGACTGAAATGACACAACAGGAATCAGGAGTCATGAGGCGGCATGAGCTGAGTTGCTACCTCTCCCAGCTAGGAGGAAGAGGAAGAAGCATGGATGTCCTAATTTGCATTCTCATAAAAATTAATAAAAGCACTGGTTGGCACTGAGGCAGAACTAGGACCATCTCCCAGAAGCACACTCCCCTCACCTCTCCCCATCCGGATGGTTTAACTGGCTAGGTGCCAAACCTAGAGGGAGGGAGGAAACATGAAGCTCGACGGGAAGGACAGAGGTTGGGGGGGGGCAGAAGTGCATCTAGGCAATTTTGGAGACTGGACCTAAAGGCCCTTGGAGGCCCCCCCCACCCTGCTGTAAGTTCAGCATCATCCCCCTACACACACACACACACACAAACACACACACACACACACTGACACATGCAGTATTTTTAACACGTGGGTTCTTGAGGGCACAAACAGCAACTGAACTGAACTCACAAGAAGTTAAGAATATAAAACAGGTAGATTTATGCAGATATGCATTAGCAGAAACATTTCAACAAACATCATCTTCCCATCCCACCTATTTTTTTCTTCCTCTCCCCTCTCTGTCTCTAAAGTAGCCGACACAGGTCACACCCGGCAATCACACCACCCAGGACAGACTAAAGAGGATATGGGGGCCCCGGGGTATGTAGAGGCCCTGGACTTCAGCCCCAAAGTCCAGGGGGGAAAGCACCTCTGTTGGGGGGAGGTAGTGGAAAGAAAGAACAGAGGAGTGTGTGGGGGGATCAAAATGTGGGACTTGATACCTGAGCTGATAATCTCCTGTGTGGCCAAATCCTCCATCAAGACATGACGGGTGGGGTCATGGCGGGAATACAGTTCATAGCGATTGATGCCAGTGTGAAACTGGAGCCACGCAGGGTTGGTATGGTATGGTGTAAAGAGATCAGCCTTACTGCTGGACCTGCAGACCCCGCCGCCACACACAATAACAATGGTACTTAGTGCTGTTATACACATATATTTTCGATCACAGTCGGTTAGCAATCTCAGTGGCACTCAAATTGTCAGGTAGACCAGCCTCACTCTCTCACACGGGGCTAGGAATACAGGGTACCTGCACACTTTCCCTATGTACCTACTTCCATTGGGGCTTCAAGTCCTGGCCACATTTCCAAATATTTTATATACTCATTAATTCCAGAGGTACAACCACATTTATTAGCATGCTGGGGGGTTTTTTGGGGTGGGGGGGGGCAATGTATGGAGAGAAATCATTCTTTTTTATGCTGCATAATGCAATTTTGCTAAGAAACATTTATACACCACTTGGCATACTTTCTGGAGCCACCTAATGGCACAGCGGGGAAATGACTTGCCTAGCGAACAAGAGGTTGCTGGTTTGAATCCCTGCTGGTACCTATATTGGGCAGCCGCGATATAGGAAGGTGCTGAAAGGCATCATCTCACACTGTGCAGGAGGAGGCAATGGTAAACCCCTCCTGTATTCTGCCAAAGACAACCACATGGCCCTGAGTCGACACTGACTCAAGGCACAACTTTACTTAAGCATACTGTCTATAGCAGGGAATGTCACTAATAAATGGAATAAGTCAGGGGTTTCCACCAACAGGAGGTATGAGTACTATCATTCATTCATTCATTCATTCGATTTCTATACTGCCCTTCCAAAAATGGCTCAGGGCGGTTTACACAGAGAAATAACAAATAAATAAGATGGGTCCCTGTCCCCAAAAGGCTCACATTCTAAAAAGAAACACGATAGACATCAGCAACTGTCACTGGAGGTACTGTGCTGGGGGTGGATAGGGCCAGTTACTCTCCCCCTGCTAAATAAAGAGAATCACCACATTAAAAGGTGCCTCTTTGCCAAGTTAGCAGGGTTTTTCCAAGTACTAGGGGTACTTGAAGGGCTCCCTGGTGGTACTTGAAGCCCTCCTGCCTTGGACTGGCTACATGTGTATCCCTCTCCTCGGCCTGACTGACAGGCTTCAGAAAATTAGCTGAGTATTCCTATTGAAGTTAATCAGACAAGTACCAGTAATCGCAGTAAGACTGCTTCTGAGTAACTTAGTGTGGATGAGAGCCCGTGGCTGGAGCAGCCTGTTTCATAACGGTAACATTTAAATTTGTGTGGGTGCATGTTTGCGGGTATGCAGCAGTATTCCTTGTAACAGGGATTCCCAGATGTTGTTGACTACAACTCCCAGCATTCCCCAGCTGCCATGGGGAATGCTGGGCATTATGGGAGTTGTAGTCAACGGAAGCTGGGGATCGTTGTAACAGGGAACACTGGCGCTCACATGCACGTGCACACACAAACACACACACACAAGTCCCGATGGGGTACCTAAGCTGAAGGTTTGTGACAGAAGGGATACACTTGTTAAAAGAGATTCGGAACCCCTGCTGTAAGCAAACATGGCAGCTTGAACTAGAAAACCAGTGGCCACTGGGAGCAACAAAGGAAGGCACTGCAGAGAGTGGAGAAGAGGGGAAGGATGAGTGAGCCCTGGGAATGAGGAAAGAGGCAATTGTTCTGCAATCCACATTTACCTTTAGTCAGAGCCAGCCGTAGGATAAATAGTGGCCTGGACAAGGAGTGCCTTTGGCATCCCCTTTCCCAAGGTTTAGCCGTGTTGCCAAGTTGTGTCACTTGTGCAGGATTGCAGAACCTAGCAGTGGAACAAGCTGTACTGTTTTCGAGCAATGCCCATGAAAAAGGCCTAGAGCTGCTTCTCAATAATTTTCTGGTCTGCTGCCAGTGTTGCACCACTGCTCCAGTCCTGGGATCTCACTGAAGTCTTGCAAGCCTGTTCAGCAGCTTCACTACGGGCAGTCTATTCAAATAGCAAGCCACCAAGCTCTGCTTGGCACTCCCTTCAGATAGGTGCCCACCCCGTAGCCGGTCCTGCCCTCAAGGGCAAATTAGAATGAAACAGAAGTTGCAGACAGTACTGTACCATATTTTCATTTCATCTCAGAGTTGCACTCACGGTGGCATAATGAGATAAAGGGATAAAAGAACCATTATATAAACAATTGGTTCACCACATGAACTTGGGGTGTGCTGTTAACAGAGGAAGGAAGGAAGGAAAATATAGTGCTCAACTTCAGGCAGCAAAAGGTCACAAGCTGTCCCTGGACTTGGTTATGAACATACATAAGGCCAGCTCTGAAGCAGATGAATGCCAAACTGAATGGACCATGCAGCTGTCCCTAAGTTCCTGAAAGAAAGAGAGAATCTCTCACCATTCATCACTTCCACTACTTTTCACGTAGAGCTTCACCTTGGGTTTCTTAATAAACAGCTTGTCTTTCTTTGTAATCTTTGGGGTTGGAATCTTATAGAGAGGATGATCAAAAAGGGCAGCCAGCTTAGACTTGCCTGTCCCCCCTGTTTTTGCTTCTGATTGTTCCTTGACATTGTGGCTTTGAAGAACCCCATCACTCCCGCCACCAGTATGTGATCCACCTTCCAGAGACCGAAGTCCTTTCTCCAAGGAGCTGTTGCTACCACTGAAGTCCTGAAGAATCCTCAGGTTCAACTTATTCTGGACTGACGAGATGGGACTGGAAGGTAGGACACCCATGAAATCTGTTACTTTTGGGGTGTAGACACAGGAATTATGCCCCACAGGGATTGCTAGGTCCAACACTATGTGGATCAGGACAGCCAAAAGGAGGAAAAAGAAAACAATAACTTTAAATTTCCTTTGGAGCAGAGAAGGCAAGTGATGTGCCATCCTTCTAATATTCAGGATGTTGGCGAGACAAAAATGTGGTAAGAACAAGTTGTGTGAGTAGGAAAAAGTATGTTCTGCAGCTTGATACCCACTAAAAACAATGGAAGGATCCCATCCAGCTATGGAGAAAGTTAGATTTTTGGAGTCAGATTTCCAGTGTTAGAATCCAAACGCAAAATGCAGAAGTTCACATTCTTCAGGCAAAAGAAAAGGTTTTAAAAGAACTGTCTCCACATGCACCAATCATTGCCCCAAAGTAAAAATAAAAATATTTTTTATGTAAGCCCGTTTTCAGTAAAAAGCATTCCTTTCATGTAGAAATCTTCAGCAGGAAAGCAGCAAGAAAAGAGGCTGCAGATGAATTTATCAGTGTTGATAAGGGAAGAGCAGGCAGTGCCAAGGTTAACATGAACAGGTCAAGCTCCAAATCAAATATCAAAAGACTGAAGAGGCTTGTGGCATTGACTAAACTACCTTCTCACATGACAAACCCTGGAGCCCTCCCATCCCAACATGGCCACAACCCCATTTCCTCCATTGACCCATACAGACATATCACATGCTCAACAGATACACTCCTCTAGCTACATCTACATGCCTTCATTCTTTCTTTCTTTTTTAAACATAGGGCCATAGTTCCTTTCAAGAGTGGTGGTATGGGGCAGGGCCAGACTGGGGGCACTGAGAGGGCGGTGAAATGTATGTGGGGAGGGAGTCGGGTTTTGAGCAGAATGGGTAATTAAGGGTGGGAGTATTCCCTGCTGCTGAGTGTGGTGGGGCGCACTGGAAATATGCCTTGTGGGCCAGTCCAAGCATGGGTATCCCAAAGATGCTGTGTAAGTAATGAACAGTGCTTTATTCAATTATGAAACCTCTTCCCTTGCCTGACACATTTTGAGCTTGAAAGAGCTCTTCTTCAGAGGCAACTATATTTTAAATCTATAATTATCTTTACATATAGACGGTCATTTCACTCTCTCCTCTTTTTTCATTAGTTCCTCCCCACCAAAACTTCAGTATAGGTTATCAATGGGGGCACACAAAGTAACCATGACTAATTCATGGGCAGTCCACCTTTTTAAAAACCAAGTTAAGTTTCTAGGGTTCTGGGGTACAGAGGCACTATTGGTTGACTAAATCCAGGGGGAAATGACAGATTTATTGAGGGAGAGTCTGCAATGGCCATCTGCTGAATGGATCTCAGTTAGGATTGCCAACTCTTAAGCTATTCATGGCAATCTTCCCCTCAATATTTTTGGGACTGTGTAAAAGCTGAAACAGAACCTTTTGGCTGTGAAGGGGTTAATAAAAGTGTAAATGCAGGAAATATTTCAGTGCAAAAATCTCATTCTCAAGTGTCTCTAACACGTCCCACCATTTTTGGGATCCAGTTTGATTTTTAAGGGGTTGTTCTGGCCTGCTCAGTTCTGGCTTTTACACAGTCCTAATATTTTTCACACTATCATTTCCTCGGAAGGATGGAAGGCTGAGTCAACCTTGAGCCCCTGGTGGCGCAGTGGTAAAACTGCCACCCTGTAACCAGAAGGTTACAAGTTTGATCCTGACCAGGGGCTCAAGGTTGACTCAGCCTTCCATCCTTCCGAGGTCAGTAAATGAGTAAAATGAGTACCCAGAATAGAATGTTGGGGGCAATATGCTAAATCATTGTAAACCTCTTAGAGAGCTCTGGCTATAAAGCGGTATATAAATGTAAGTGCTATTGCTATTGCTATCATGTAATTTTTTAAAAAAAAGATCAGGATTGCTCTCAATAGCCACCTGGAGATTGATGCTGATTCTGAAGACTCCAGGCCAGTCCTGGAGGTTCAGCAACCTTCATATGAGAAATAGGTGAGGCTCCTGCATGGGTTCTTGGTGTCCTCCCCTACAAAAACACACAACCCTATATATTAGTGACATTGTGTAAACAAACTTGCTTTTTCAGATATGTTACTCTTGGAACATATTTTTTGTTGAGAACGTATTTTTGGGTGTATGTATTTATTGTCCTTCCTCCAAGGAGCTCAGGGCAACTTAGGAAGGTTTCTCTCTCATTTTATCCTCACAATAGTCCTGTGAGGTAATGAGACTCAGAGAGACATGCCTGCCCAGGGCCACCTACTGAACTTTATGGCCAAGTCAAAGTGCAGAATCTTTTGATCTTTCTGTAAAGAATTCTTACTGGGATCCTGTTGAAGGATGGCCCATATGGGCAAACAGCCACATATATTCTCTGAAAACACAGTCACTTTCTCATCTGCATGTCATTCGTGACATACAGCCACACATTCTCTGTGTGACTCTCTCACATACAAACACCCGAGCTGCTGAGAGAACGATGAGTTCTCTGCGTGCTCGTGTCCCATGGTGAGACAGTTGCCTAGTAACTGTCTCCAGCTAACACTTTCACTTGCCCCAGATTCTGACAACATTATATTTCTCTTTTCTTTGCACTGAAAAAATAGCATGGCCAGGGCAAGCCAAATGTTCTACCTCCCTTGAGTTTTTACTGAAGAAATGAACTTAGTATTCAGAACTGAGGCTTGAGCTGAGCTTTCCAGTCAAAATGGCTGACCCACTTGAAGCACTGAGCTGTGGGAAATGATGGCTGAAGGAAGCGTAGTTCTTTAAAGGATTCATGTCAATTCTGGGAGGCCCAAGTGGCTCAGGCAATTGCCTGTGTACAATGTACACTCATTGCATTAGTGTTGAACATGTGAATGGGCCTATGTGGTACATAGCATTTAGTGGGTAGAATCCAGTCACAGGAATTTAGGAAGCTGCCTTATACTGAGTGAGACCTTTAATACATCTAACTCAGTTAGGTCTACACTGACTGGCAGTGACTCTCAAAGGTTTCAGGCAGGAGATTACAAACATCCCTTTTTTCATATGCAAAATGTTGGAGAGTGTGCAGCCTTATCTCTGTTCCCACTTCCACAGGAGGGCAGTTTCAGTTAGGCAGTGGGAAAGCACTCTGCACATGCTCAAAGGTGCTCATTATTGCTGCCCATCTTTCAGGACTGAGGCCTAGGATTAAAAATAGGTTATGAAATAGAAAGCTGGTGAGCCTTGGTTCAAATTAAGCACAAGAGACCAGCCAGTGCAGCAGAGCCAATTATGTAACCATTAATCAATATGGGCTGAAGAAATCCCAGACCAGTGGCACATGTTTGGTTTTGCCAAAACAAAGAACACATTCATAAACCACCCAATCTTCACCTATAGCCTTTTTGGGGAACACAGATTCAACATGAAGCAATCCCAGCACAGCAATAGTGAACCGGAATGCCTACAGCTTCCACATGGCATAGAACAAAGCTTGCAAGCAAACAAATAGGCTGGTTTACACAGCCATTAAAATCAGGTTAGGAAATTGGCCACCCAGATTTGCATGATCACCAGAACTCACACATTTCACTCCAGTCCAGGTTGCTTTGGCAGGGCTACCCAGCCTTTGTACTCAGGTTTTTACCAAGGGTGGAGATGAGCAGAGGCCTTCTACCCTGATCACTTTATTGTGAGAACCCTCCTGCTACTCCTACCTGGGCTATTGGCATGCACCCTGCCCACACCTACGTGGCAACCAGAGACGCCTGGGCCCAGAGCAGCTGTTGACAAAGGAAGTGCTACCTTCAAAGCACATTTTATGCTCCTGAAGCCAAAGCAGCTTCAGCAGGGCTGTGTCCGCCTCCTGGTCCTTTGCAGCCAATGAAAGGGCAGCTACTGACATCATGAAGCTTTTCCAGTCTGCTGGCAGGGAAGGGGATGCTGGGAATGCGTCTCAGCCCTTGGAGGACCTTCCATAGACTTGACTGGATTTGAAGCTGCTGATTTCAACCATGGACCTGTTGCTGGGCATGCTTGTGGGGTGGTTTGGCTGGCAGAGCACAGAGAGATGCTGCTTATGTGTTGCATACAGGATAACATCTCACCCGAGTTCCTACCACTGTTCCCCCTAACAGAGATTCCTAGATGTTGTTCACTACAACTCCCAGCATCCCCAGCTACAGTAGCCTTTGGCTGGGAATTATAGTCAACATCTGGGAATCCTTGTTAGAAAGAACACTGGTTCCTACCCACCTCAAAATGGTTGTGTGAACAAGCCTCCTAATGTATAAATACAAGAATCAAAAGCATTGCAAATCAAATATACCACCACTGTAAGCTTACAAGTAATTATAAGCAAGTTATTTTCTGCTACCTTACCTTCTACTAGCTATTTTAGAAAAGCTTCCAGTAATCTGGGGATGCAGCAGAGAGGTAGTACCATTCACCCATGCTTCAAATTTTTTGCGCTTCTGCTATGACACTCAAAAAACCTTCGCAAAGTTTTAAAAGTGCAAGTTGTAGTGCTTTTGCATTGTTTTTGCTGGGCCACACAATCTTTGAATCTAGATTTAATGTGGGTTAATGACATTAGCGTGATTGTGTGAACCCGCACCAAGGTGGGAATCTCAGATTCATCTCAGGCCATAAACCACTTTGGTGTAGGTTCATACAATCATGCTAATGTTGGTAACCCACAATAAACCTAGATTTGAATGAGTATTTGAACCTGACTTATGCTCCATTCCCTTGCTTCTTTAGAACAAGCTGCTTTGGGCATCTTATGTGAAATACGTTATGACGTAACCATCTTTCAGTGGGACACTAAAAAGTGCCTCTGAGCCTGTCTCATGCTAATTGAGCCACATGTGAATGCTGTTTATGCAAGATAGACCATAGAAGAGAAATTGCATTTACACCAGCTGGTGCAGGCTAGTTTAGACCGCTTTAAGCACAAAGTGAAATTATGCTTCTTGTGTGAAAAAGCCCTTAAGGGGGGAAGGCATTTTCTTGCTGTTATAATTATCACTCTTTCCCTGAGTCATACAGCTAGACCCCTGAAGGGGGCTGACAGCTATAGAATCTTTGTCTTCTCCCTCTATCATATAGCAATGCTGGGAGGGGCAGATGAGACAGCATGCACAGCTTGCGGGCTCACGATTGCCTTCAAATGTCTGTTTGCTTGCCCAACATTGTCCCTATGCTCCATGTATAAGGAGGCTGGTTGTGTGTCATAATGTGAAGTGAAAACCAGGCTGGGCTGCGATCTTGCAACCCGGGAGCTCTGCGTCACTTCAGTGCTGGTATTAATTATTCACCAGAAGGTTTTTCATCAAGTTGGGTCTGAGCCTGAAGTGAAATGACAGAGAGAGATATCGAGCTTCAAAGCTAGTCCTTCACGCCAGGCAATGTGGCAATGCACTTTGTTACCATGACATCACTGCAGAGCAACACTCAGATACCGACCTCCTCTCCCTTGATGGCAATACGTTAGTCATATTCACAGTCCATAAGGAGGTTTTTGCTCTCAGACAGCCCCTTCCAGTTGCTACCATGGGATGCATGTATAGCTCAATCCAATTCAGGTTAGAACTCTGTGTCCCTATGGGTCCCTCACTAGGAAAGCAAGTCATGAATGGTGTGCTTATTAAAATGGCACCCTGCCGTATTGAGGGCTAGCAATTAGGAGAGGCCTTGGTGCTTTGCTGCCAGTAGATATCCCTTTCAAATTGACTACCTCCTCATCCATGACTCAACCACAGCAAAGAACAGTGTCTATGATGAACTGGGGGACAAAAAACATCATAGTATGATAAAACACTTCTGTCCATCTCACTCGCAATTAAAGAAGAATTCATCGATTGCCAGAAATGTTTTTCATTTTCATTGTGAAGCTTCCTGGTACCATATGAGCACTATCCAATTTCTGGAACGGAGGACTCCACCTGGAAGAGAGGAAAACACATTGAGTAGTATTTCTCACACACACTGAGAGCTGCAAAAGACATGCCCAAGTTAACAACTCCAGATAGTAATCTTTTATATGGGAGACTTAAGAGTTGCATCTTAACCAGATGACTGTGATGACTTAATGACTGTGCCTTAGAACAAGAACCAACCAGAGAGAAGGCAACCTTGGACTTTATCCTGAGCAGTGCCCAGGACTAGGTGCAAGATGTCAGAGTTGTAAAACCATTGGGGAACAGTGACCATAGTGTGATCCAATTCAGTTTATATGCAAATAGCGCATTGCCAAGGAAGTTGGACAGATGCGTCGGACTTCAGAAGAGGAAACCTCTCAAAAATGAAGGGACTAGTAAAAAGGAAACTGAAAGGGAAAGTCAGGAGGGTCAAATCACTCCAGAAAACATGGACAAAACAACAATAATTTAAGCTCAGTTGGAATGTATACCAAGAAAGAGTGAAGGTACCACCAAGTTCAAGAGGACATCAGCGTGGCTAACAAGTAGAGTCATAAAAGCTATAAAAGGGAAGAAGACTTCCTTCAGAAAATGGAAGTCCTGCCCAAATGAAGAGAACAGAAAGGAATATAAACTCTGGCAAAAGAAATGCAGAGACAATAAAGGATGAAAAAGCGAGTTTGAGGAGCATATAGCTAGAAGTGTCAAGGGGAATAACAAAAACTTCTTTAAATATATCAGAAGCAGAAAACTTGTCAGGGAGATTATTGGACCCTTAGTTGATGAGGCTGTGAAAGGGATTAATAAGGAGGATAAGGAGATAGAGAAGTTGAATGAGTTCTTTGCATCTGTCTTCATGGCAGAAGATACTGTCCATATACCTGCTCCAGAACTGAGCTTCTCAGACTTGGAGGCTGAAGAACTGGGCCAGTTTGAGGTTACAAGAGAGGATGTTCTAAACTGTCCTGAAAAACTAAAAATTAACAAATGGCGAGGGCCAGATGCATCCAACCAAGAGTTCTGAAGAACTCAAATGTGAAATTGCTGGTCTCCTAGCAAAAATATGTAACTTGTCCCTACAATCAGGGTCTGTACCGGAGGACTGGAAAGTAGCTAATGTAATTCCGATTTTCAAAATGGGATCCTGGGGGATCCGGGAAATTATAGTTCGGTTAGCTTAACTTCTGTGCCAGGTAAATTGATGGAAAGCATACTTAAGGACAAAATTGTTAAACATATAGAAGAACAGGCCTTCCTGAAGGAGAACCATCATGGCTTCTGCAAGGGCAAGTCTCACCTCACTAATCTTTTGGAGTTCTTTGAGAGTGTCAACAGGCATGTGGATAAAGGTGATCCGGTTGACATAGTATACTTGGACTTCCAAAAAATCTTTGACAAAGTTCCCCACCAAAGGCTCTTGAGTAAACTTAGCAGTTATGGGATAAGGGGACAGGTTCATGTGTGGATTGGTAACTGGATTGAAGGACAGGAAACAGAGGGTAGGAATAAGTGGACAGTTTTCACAATGGAGAGAAGGAAGAAGTAGGGTTGCCCAGGAATCTGTAATGGGACCAGTGCTCTTTAACTGGTCCATAAACAATCTAGAAGTTGGGGTGAGCAGCGAAGTGGACAAATTTGCAGATGACAAACTATTAAGGTAGTGAAATCCATAACAGATTGTGAGAAGCTCCAAAAGGATCTCTCAAAACTGGGTGAGTGAGAGACAAAATGGCAAATGTGGCCGAATGTAAGCAAGTGCAAAGTGATGAATATTGGGGCAAAACCCCCAACTTCACATATACACGGATGGGGTCTGAGCTGTCAGTGATTGGTGAGAGATCTTTTGGTCATGGTGGGCAGGTAACTGAAAGTGTCGACTTAGTGTACGGCAGCTGTGAAAAAAGCAAATCCTATGCTAGGGATCATTAGGAAAGGGACTGAAAATAAAAATGCTAATATTATAATGCCCTTATACAAATCTATGGTGCAGCCACATTTGGAATACTGTGTACAGTTCTGGTCACCATATCTTAAGAAAGATATTGTAAAACTGGAAAAGGTGCAGAAGAGGGCAGCCAAGATGCTCAGGGGCCTGGAGCACCTTCCTTATGAGGCAAGGCTATAGCACTGGGCTGTTCAACTTCAGCCCTCCTGCAGATGTCGGCCTACAATTCCCATAATCCCTGGGTATTGGCCATCGTGGCTGGAGATTAAGGGAGTTGTAGTCCAAAAACAGCTGCGGGGGAGCTGAAGTTGAGCAGGCCTGCTATAGCATCTGGGGCTTTTTAGTCTGGAAAAGAGGTCACTACGGGGAGACACAGTAGAGTTGTATCAAATTATGCATGGAGAGAATGAACAGATAAATTTTTCTCCCTCTCTCACACCAAAGGGAACAAGGAGTCATCCAGGAAATTTATGACCAACAAAAGCAAGTACTTTTCCACACAGCATATAATTAATCTATGGAATTCTCTGCCAGGGGATGTGATGATGGCAACTAGCTTGGATGGCTTTAAAAGTGGCTTAGACAAATTCATGGAGAACAGGTCTATCAGTGGCTATTAGTCTGGTAGCTAATAGGCCAGCTCCAGCCTCAGAGGGAAGATGCCTCTGAATACCAGTTGCAGGGGAGCAAAAGCAAGAGACAGGGAATGCCCTCAGCTCTTGCCTGTCCTGATCCAGCAGGGCTGCGCTTATGTTCTCTTCTAGCAGAAGTTTCTGAAAAAGTGTTGGGTATTATCCAAATTTGACTGGCCTTGTTTGTTTCATGCAGGTCACAGTGTCTCTGCTAATGCCACGTGACAATTGGATACTGATAAGAGATGGGCAGTTGTAAGCCATTGTTTGCTGAGCTAAGTGCCCCCACTTGATAACCTGACTTCTGTGGGGTCAGTCTGACATCTTCCATGGTTGTCAGGACCACCATTTGTTTATTGTGATATTTACAGAACTAAGTGCAAACAAGTTAATGTTACTAAAGGACCTATAGTGATCCCACTGGAGCAGCTTCCTATAGGTCCTTACTAAAGGACCTATAGCAGATCCCACTGGAGCAGCTTCACCAATGAGATGGTTACTCACCTTTCTTCTGCAAGGTCTTACTCTGTAGTTTCAGCATGGAGCTCTCTCTCCTGTTAATATGTAATCTGCTATAATAATAATAAAAAGTCAGAGGACTTAACATGATGTAGAGTAACAAAAAGGAAATAAGGTTTTGAGGAAATACTGACCTTTTTCCTCCAAGGGGATACATCACTAAAGCCCCATTTCCTCCAAGGGGATACATCACTAAAGCCCTTAGGGGCGCTTTGAGGCAATACCTTTCCCCTTGGCAATATGGCATTGAATACTGCATCAATGGTGTCCCAGTTAAGCTATTTGTTCATTTATTATCTGTTCCTATGTTCTTTTAAGCTGGTGGGCATACCATGGTGACATATCCATGCCAGTCTGCTTTATTCTCATACTGCAATTGCTCATGAATGTACCCAGGGGAAATCATTTGCAGCCTGAAGGAGAGGGTTGTGTTAGCCCTTTGCTCAGCTGCACGAATCTACCTTTTTAGGATTGTGTGAATCTGCAGCTGACAAGCTTAATACTTGTCTACTGATGCAAACTGGCTTTAAAATACAGATATTTTGACAGAAGAGACCAGTGCAAAATAAAGGATGGGGAAACAACAAAAGAACATCCAATTAAATCCCCTGCTGCAAGGTAGAAAAAAAATCCATGCACCAGCTCCTCACAATTCAACATATGCAATCAGAAACACAGCAGTCCACAAGTAGACAGCAGGTATATTACAAATATCTCCAGATTACTCAGATAACATCTTTTTGCAAAAAGGAACAATATGACACCTAGATGGAAAATGGGTCTGGATGAAAAGCTAACTGGGAACCCTACATACACCACCTCTAGTTCTATTAAAGAGAGATGAGGTATAAATCAATCTCTCTCACACACTCTCTCTCTCTCTCTCCCCTCTTCTAGGATCACTGGCTATTCGTATCTAGGCAGAAATTCTTTATTGAACCTCAAATGTGCAGGGCCAGCCCCAGGGTTTTTGGCACCCTAGGAAAGGTGGACTTTCCCTTCTCTGCAGCTGAGAAGTGCAGAGTCTCTGCTTCAATTTGAGCTGCGCAGGCTACTCATTCACAGGGATAGGAGAGAGTTCAGGATGGGAGAGAAAACAAAGCAAGGCAAGGTTGTCTTTGCGCTCGGTCTCCCTCACCCACTGCACCCCCCACTCCCCCTACAGGGAGGAAAGCTAATGGGCACTCCCAGCAAATCCAACATGTTAGTGGAGAGGAAAAAGAAAAGCACCCGCCCCCAAGAACTGACATCCTAGGCAACCACCTAGGTCTGCCTAGTGGATGGGCTGACTCTGTAAATATGATATGATAACCAGTCAGACCCTGGGCATGGCCCAAACCAATTGAGTTTCCAATGAAACATCGCACTAGGTGGACATCTATGCTATCCAAGAATCCCCAGTGCCCCAAAGGAAAAACAGAAGAGAAGATATGAAGGAATCACACACACCTCTCCCTAAACCCCTCTGGACACAGCTAAAGCACCAAATGGAACTAACAAGACATCCTTCAGAACTTATCATGACACACACCCAACAACATATACAATGGACCCAAGACACAGGCCATGAGTTTTCAAAAACTGTTTTAATGTAAAAAGTAAGTCCCCTTCACACTCCAAATTCAAATAAGCCATATACAAAATACAATTAGGAACATTTCATTTCAATAATCAACCCCTTTGTGACAGCATTATTAGACTCTACAAAATGGAAGTACAATCGTACTTAAAGTTTGAGAAACTGGCTGTTCAGATGGAACTTCTTCCCACTGCCAGACTCTAAACAAGATACAACATATTGGCATCATGACACTCCCACCCCACCCCACATGCTATGTAAAATAATCTTATTTGTGTGCCATACGCTTTACAAGCTATATCAGTGCTCTGTAGGTGTAGTGAGGAGGTGGGAGGGCAATTATCCTAGCAACCATCCACTGGGTCAAGTTTTTCAAGCTGGCGCACACACTTCTCACAGCCAGGCAGCTGTCATTTGGGCAGAGAGATATCAGCTGCCTTTTTCTGGTCTTCTCCCAGAAAGTGGGAGGGATTGAAGGACAGCAAGGAGAAGGCAGCAGTGAGGTTGGACTAATACTCCTCTCTCTCCCTCACCACCTGTGATGTATGGCTTCATAAACTGTGTCCCATAAGATCATCCCCCCCCCATCCCTCTTGCACAATCCCACCTCTAAGCAAAAAAGCCACATTGGTAAAATCAGAGTCAGACACCCTATGAGCTGGATTAAGTAGCTCAACAGATTTACACACATACACACTCTAAATATTTTCCATAAAACTGGTATATAAATAAGAAAGAGGCCCAATATTTTATTATTAAAAATAAAACTGCCCTTTAAATTGTATAAAAACCAATTAAAAGTCTGGAAAAAAATTTCCTGGATTTGGTGAGCTTGGATACAGAGAGAGGATGTCAGGAACACTTCCAAACACAAACAGCTAGGCTGCCTCCAAAGAACATGTAGAGCAGGTTCTTCACTTCATGTGTGATTTCAAACCCAAAGCCTTCACCAATCACTACATGCCAGGAGGAGCCAAACTTCTTGTCCATTGTCTCTTTGATCATCTTGGCAGCACTCTGAAGGGTGGGGGAAAATGAAGATCCAACAGGAAAGGGAAAGGGAAAGTGGTGGGGGGCGGGGGGAAGGAAGGAACAATAAGTTAGGAAAATGGAATGTATCTGTATGTCATGTGCTCCTGTTCAGGAGAATGTGTAATAAGACCAATACATGGGAGAAAAGATACAAGCTATGAGGCTACTTCACATGATTGCTTTTAGGGTAGGAGGAATGCCTCGGCAAGGGCAGGAGAGCCAGGTGCACTCCTGATGAGCAGTTGTGAGAACTGCAAACATTAAGGGGGGAGGAGGAGAGTGTGACTGTATGCCAGGAGGGAGCTGGGTCAGACCGCTTTTCCTCCTGGAGACGGAATCTGGGTAGGGCATGTGTGTCCCTTAATGTTTGCAACTCTCATGATTGTCAGCAGGGAGTGCACGCAGCTCTCCAACCCTGGCTGGGTGCTCCTCCTACCCTAGTGACCATCATGTGAACTAATGACATTTTTCAGGTGCAAATATATGAAAGCCCAATAGAAAAAATAAAGAATCACTAGCTGGGCCGGGCACAGAGCATCTGTGCCTCTAGCTCTCCGCCACCATTTTATTTCCCCACCTGCCTACTGCCGCCTTCTTCTATGACCGACCACTGTCACCGTTTTGTCCCCCTGCTCCTCGTTTTGTTTCCCACCTCACCCGCAAGCCTGTCTGCCAGCACCGCTGCTTTCCTCTCCCCCTGCCGGTAGCTTGCTCGCAAACTCACAAGAGCTGCCACGCATGAGATTAGTGGCGGGTACACCTTAGAGACAGACAGACATGCCTAAATTCTGCTCCCAGTCCTGATAGTTTAATTCAGGTATTCAAGGAGTTAATGGAGAGATGCTGAAAAAGAGAATCATGCTCCTCTCCTTTAAATGGAAACATTCTGCCTCAGTGAAGAATAGTCTGGGAGCCCCATGTGCGCTGCCTGTGGTGATGGAAGAACATAAACAGAAAAACAAATAAAAATGGGTCATCAAGCACACACTTTTGAGGGCTGGTTGATACCTCATTGTTGGTAGCATATTTCTCACATGCAGTGACACACAACTCCATGGCCTCTACTCGCATTTCCTCCGGCATGTCTGTGTGCTGGAAAAAAACAGGGGCGGGGGGAAAGGGCACTGACAACCAGAAAACCAGAATAGGAGAGGCATGCAGATATTCAGTCCCATCCGCTAGCAGGTGGCCAACCCTACCACCACCTCTCTTTATGCTTGGGTGGGAGTGGGGGAGAGAGAGAGCAGGCATCTAGCACAACCTTCAGGAGTTTCTGCACTGCCAACTTCCTCCACCATCTAGCAGATTATTTAGGCAATGGAAGGTAATTGGGAGGACCCCCAACCATCTCGTGTTAGTAGAAGAGACATCCCCAGGGCAATACATCTCTCCAAGCCAGATGTAGTAACGAAGTTCAATGGATTCCTGCTCTTCTCCCCAGCCCATCCTTCCTCGGAGGAGGATCAGAAGCAACAATAGGAATTAGAAAACCCAATTTTCTGTTTTCCTCACTAAGAACTGTGGCATCTGTTGCAGGATTTGAATTTTTAAAGCAGCAAATCTTGTTAAAATAAATACATTTCTAGCTATTGCACTTAAAAAATACAGACAGTATCTCCTAAGGACTGAGAAATGGGGGCAGACAGATAGCTCACAATTAGTGGGGCCCTGAGTAGGACCACAGGGTGGAGTGAGATGGAGGAGGGAAGCAGAGCACGACTGGATGCAGGCTGGATTCCTTCCAGGCTCCTTCATTTTGGGAACTTAAAAACATCTGCTGCAAGCAGTAGAGTCTTCTGAACAGCGGTTGTCTCAATGTTGCGGAACAACCTCCCTCAGGAGATGCATTTATATCCTGAGTTTCAGTCATTTATGTAAGGCCCATCTGTTTATAGAAACCTTTGGTTAGATGGCTGCTGATGGTTTTGTATTGTGCTGCTTGCATTAAGGACAGTAATTGTACTTTAGGGTTGCTTTTATGATTTGTTTGTGAATGATGTTGTAAGCTGCCTTGAGCATTGGGGAGAGTAGAGTAGGAATAGTTACAATTAATAAAGCATTTGGGATTGCTAATGTGGGGCCAAAGGTAATTCCACTTATGAACAGCATGTGTATACATCTCAGGGTCTATGTGCGTATGTGACTAGCTGGCAGGGTGCTGGGCAAATTCTCTTTGCACTTGATTTTGGGAGTCCCAGTTTTCACTGCTTAATTATGTAGAGGACCAGGCAAGGCTTTCCAGCCTTGGACTGCCAGATGTCCTTGGACTACAGCTCCCATCATCCCCAGCCACAATGACCTTTGTGGATGGGGATGATGGGAGCTGTAGTCCAAGGACATCTGGCAGTCCAAGGCTGGGAGCCCCTGGCCTAAGGAACAGACGAACACTTATTAGTTCCTTTCAATATGGCTAATGTTAGAAGTTTGGTTCCTGAAAGCAAAGCAGGTGTTGTGTGAAGAGACTCACAGACATAAAGCATGAGAGAGCCCCGACCTCAGGAAGCTTTCAAATGCAAGGACCTGGATTAGAGCCAAGAAGGATCATTCCATCTTTGGAGGAGGCCAATTGGTTTCAAACCACTCTACCTTTCTCTGTCACATGCCATCAAATGTTCCATTACATATATCTACTAGTTCTATTGATTTCTTTCTGGTGATCTTGCATTCTGTAACGCACTAAACCAAGAGAGAGAACTTTCCTTCCTCTACATCCTTCAGATGTTCCTTCCGTCCCTCTTGATGCTCTTCCTACACCCAGCCACTTGTGTTCAATTGCCCACATTCTCACATCTGTTAGTCATGGACTTCTGCTGCCTACAGTACCTAGTTATATTTCCAGCTCTTCTTCAGCATCACACTCCTCCTTCTCTTTGCCTCTTCCAATTTGCTACCATGTCTTCATGTGCATTATGAAGGTCCTGGGTACAAGTCTCTGTCAGTGTTCCCTCTAACAGGGATTCCCAGATGTTGACTAAAACTCCCAGAATCCCCAGCTGCAATGGCTTTTAGTTGGGGATTATGGAAGTTGTAGTCAACAACATCTGGGAATCCCTGTTAGAGGGAACAGTGGTCTCTGTGTACCTTTCTCATCTTGCACATGACTCTCTTGCTAATTTACATTCCAAGTCTTTCCTTGCTGTCACAAGCTAGGCCAAGGGCTGTTACACATTTAATCTCTTCCTGACATAGAGAGTCGTATCCATGCCAGATAAACAAAGCCAAAAAACAAGCATGTATTAGGTGATGTGCACACCGGGACACTAGTATGTTTCGGGGCAAGTGTACAAAAGCTGTGAAAATACTGGCTATAAATATTTCTGTGTATCTCTAGAGACATGGTACAAAATACATGGGACTTTGTGAAACAGCCTTGAAAGAGGATGTGCTTGCTGAGTAATGAGCAACAGACAGGATTTACCATTTTGAACAAAACTGGTGTGTGTTATTTTCCACAGATATATTTAGATGCTGACATCCACACTAACACTGCATTGTCAACACAAGGAAGAAGGGGTGGCTTTTTTGCCACTCACCCTTCCCTCTGAAGTCTGCTGTGCATCACAAAAATATGTTCCTGAGGGTTGCACAGCCCTCAGGGACATATTTTTGGTAGGTACAGTGGATTTCAGAGGAAGAGAAGACTGGCAAAAATCACCCTCCCATGCCCCTTGTGCGATGGCGCAGAGTTAGTGCAGATGTCAGAAGTGTTGCTCAAGCACAGCAGTAGCCCAGTTGTATAGTCTCTTTAACCACTATGGTGACCAGGTAACTGCTTTTCCCCATCCAGAACTCCTATATGGATTTAGAGGCAAATTAAAAGGGAATGCAGTAGCACTGAGGTCCCATATTTGCTGATCCAAAAATATATCATACCTCTTTGTTCCCATTCTTACCCTGATCAGTGGGAAGCTGTGAAGTCGCTTATAGTCTGCCTCCTCTTTTTTCCCCTCCCCGGTGTCTGCCATTGTCTGTCCACTGTGACCCCGGGAAGGGGCAGAACAGCCTGGAGGGAACCAGTGAAGTGGAGGCTAGGAACTAGAATTCAAGCCAAACCGTTTTTGCATGAGTAGGATATTTTGCTGCTTTGAGAAAGAAACAAGAACAAAAACAAATAAAAATAGTCCAGTTAAATTACAGAAGGAAATGTTGATGATAACACACAGCTGGAATCTTGAAAGAGAGTTAAAATAAAGAATGTCACTTATATGGCCATGGTTGCATTATGATGTTATAGTCTGGATTACAGTCTTTTTTGCAATTGTTTCTACTTGTTGGGAAAATATGCAAACTTTAAACAGTTATGAAAACTGGAGCTGTGGTAACTGTGATGATCCTGACTGGCTTGGCATAGCTGCTGCCAGTTTAAAATGCACAAATTTCATTTTGGAGTTTCAAAAACAAACCAACAAACCTAAAGTGACTATTTATACATTATCCAGTGGTAACACATCAAGAGATTCTACACAGTGCTTCATACTAGGGATGTGCAGAACGTTTCACAGTTGGAACATTATGACTTGAAATGGACCGTTTCAAGTGTTTCGAACTCAAAACAGAATGCCCTTCAAATGAAGGACCTGTTTTGAGCTTGGAATGGAATTACCCCGTTCCGAGTTGGAATGTTTCTAGTGTTCCGAGGGCCATTTTGGAGGGCTGTTTCCCCCTTACTGATTGGTTTTTTGGAACTGGCTTCTGATAGGCTTGCAACCTCCTTGCTTCTTAGTTGGCTTGTTATACAACTCAAGTGTTGTCATGGGCAACTGTGCCCCCATTAGCTGGGGGCAGGGAGGGAGGGGGAAGATATTTGGAGGAAATTTCAAAATGTACTCAAAGGGACTAGGAGGCAGAGAGAGCCCTTATAGTCTCTTGAAGAGGATACATCAGGAGAGGAGGTAGGCTTGATTTTGTGGTTTTCTTTTCTCAGCACTGAGTAGAATATGCTGTTTTATTGCTGCCATAACTATTTGGTTTTGAGGCTATTCTCACAATGGGGGGAAACCGGGCTAGAGGAACCCAGTCCGGTTTCCCCCCATTGTGAGAACCAATGGGCTCATCCGCGAGCCCAGTGTTTCTCTGGCGGCTAGTCCACCAAAGTAGCCCTCCTCTTAACCCTGTTTCCCCGATTGTGAGTCGCCACAGCGCGTATCCACGCTGTGGTGACTTGTGAGGAGACCTCCGTCGGGAGGCTAAAACAAGCCTTCCAGTCTCAGGGGTCTCCCCAGGATGGCCTGCGCACTTGCACAGTTCCTACTGGCTCTGTAATTCGGCTGCCCAGCTACAAGCGGCTGCTCATCTGCAGGGAGAGCAGGCTAAGCCCGCTCTCCTCACAGAGCCCGGTAAGGCTCTCCACACTACTTGTGTGGAGAGCCTCTTTGCTGGATCTCAGATTGACAAAGGCAGAACTTGGGCGCCTGCCTTCCTTGAATTGTGATTGGGTTTGTTTATGAGAGACTGTTCTGGTGAGAAATGGACAGTGGCAGCGCTCTCTCTCTCTCTCTCTCTCTAATATTGCTTGGTGATTGCTGTGATGGGCTCCATTTCTGGCCTTGAGACTAACTTGTGCTTCACTGTCTCCTCTTCAATCTGCATTGCAAGTTATACTCAGTCAAAAATGTGGCTGAATTTGCTCTAGTTGAGCTTATGGCTATGCTAGCTGCTAAGTAAGGGTGCTGCTGTGGCAGCTGTTGTGATGCTAGGAAGTAACGTATTAAGAGTCATCAGCACAGGCACTGTGGCTGGCAGTGGTTTCTGGGTCAGTAATTCTTTTTTTGCCTATGTTTAAAATGCATGTTCTGTGTTGGGAGGGTCGGGTTCCCTTTTAATTGCAACACAAAACTGTTCCAGCCATAGGGAACAATGGGGAACTTGAAACACCCCGTTGTTCCCCATGGGTAGCTCCTAGGAGAGGAGAGCTGGTCTTGTGGTAGCAAGCATGACTTGTCCCCGTAGCTAAGCAGGGTCTGCCCTGGTTGCATATGAATGGGAGACTTGATGTGTGAGCACTGCAAGATATTCCCCTCAGGGGATGAAGCCGCTCTGGGAAGAGCTGAAGGTTTCAAGTTCCTTCCCTGGCTTCTCCAAGACAGGGCTGAGAGAGATTCCTGCCTGCAACCTTGGAGAAGCCACTGCCAGTCTGTGAAGACAATACTGAGTTAGATAGACCAATGGTCTGACTCAGTATATAGCAGTTTCCTATGTTCCTAAATTGGGTTGTGTGGTAGGGCATGATGGGTGCTACCTACCACAGAACCCAAGAAAGAAATGAGCAAGTGGGCAATTTTTATTTTTTTTTAACTTTCCCCCCAAACCCCCATAGGATTCTATAGGGGTTTGGGGGAAAGGTTAAAAAATTTGTTTTAATTGCCCGCTTGACTATTTCTTTTGTGGGTTGGGTGGTAGGTAGCACCCATCATGCCTTAACACACAACCACTTTGGTTTTCCTAGGAGTGGGGAACAATGGAGTGTTTCAAGTTCCCCATTGTTCCCTATGGCCAGAACACTCAAAACATTTTGGTCATCTGCATTTTGTTTCAAGGGGAACAATGGAGTGTTTCAAGTTCCCCATTGTTCCCTATGGCCAGAACACTCAAAACATTTCGGTAATCTCCACTTCGTTTCAAGCTCGAAACGAAACGCAAAATCCGTTTTGTGCACATCCGTACTGCATACTAAAGTATAATATATCTACAATGCATAAAGCTCCATTTTTAAAAAATCCCAAACCTACCCCCCAGTACATCACAAATTCACACAACAACATTACCACATCATTTACTGTATCTAAAATTGTAAGATAATGGGTGCAGTTGCTTACACAGAGCTACAATGGAATGGAACTACAGAGAATAGCCACAATGAATCTGGATGATCAGGAGTTTCAAACTGAAGTCTCGATAATGAAACCAAGTTATTTATGTAAAATTATTTACAAACTGTGAGGCTCACAAAAAGCAATCTTATTTGGATTGTGGTTTTTACCAAGCAAACTATATCTTCAGCTAGTTGAAACTTCTGAACATTTGATACAAACCGCAAGAATAAAACTAGGTAGTTGCCACAGATGGGCCTTAAAATGATAGACCCATAGACTATTAAAGCCTCATGCTGTCTTCTCAGAAGACAAAAAATAGGTGCCTATAACAATGATCTTGCAAACTGTTAAACAAGAAGTGCTATTATCAGTTATTCTCTGGGCACATCTGTGAGAGAGTTTCTTAGTCTTCTATTAGTAATTATGCTAGTGGATGTACTAGAAAAGTGGTTTATAAGCTAGATTGCCTTCTACATTTTTTCACAAGCTCTACTGTTCTAGTTCTCTCCTGCCAGCCTTTCAACGGAAACGACGATACAATGAATATTTATATACTGCTTTTCAACAAAAGTTCCCAAAGCGGGAACTATTTCTATACGTGATGAAGTAAAGAGCACTCTGCGTAACATTCAAATCATTTCTCTAGCTCACCCGCCTAGAATGACGTCTTTTACACAATAGTCATTAATGTTTTACAGAGATGCACAAAACACCTCCAACAGTCCATCAACTGTGAAATACTACACTGGCACATGCAAAGCGATAGGAAACAAGTAGGGGTTCATTGTTTTTTCCAGTGTGACAGTGTGGCCTGTGGCAGTTATGGGCAACTGGACCAGCCTCCCATTACTGTGTAATTTTACTGTATTTTTGACCAGCCAAAGAACTTTCTGTTTGTACGGATCCAATTATTTATCCAATAATATTTTCTCAATTGAGTCAACTAATACCACCAGTATTCTTGAATGATGTCAGAATTTAGAACTGTCACCAGCAACGAACAATATGATATCGTTTGGGATTTTTTAAACAATGATCAAACCTGTCACTTGAGTATATGGTATTTGTATATACTTTGATTTTGCAATTTTATATTAAAATATATTGTTTTATGTTTTTAAAACTTTTTATTTCACTACACAATAAGTGTGCCTGTCTTGAGACATTCTATGGTAGCTGATCACGTGAACAAGCACAAAAACAAGGTAACTACTGACCATAGCAACACATCGCTTGGGTTCCCATGGGCAGCAGTTAAGCCAGGAGGAACATGTAGCATCTGAACAAAGCCAAAACAAGAGTAGTTATTTTGAGTCTGAAATGCCAACAAAGTTGCTCAGAGGAAGAGATAATCAATGCAAAATTTGCAAAAAGCATGGTCAGTGCCTTGCCACAACTGGGAAGGAAGCCACATTACTCTTAATGTGCAGTATCCAAAGGGTGGATTTGGACATCTGGAAACCACAAAGTAGCCATGTGATCCTCATAACTTTCAACCATGCATTTAGGCCCAGCATTACTCCCCTTCTGCAGCTGCTTGGATGTCATGGAAAACAGATGGGTGGTAATGCTGTGCTTGACAGCATGACTAAGGTCTCACTTCCCACCACCCACAGCTACTGGTGTCTGCATCTACCCCAAATGTGCAATCCACATCCTGTCAAAGCAGTGTGAAATGCTTCATTGGTTTAAACAATTCTGGATCACCCTCTTATCCTAGAATCATACCCAAATATGAACACTTTCAGTAAGTCCCATCTACCCCACACAGACATGAGTGGGAGGATAAAATCCCCAAGGTAGCTAGGAAATAACGCCCAACAACCTGTCACTTCTAAGAATGTACATGTCTTAACCTAGAAGTCCTTCCCCTAATCTCAGATGGACCAGAGGTAGCCGGGGCTACTCAGGGCTGAGGGAATGCCCTCTGCAATATGTTCAAAGGCATCCCCTGATTTACAAGGCATTCCAAGGCGAATGGTGCTGGAAACAGTCGCTGGGGCAAAACCCCAATTCCAACCCAGTCCTGAAAAGAGACATTTTGGTGTCTGACTCAGAAAGCCTAGAGCAGAGTCCACCTCGAGGGTGTTAAAAACATGACAATAAGCTGGGATAACGGACAGTTTGCTCCGCTTGGTTACCCCACAACGAAGGCGACCTCTCAAGAGGCGACACAGCGTAGCACTTGAGGGGGCGACGGTTGCAGGGAGGCTCACAGCCAGCCTTTCCGCCAAGGCAAAAGGGAAACTCCGCGCGCTGTTTGAGGCAGGAGCGCGTCAATCAGATCCGCCGAGCGGGGCGGACGGGCTGGGAGGGTGCTGGGCATGGCGGGGTCCCCCCAAGGGCAAGGCTGGTCCCTAGCCGGGGAGAGGAAGGGACGGAGAGGAGCAGTTCTGGGCTATCTGGCAGGCTTGGCACTCGCAGTACGGAAAAGGGGAGGGGAGACACAGCGGCTCTTCCCGCGAAGCCCGAAAGAGACGCTTGATCCCTCGCTCACCTGCGTCACCTCGACCCCGAGCCCCAAATACCAGCTTCCCTGTGGTTGTTAAGGAGAGAAACGTGCTTGTCTTAGCAACCGACGCCGGAAGGCCCGCCTTTCTCTTTTCTCATAGGACACGCTGCGAAGGGCGGGACTCAGTTGATGGGCCTAGAGCGTTGTCGGTAATGTCGAAAGGTCCTTCGGGCTTCTCAGCAGCCGGATTGGTTGCTTGTGGTTGTAGGTGTCTATTCGCTGCCTGATGCGGTCTGTAGTGGGATGAGGGGCGAGAGGTGGGAAGCAGCCCTGACAAGAGAAGTTTTTGAGGAGACAGTAGTGGGATGTGAATGCGAAGAACTAGTAGCAGTATCATCAACAGGCATTTTCTAGCTGGGTCATCATGTGCATGCTAAAATAGAGCAAAGATTGGAGATATGGTATCACCATTGTGTGTGTTTGTGTATATATGTGTATGTTATATATATCTATATAATTAATTCTCCAAGACGTGCTGCGTGGGGATGCGTTGTGGGTGGAGAGAGAGCCGTGGGGGGGGGGAGAGAGAGCGAGCGAGCGAGCCGTGGGGGGGGAGGGAGGAGAGCGAGCGAGCCGTGGGGGGGGGAGGAGAGCGAGCAAGTGAGCCGTGGGAGGGGAGGGAGGAGAGCGAGCGAGCGAGTGAGCCGTGGGAGGGGAGGGAGGAGAGCGAGCGAGCGAGTGAGCCGTGGGGGGGGAGGGAGGAGAGCGAGCGAGCCGTGGGGGGGGAGGGAGGAGAGCGAGCGAGCGAGCTGTGGGGGGGGAGGGAGGAGAGCGAGCGAGCGAGCTGGGGGGGGGAAGGGAGGAGAGCGAGCGAGCGAGCGAGCCGTGGGGGGGATGCCACAGGCTCAGTGCACTACCTCACAGATGCTCTGTGTAGGATCATCTAGTTCTCATAAATGTGTTAGAATCCAGGTTCTCCATGCAAGATATAAGCTTTTTAGCACTCTTCTGTGCAAATATATAAAAGAATTGCATAGTGCAGCATCAGGGGCGTAACTACCATTAGGCAAGGGGAGGCAGTCGTCTTGGGGCCCCACTGCCTTGAGGGGCCCCCCAGAGGCACATCACATGACTCCCCGCCCACCCGTGTTGCACCCCCTATGAATTATGTTGCGTCTCTTGGAGATCGGCAGGAGCAGAGAGTAAAAGAAACTCAATTCAATGTGAACTAAGTATTCACCGTATTCATAATGGGGATGTGAGTGTGAGTGCACTATATATTGTGAAGTGTGTTTGTGTGTGTATATCAGCGGGGGCCCATTTTAAAATCTTGTCTCTGGGCCCCCTCCACGCCCCTGTGTAGCATTAATTTCAGCACCATAGTAATAGCTGCTAATGTGGTCAGCAAGCAAGGTTGTGAATGGGAGAATGCACAGGATGACTGGAGAGAGGATGTTTTCTCATTTTTCTACCATTTTGTGGGTGGTGTGCTATGTAGCACACTACAGAGTTCTGACTGAATATTTCACCCTCTACCCTATCACGAACCTGTAGCAGGGGCATGTAGGGGAAGAGGCATTATTTCTTCGGTGTGCCTTCCCAGTTTGTCTAGGATGATGGATGGCTGCTTCCCTCCTCTGGCAGTTCCTTTGAGAAAACTGAGTGGAACATGGATTAGGCTGAGCTTTTGCTGCAAGAGAACAGATTCGAGGGCATCACACTCTTTAAATTGATAAGGTTGTTCACATGACTGACAGTTGAGTGGGAGGAGCGCCCAGTCCGGCTCCAAGCCCCATGCATGTGCCTGGGAAATGGTCATGTGTTGGCAAAAATTGGGTTGCAAGGCGGGTGAAGTGATCAACTGCTAGCCCCAATCAGGTAGGACAGTGGGAGCCAGGATGGAGGAAAAACACATCTCGTGCTTCCTATCCAGACTGCAGCTAGCACATGGTCATTTCCCCCTACTACCTTGATTTTTGTTTTTTGAAACACAACCGTTTCTCAGGAGCTCACACAGGGCTGGGAGATTGGCTGAATGCTCCTCCTCCCAGCTTTTACTTGTGAGAATCAACCCAATGAGTGGCATGACTTGGGGTGTTGTGAGAAAATAGGGTAGTTTCACACACAATGCAGCACCAGACCTTTGTAGGAGCTCCCGTAGCCCCAGGAGCATGTGCTCCCCCTCCTATCTCTGGGCGCATGCTTACTACATTTGTAGGTCACAAAATGCCGAGATTGGTCACAATGTCTGAAACCACTGGCTTCTGCTTATCCTAACCTACTTGCTGCAGGAAACCCGAGATCTGAAACTGAGATCTGAAGTTAGTTTCAGATCTTGGGTTCTCCGTAGCAATTAGGTTAGGCTAAGCAGAGATTTGTCGCGATGTCTGAATCTGAACCCACCAATCTCAGCATGTCCTAACCTACAAATGCAGTAGATATGTGTAGAGGGATGGGAGGGGAAGCACATGCTTTGGGGGCTCATATGAACCTTGGTGTCGCATTGTGGGAACCCTCACCCATAATACAGAAGGAAGCTAAGACTGGAGGCCCCCAATCCACCCCACACAAACTGATATGAGAGTTTTGAACAAAAGGATAGTTTTGAGGCTCTGGTACAGAGAGTTATATAGGGCTAGTGGGCTATATTGTCATATAAAGCTGCCGTATACCGAGCGAGACAGTTGACGCATCTAAGTCGGTGCTCTCTACGCTTACTGGCAGTGGCTCTCCAGAGTTTCAGACAAGGGTCTTTCCCAGCCTTACCCAGAGATGCCAGGGATTGAACCTGGGACCTGCTGCATGTAAAACATGCACTCTGTCACGGAACCATCACCCAGTAACATGTTGTGCAGATTTCAATTATGTAAATGCTAATGGATTCAAAATGTGGCCATGCATCTGTTACCTACAGTATATTTGGCTATTTATTGTCTTGGTTTTCTCTTAAACTTGTATTTTATTTATAGCAGTTTGTCTCTGTTATTTTAATGAAGAGAACATTAAGTTTCCAGTTGCTACATTACTTTTTTTTTTTTTTGGGTCTCCCATGACCTCTTGAACTATGTCCTGTTTCTCAGATTCTTTTTTTGATCACTCTTATAAGTACTTTCTTTTTTCATCCCTAAATAGATTCCATGTGGAGTTCAACGTTTTTAATTTCCTCTTTCTAGCTTTGGTCTCAACTATCTCGTTTCTAGCCCACCCCCACCCGGCCCGCATATTATTCTTCAGAAATCCTATTAATATTGTTTGCATTGTTAGGCTGACTATGCACCTGTTTTTCTGTGAAGCTTCCCACATCGGTACATATTTAAAGTTTTCCTTTTTGACTGTACCAATTTAATTATATCCTTTATGTTGGACCCTTTGTTTCTCAAGGAAAAATATTTGTGTGATCTCAGTCAATATTTTTTCACTTTATTCTGTCATGAGACAAATAAATCTTTGTGTTGGGAGTCTACCATACTGGGCCTCAGTGAATATATTGAATCCTTGTACTTGAAGGTATAATTTATTCAAAAGAGAGGGGGAGTTGCATTCTGAGAAACCAGGGAGCGGTGTGGATCCAGAAGTAGTCCCAGACTGCGATCCTGTTCCTTTTGGGGAAGTGTGACCCCATCTAGAACAGGTAGGTCAAAATAGTCTCTGGAATTCTGACTCCACACAATAAGTACCTCTGTCTTATCTGGATTCAGCTTCAGTTTATTCTCCCTCATACAGCGCATTACTGCTTCCAGGTAGGCGTTCAGGGAGGATATGTCATCTCCTGAAGTTAAGACGTTGACATGGAGAAATAGATATCGGTGTCATCAGTATACTGATAACACCCCGTTCCAAATCCCCTGATGATCTCTCCCAGCGGTTTCATGTAGATGTTGAAAAGCATTGGAGAGAGTACGGAGCCTTGAGGGACACCATACTTAAGCTCAGATTTTGAAGTGCAACCATCTGGAATCTGTCCGAGAGGTAGGAGCGGAACCACTGTAAAACAGTGCCTCCCACCCCCAACACCTTCAGATGTTCCAGAAGGATACTATGGTTGATAGTATCGAAAACTGCCAAGAGATCCAAAAGGACCAACAGAGTCACACTTCCTCTGTCCATTCCCAACTGAAGATAATCCATCAGGCCGACCAAGGCAGTCTCCACCCCATAGCCCGCCCGGAAGCCAGTTTGAAATGGGTCTAGATAATCAGTTTCCTCCAAGACCACCTGGAGCTGAGAGGCCACCACCCTCTCAATTACCTTGTCCAGCCATGTGAGGTTGGAGACAGGCCTATAGTTGCTCAACTCAGAGATCTAATATAGGCTTCTTTAAAAGAGGTCTAATGATTGCCTCCTTGAGATAGCCTGCCCTCCCTCAGAGAAGCATTTATAATTTCCACCAGGCCTCCTACAACAGGCCTCCTTTATCATTTCCTCCTCCTGTCCCACGCAGTATGATGCCTTTCAACATCTTCCTATATCACTACTGTTTGATATAGGTGTTTCCCATAGTCTGAGAAACATACCAGTGGGGATTCAAACTGGCAACCTCTGGCTTGTTAGTCAAGTCATTTCCCTGCTGCACCATTAGGTGGCACCAGAAGTATTTAGGTAAAAATAAAAGAAGAGAGAACAACAAATGATACCATGGTGGTAATTTACTATCGATCACCTGGCTGTATAGAAGACATGGATGATGCTTTCCTTAGATTACCACATTTTTGAAGAGGTAGACATTAATGGTAATGGGGGACTTCAACTATAGTGACATCTACTGAAAGTCCAACTCAGCTAAGAGTGGGAGGTCCAATAATTTTCATCTTCCTGAAGAGCAGGAGTTGGGTGCATCAAGGTGGCCATCTTCCCACAGTCAAGATCTACCAGGAGGATAGTGGAAAGTCTGGATATATACAGTGGCCAATGTCAAAGGCTGCTGTAAAACCTATGACTTGGGCCTTCTTTAATAACCAGTTGTTTTATGGAGATACTTACTGAGTAATAATATCCTAATATTTAATTAGATCATCTTGGTTTGGACTTAGTGCAACAGCAAACATCGATCTTTGGTGGGCTATCATATATCCCTTGTGCCCCTTCCTTTCTGGTACAGCAGTGATGCCCATCTGTATCTGCGTGGTCAGAAGGTAACCTTTCTGACATCCAGCAGGGTTACATTGACTGGGAGAATGTCCAGTTCTGGTGATAAAGCATTCATAACCTTTAAATGTTTCTAAAGTACATATTGGGGGACACCGTCAATGTTTTTCTGACATGGTTTACAAGACTTATTCCCATCACAAATTCTGATGGTTCCAAGGTCTAATTGACCTTCTGATAAGGTGGTTACAGCTTCAAATATTTATTCAGAGTCATCATGATGATCGGGGGGGGCGCTACCTAGAGTCAGCAATAAGAGTGGATTGGCACTATACCTGATGCCATGCAGGTGGTGGCACAGCAATTGCAAAAGGTTATAGTGTGGATCCTGTGACTAAGATATCCACCTCTGTGAAGCCAGTGTACAATTAACCTGCCACCTGTGCTGCAACTGCATGTGATTGAAGACCACAGGGTGGTTGAGTAGCAATGGGCAACCAATATTGACCCAACCTGTGAGTTTGAGATAGTGGAAACACCAAATTGAAGAGGAAGCAGAGGACTCAGACATTGCCTTCGCAGGAATGAAAATTCAACATTCAGACCCTGATCTGTTATCTCTCTGAATATTTTAAATGGTTGCTGATAACAGAACCACAGAGTGCTCTGTGAATCCTCCAGTGTGGGAGAAAAAGAGAAATAAATGCTGTCAGGCAACAAGCGCTGCCTGAAATGGATGGAGGAGAGCTTGCTCAGGGCTCTCCGGAGCCTGAGCCACACCCCTGTGCGCATGACATCACACGCTCAGGGTATCACTGAAGGGGCTGCCAGGCGGGGCCGGACACAAGCCACCATTCAGCTGACTCCGCGCCTGCCTGCTACCTTGCTTCCACACAACCAAAAATTGGGAGCACACACAGCTCCCATATCCAGGTAGAACACAGTTTTTGATTGTGTGAATGATGTTGTGGTATCTGGAGGGATTTCCATGCCATAGTTTTATGGACCAAACATCCAGATTGTTATTTCTGGGCTTGGTCTCTAATCTAATCAACATTAACACCCATGCCTATGCTGAGTCATGTACATTGCTGCTCTAACAACCTCTGGAAAGGGAGAGAGTGTGCAGAAACAAGGGACCAAAATCAAATATTTCTTCCAGCTCCTTAAGATCTGCAGCAATATGAGCAACTGCATGGGAGAAGGGCCTTATACCTTCATGAACATGGGGACATGGCTCTGAGGAGTCTTATGAGCTCTTGTCATCTTCCTGCTTCTCTCAGTGGTAGGCAGAAGGTAGATCCAAATCTTCTAATAGATATCTGGGTGATTCATAGCAGGAAGGATGCCTGACTCTTAATTGTTTCACAATAGCTACAGTATAACAAAAAGTTATTTAATCATACACACCCTTCAATTAGGCTTCTGAAAGGCAGAAAGCTTGGCGGGAAACCAGGGGTATTTCCAGATGGAGGACTTTTTTGTGGGAAGTTCAGTGGGCTCGCACAAGCTCAAAGGACTTATTCTTGTGCATCCACATCTAGCAATTCTTGCACTAGTTCATGCTGCTATTGTGGCTTCTTACTCTGCTCATTCCACTTTCACCATCCCGAAGGTACCCAATTCTGCTCATGTGAAGAAAGCAACATATTTTACTGTACTTCTTTATTTAGATTTTGTTGTGGAATAGCACACTTTCTGCTTGATGTTCTTCAGCATTCGCCTCCCACACATACTTCTGTCAAAACTCCCTTGGAGCATGGAGTGAAAGAAATCAAGTGTCTCTTGGAGCTCTGAACTTTGTTGTTGATTTCTTAATTAAAATCCCACTGAATTGTTTACCCTTTTCCTGCCTGATTTTCCTTCTCTAATGACTTGGTGGCAATCCTGCACACATTTTCATGGGAGTAAGTTCTATTAAAGTTACAGAGTTAAAGTTACAGAGTTATTAAAGTTAATTCTGAATAAATATGCATCTATTATGCTGAGATGACAACTTTTAAAATTTTAAATTGCTGCTGTTTTGATTTTGGGGGTGGGGGAGACTAAGCACCTTAGTGTTAAAAAAAATTAAATGTTTGTGGGGGGAATCCAATGGGGAGGAAGAGGAGGAGGAGGATATTGATCATTTGGTGTTGCAACCTGAGAAAGAGGGCACGGAAGCTGCTACACTCAGTTGTCCTTACCTCTTTCCCTGATGCTTTGGCCATAGGCTAGAATGGGAAATCACTAAAATATGTATAGCTTTGTTTCTTGCAGGCTAGGATGAAACTTGGATGCATGGTAGATCTTTGTGAGGCCATAGTACCACAGGCGTTTTCAGCCAGATAGCTTCAAGAGTTTCTATCCAAGTGCACTTTAAAGTGTTGAGGCTTGACTTTTGGCCATTTAAGTCTTCTCAATCTGATCTTTGTGATCTCAGAGAAGAGAGAGACAAATAATGTTGCAAACACTCTTATGAAGTGGCTGTCTTCTAGTTCTTTGCAAAAGAGCAACAGCAACAATCATTTGGAAGAACAAAGAAAGAGAGAGAGGAGAAGAGAGGGTTAAGTAGAGTGAAGGAGAGAAAGCTTTCTATGCTACAAAAGAGCTCTATTACTCTAAAACAGCAATGAAAGCTAAATAATAAAGTGGGGGCAAAATTATAATATTCATCAACTGGCTTGAGGGAAAATGGACTGTACAAGGTGAGAACTGGGGGAAAGGTGTATTCAGAAGTAGAAGTGAAGGGAGCATGTGAGGTATACCCTTGGGAAGCCAACCCTTCCTATATGTCACCACCTATACAGGTACCCACTCTCCAATAGGTTGTGCTATGGCTCACCCCTACTTTTTTTTCTCCTTGTGCAAAATTTCCCCCTTCTGTGTTCAAGTTAGAAAAGACACTGGCTGACATCCTGCTCAACACTGCATCAGCTTAGTAATGCTGTGTTTGCACAATTTGCATCACATGAGTAATCCTATTATTTCCAAAGGGCTTACTCTTGTGTTACACAATACCAGTAGCACAGTATGTCAGCCACTGGCATTTCATGAATTTTCAAGAAATTTTTGGAAAAAGATACACAATGTGTTGAACATCATCTGGGCCCCTGGTGGCACAGTGGTAAAACTGCCGCCCTGTAACCAGAAGGTTACAAGTTCAATCCAGACCAGGGGCTCAAGGTTGACTCAGCCTTCCATCCTTCCGAGGTCGGTAAAATGAGTACCCAGAATGTTGGGGGCAATATGCTAAATCATTGTAAGAGAGCTCCGGCTATAGAGCGGTATATAAATGTAAGTGCTATTGCTATTGCTATCATCTGGATAGTCCGTGACATTGCCTGTATGAATCAGCTGTCATTTTAGAATAAACAACCATCTGGATAGGTCCTAGGAGTGAGCTTATGTGCGAAAAGGCTCAAAAGTGGCATAGAATACAAATTCCTGGGCTGAATTTGAGGGACGTTGTTCCTTAATTCTAATGTATGACTGTCTCTTTAACCGACTATTTTACGTCTTTCTCCAGTTGGTGGACCTAGAGAACCAGCATGGCGTAGTGGTTAGAGTAAGAATATAAGAACAGACCTGCTAGATCAGGCACAAGACTCATGTAGTCCAGAATCCTGTTTCACACAGTGGCTCACCAGATGCTGCTGGGGAGCCTACAAGCAAGAGGTATGTGCATGCCCTCTCTCCAGCTGTTGTTCCCCTGCAACTGGTATTGAGAGGCATCGTGCCTCTGAGGCTGGAGATGGCCAACAGCCACCAAACTAGTAGCCATTGATAGCCTTGTCCACTATGAATTTGTCTAAGCTGCTTTTAAAGTCATCCAAGCAGGTGGCCATCACCACATCCCATGGCAGAGAATTCCATAGATTAATTAAGTGCTGTCTGAAAAAGTACTTCATGTTGTTGGTCCTAAATTTCCCAACCTTCAGTTTCATGGGGTGACATCTGGGTCTAGTGTTGTGAGAGAGGGAGAAACATTTCTCTCTGTCCATCCTCTCCACTCCATACATAATTTTATACAACTTGATCTTGTCCCCCCTTAGTTGCCTCTAGAGTGTTGGATTAGGACCGAGAAGACCTGAGTTCAAATCCCCATTCAGCCATGAAGCTCACTGGACTAAGAGGCACCTTTGTAATGTGGTGATTCTCTTTATTTAGCAGGGGGTGAGTAACTGGCCCTATCCACCCCCAGCACAGAACTTCTAGTGACTGTTGCTGGTGTCAGTCATGTTTCTTTTTAGATTGGGAGCCATCTTATTTAGTTATTATTTCTCCATGTAAACTGCTTTGGAAACTTTTGTTGAAAAGCGGTATATAAATATTTGTTGTTGTTGGGTGAGCTAGTCAGTCATGCATCCCTCAGCCTAACCTACCTCACAGGATTGTTGTGAGAATAAACACAACCATGTATATTGCTTTGGGCTCCTTGTAGGAAGAGTGGGATATAAAAGTAAATATATATATTACACACACACACACATGCAAACAAACAAACAAAAAACCCAAAGTCAAATGGATCCTAAAAGGCTGAAGTCTGCCCACCCTGTCTTATGCAATTCCCTGGAAATCCTTGAGAATCAAATATAAACACCAAGTTTATTGTTAACAGTCAAATATACAAAAAAATACATATGACACACACATGTGCGCACACATGTCAAATCCTGCTTAACAGCTGTACAAAAGAAGGCGGAGGAGAGAGGAGGAGAGTGAGAAAGTGGCTCAAAGTGGTGTATTTGTTCCCCTCAGGCTCGGTGAGATCACAGTGTTTTGTAGCTTGAACATGATTTTGCCCATCCCCTTACCCACTCTTTTGTACCCTCCTCTCTCTGTGAGGAGTATGGGTCCCCTTGGCAACAAGACAATTTGAGGACTGCTTCACATGTTACACTTTTAGCAGGTACATCTTCAAGATAGACATATACATAACCGAGACTCTTGTAACCTGTGCAGTGGATACATGTGTTTATGTTATCGCATATATACTATGAAAATGCCCTGTGGAGAGCAGGGCCAATTATGGCTCTCCATGATGCTGAAATAAATGGTTATATAGGGACATGTTGATAAGTTGGTGATCCTATGCGCATATTGGCTCAAAGCAATTCTGCCATCAAGACTTCTTTATTACACAAAAATAAAATACCAGATGTTACAAGCTAAATACATACTTGTATGTTTGCTGGTCAATGGACTGAATCAAGATGATTGATTGATACTTGTATGTATTTAACGCAGGCATCCCCAAACTGCGGCCCTCCAGATGTTGCTGAACTACAACTTCCAGCATACCCAGCCACAAAAAATTGTGTTTATGGATGCTGGGAGTTGTAGTTCAGCAACATCTGGAGGGCTGCAGTTTGGGGATGCCTTATTTAATGCATACCTTGCAGCTTGTATGTGATCCTCCCTCTTGTCTTCCTTGCCTTAATTGGTAATTGCTCATTTGCTGCAGCTGTGATATTGCTCCCTTTCTTCCCTGCCTACTGCTTATCTTGAGAGAAAGGAATTTAAGCACTGCTGTGTATCTTGGTTTGGTAATCAAATGACTAATGCGTTTTTACATTGAAACCAGTTTTGTTTTAACTTGTAAGATCTGGTATTTTATTTTTGCATACTAAAGAGGTCTTGGTGGAAGAATTATATAGGAACATGGGGAACTGCCTTATATTGGGTCAGACCATTGGTCCATCTAGCTCAGAATGGACTACTCTGCCTGACATGGCTCTCCAAGGTTTCAGGCAGGAGTCCCTCCCAGTCCTCCCTGGCAATGCCAGGGACTGAACCTGGGACCTTCAGCATGCCAAGCAGACGCAATACCACTGAGCTACAGCCCCAGCCCCATCTATGCACCTCAAGTGGGTACATGCATGGATGTCTGGAGGGGGGTAAAGAAGAAAGTTGCCCCCTTTGCATTGAGCCAGTCCCACTGAATTCAATGGGGCTTACTCCCAGATTAGTGGGTATTGTGGGTGTAGGATTGCAGCCTTTGTCTTGCCCCCCTGGAAAAAAGTCCTGTGGATGCCCATGAGTCCACTCTCTCAGGCCTGCTCAACTTAGCCCCACCCCCAGCTGTTTTTGGACTACAACTCCCATAATCCCCAGCCACAGTGGCCAATAGCCAGGGATTGTGGGAGTTGTAGGCCAACATCTGCAGGAGGGCCAAAGCTGAGCAGCCTTGCTAGATCTTTAATATGTGCCCATTAGAAGTGCAATGTGAAAAGCAATCCTTAGAGAAGGAACGGAACGTTTGTCATTAGTATGCTCTGAAATAACTTTGTCTGCTCTGCCTTCCCTCACCCCTTTGTTCAGAAAAAGAGAAATATATATACAACATTTTGTATTACCATGGCAAATGGAAAGTTTAAGGTGGGGGAGGCAACAAAGTACGACGCAAGCAATCATAAGGTTCCCAAAGAGGAAGAACTCTCATATGTTGTTATCAGTGGATTCACAGGTTTCAACACCATTGTGATATCAGGCACTCAGAAGGCATACAAACCATCCCAGCCCACCCCAAATCTTGACCAGGCTCAGCAGCTGACCACAGTGCTTGGAACATAGGAAGCTGCCTTATACTGAATCAGACTATTGCTCCTACTAGCTCAGTCCTGTGTACACGGACTGGCAGCAGCTGTCCAAGGTTTCAAGCAGGAATATTTCCCAGTCCTACCAGCAGATGCCAGGAATTGAACCCGGGACCTACTGAAAACAGAGCAGATGCTCTACCACTGAGCAGCAGCCCCACCCCTTGAACTATGGCGAGAAAGGTAGGGGGCCTTAGTGAACCCACAAGCTCCACCTCCTGGCAGGGTCAGCTCATCAACTAGGCGGACCTAGGTGGTCATCTAGGACCCCAATGGGGGGCATGGCAGAGGCAGACTCCATGCAGAGCTGGGCAGTGGTGCAGGATGGCAGGCAGCAGTGGTCTTATAGGGTTTTAAAGGTATAAATCTGCTTTCCTCTCCGGTCCCCCTGCCCCAGCCAATGGCAAGTTACTTTGATCCCCCCCCCCCCGCCCCAACAATCAGTTAAAATTATATTCTGTAATGTACAGAATATAATTTTAACTGAATGTGGGGCATGGGAAGCCAAAGTCATGCTTTGCCTAGGGTCGAAAAAAGCCCAGGGCAGGTCCTGCCCCCAGTTCTCCCTAACTTGAGCCAAATTGCTACCCTTGTGCTCGTTTCGGCAGCGCATATACTAAAATGTTTATTCTTGCCACCCCTTTGTAGCCTTCAAGGAACAGCAGCTAAGGAGGCTGTCAGAAAAGCAACTCTGCCCACTGTAACTGCGAGCTCCCCCAACTTCAACGTTCCATTTCTGTGACAAGATCGCTGAAGATTCTCTCATCAGCTGCTCTAAGAATGCCCGAGAGCTCTCCTCCTCCCAAGATGTGGCACAATGAGAATGAACAATGGTTGAGGACCGAAATAAGAAAAAATGGGTGGATATCTAGAGATCTTTGTGAGTGTGGTGGCATCCATTTCTGTCTCAAAACCTGGCCCAGTAAGGACTGCCTCACACACAGCATTTTCTTTCATATTCAAACAGTCTCAGTGATTTGTTGAAGTACATTCATGTGGTTCCTGTGAAGTGTGAATGAGTCACCACAGACTCAGCCAGCAAACAAGTCCTGGGGTCAGAGGGGCTAAAAAGGGTATGGCCGCCCTAATGGGGATTCTGTATCTATGATAGCTTAATGCTAGAGATGTCAAAATAGGCATGGTCAGACTGTTCCCATGCCCTGTCCCCATTTTCAGGCTAGTTGCCAAAAAGGAAAAAAGGCGTTCTGTGTCCTTAAGAACTACACATCATGTTAGTCAGCACCCCCAATAAAAAAGCTATCGCTGCATTTGCTCGTAACGGGAAACCAGAGTTAAATGGGGGCAGAGGTTGGATTTCTTGTACATCTGGATGCATGGAACCAGTCCTTGCTCAGACATCTAACATTTGGTAAGCCTTTGCCTATGGCAGGAATATTTGAGCTGTCAGTGACTGACCAAGAGAGAGATCTTGGGGTTGTGGTGGACAGCTCGTTGAAATTGCCAACTAAGTGTGCGGCAGCAGTGAAAAAGGCAAATTCCATGCTAGAGATAATTAGGAAGGGGATTTAAAATAAAAATGCTAATATTATAATCTATGGTGCCACCACATTTAGAGTACTGAGTGCAGTTCTGGTCACTGTATCTGAAGAAGGAAATTGCAGAACTGGGAAAGGTGCAGAAGAGGGCAACCAAGATAACCCGGGGCCTGGAGCACCTTCCTTATAAGGCAAGGCTACAGCATCTGGGGCTTTTTAGTTTGAAAAAGAGGTGACTACAAGGAGACATGATAGAGGTGCATACAATTAAGCATGAAGTAGAAACAGTGGATAGAGAGAAATTTTTCTCCCTCTCTCACAACACTAGAACCAGGGGTCATCCCATTAAATGGAAGGCCGAGAATTTTAGGACCAAGAAACTGAAGTACTTCTTCACACATTGCGTAAGCAATCTATGGAATTCTCTGCCATGGGAAGTGGTGATGGCCACCAGCTTGGATAGCTTTAAAAGGGGCTTAGACAAATTCATGGAGGGCAAGTATATCAATGGCTACTAGTCTGGTGGCTATAGGCCACTTCCAACCTCAGAGGCAAGATGCCTCTGAATACCAGTTGTAGGGGAGCAACAGTAAGAGAGAGGGAACATCCTCAGCTCTTGCCTGTGGGCTTTTCAGAGGCATCTGAGAAATGGGATACTGGACTGGATTGGCCTTGGGCCCAATCCAACAGGGCTGTTGTTATATTTAATGCATCTTATACACAATATGCAGCCATTATGTGATTTTCTTCACACCTTTATTATTGTGGTGAAAAGCCACAGGTAGCATCTGCTGTTGTTACTGGCAACAACAACAGAAAAGGAGATTAACAGGAACAAAGCAACAGGTCAGTAGCGTTATAGCTTTTCTGCTACTCTCTTCCCATTTCTGCTACTTTCAGTTAATGTACCATAAACAGAAGATAATCCATGCCTTAAAGAAAAAAATCCAAAGGAGAAATGTGGCAAAGCATGTTCGTTGGATGACTAGCATTTTTATGGTTTGACTTCCTTTAGGGAATATTGGCCATCATACTGCACCAAGTTCAGTGTGTGTTCTAACAGAACATGTGTGAAGTTGTGCAAGAGTGCTCATGCACAAAATGCAAAAAAAAAAAAAAAAGGAGGCACAAACACAATTGCAAGATGGATGGCTGTTATTCCCATCTGCCCATTGTGCAACTGTGTTTGTGCCATTTTTACATTTTGCACAAGCTTACTCTTGCACGACTGTGTGGATATTCCATTAAAACACACAGAGAGCTTTGCACAGTGTCAGCCAGAAGCAGGATTGCTGTGAATTCAGGTGTAAAGTTGTGGTGTAAAGGTGTAAAGTTGTGGGCCAGGATCTTAAAGTAGAGGGAAATACAGAGCAAACACCTATCAGGGGAAAATTAAGTAGTCTGTCACAGCTGTCTGTGGTCACCTGGAGTTTGCAGAGTTGGATGGAACTGAGCATCTAGTAAAAAGTATCAACTGGTGCAATTCCTGTTATCATTTCTTAGCATATTTGTAACCACTGGGAGTAATCTGCCAGGAGTAAGCAGCAAGAGAGTGAATCAGATCCTATGAGTTTAGTGTTGATAGTATCACCCTGTAAAGTTAGGGCTGATTCATCATTTGATGACTGCTGCACAAAGTGGTGATTTGCATGTGTGAAATGGCATCATGGGTCATCAAAAACCACCAAGAGAAACCACTTCAGATATAGTGCTTTTGAATCAAAGCCGTTCACATGTTCAGCTGTGAGTCATCACTGTAATCAAGTAATAAGATACCAAGTAAAAGGAATATGCATGTGTGAATCAACTCTGTGGAAAGAAGAACTATGGTTTAGAAAAGGGGGCTGAGCAGAAATATCAGGAATTTATGCTTGCTACTTATATTCTTCCTCTTTAAAAGCTATAATATGTTATAAAGGAATGAAGTCCTAAAACAGTGACAAAGGAAATCGGAACCTTATGCCTTGTTTATATAAACTGAATGTTGGGACTGCACAGCAATTCAGATATCTCATCAGTGAAGTTACATTTGGGATGGAATGTTGGATCTCCGGCTGACATACTGTGCAACGTTATGTGCGTGTTGCAATGTAACACTCAGGCAGTTGCACAAATGCGTTCTTGTACAAGTGCAAAAATTGTGCAGAGTTGTGCAACAGAAAATAAGTGCAACAGGAAATAAAAGCCATACTGTCCCCCAACTGCATTTGTACAATTTGTGTGCTTGAGCCTGAGCCCATTTGCACAACTTCACGAACGTCAGGCTGCAATGCGCACATAACATTGTGCAGTATGTCAGTCATTGTAAGATGAAAGATAATCTAAATCTAAAATGTAGGCCTTTGTGTAATTAAGAAGTCCTTTAGCATCACAGCCTACAGATGAGGGGCTACTTTATCAGTGAAGGCTATAAAACAGAGGCTAGAAGGCAAATAAGTCAGTGGGAGATTCTTGGTAGAAGCATGCAGAACTAGAGGAATATTGGCTTTTGTATTCCTGAACTATCAATGGCTTTCCATGGGAAAATGCCATCACCGTGAAGACTCTGAACCCTTCACAATACCACTCTGTGTCCATACCACACCACTTGAAGGTATAGGCAAATGAGAAAGAAGGGAAACATTGGTGATACCAGATCCACCAACAGCCTGTCATCCACAACCTTAACTCCTGGCCTTGATCACACTGTTGTTCAGATATGGCTATCCAATAACCTTAGCCTTCTTGGTGGAGGGCCTTGCTTGCCACTCACGGTATGAATCAGAACAAGATTTACTGGAACAATTAAAAACACAGTGTCACAATTTCTTTAAGTTCAGAAGTTTTCATGGTCCCTTGCACACATGCACACACTCACTCACACAGCTCTCCCCAGACCAATCCAGGCTCCACGATGTTTCTGTATGGGGAAAATAACCCCTTGCTGCCTTGTTCCTTAGGTGGGATGAAGGAAGGGCAAGCCACTTTCATGCTTCTTTCTTTTGATGGGGACATCTCATGCCTTCATCCTCTCCTCACAGATCTCAAAGCTCCACTTGGCTGCCCCTCCATGGACCTCTACCAGTTTTTCATCCCACTGGATTATGTTGCCTTGCAGGTGGCTGGTGCAGTTGGCCAAGCCAATGATCTCCGCTGGCGTCAGGACATGATCCCACATATTGAACTGAGAAATTTCACCCACAAAGGCCTGAGTGGCATCAAACCTTCCACCCAATGCATCCTGTGGCGTTATATGAGAGAAAGTGGAAGGACGGAGGGTAGGTTGGGACAGGGGAGAAACAGTGGAAAGGAAGAGTAGACAGGACAAATTGAAAAAGAAAATAAAGACAACAAGGGGGGGATATATGAATACAAGGAGAAGACATAGAAGGGAAAATACAGGGATGGAACAAAAATGGGGGAGAGAGACAGAATATTGTAACTGAAGTTGGCCATTACATTATCTTATTCCTCAGTTTATCTTTTCTCGGGAGAACAGAGAGGAGTCACAGGAGATTTCCCTGGCTTTAAATCATAATGGGAGTAGGAGTCTTGGGATTAGGCAGCAGAACATGTTGCCTTGCTAAACAACACAGCTTCTGTTCAGCTCAGAATCTCTAATCATGGTTACCAAACTATGGAGCAATGGGCTTTGTTAAGAAGAAGGAAAAGAGCCTCTACAAGTATAAATAAAACAAAGCAAGAAAGCAGGGGGGAAATAGTTTGGACAGCCACCCCAGGGCTTGGAGAACCCAAGCAACCCTGGGCATGGTGACCCAAGGAAACAGGGAGGGGAAAGAGCCATGCAGGCCTATGGTTAGCATGGCCTAACTGTAGTTGTGGATAAGAGTTGTACAGGTATGGACAACCCACATCAAAGCAGGAATCTCAGCTCCATCACAGGCCATAAATCATAAATTGTGGGTTCACACAATCATGCTAATGTCAGTAACCGACACAAAACCTAGATTTGAATGACTGTGTGAACTGGACCATTGACTCTCTAGAATCTAAGGCACAGGTATTTGCAAGCTCAGTGATATGAGTTCCTTTTAACAGGAGATTCTTAGATTGAAGCTGCAACCTTCTTCATGCCAAGCATGCGCTCTACCATTGAGTCATGCTCCCTCTCGCAGTCCCAGTCTGCAAATGGCAGCTTTGTTTGTTTCAGCTGGTTTCTGTGTGTCTTTCTAGGCCTTTTCTTAGCTGTGTGGTGCAGAGTATATAACCCCCTGTGCATACAACCCCTGCGCAGCTCTACAACCCCACTTACCTTAGCAGAGTATACAGCCCCCCCTTAGCTATGTGGTGCAGGGGATACAACTCCCTGAGCAGCATGGGTACCTCCTTTGCCCCACCATTACTGCTTTCTGCATGTCTCGTTTTTGCATTAAAATGCAAATACAGGAGTTTGGAAAGCTTCTGTATGGGCAGCCCTATGGGGAACCACAGATCTATATAACATTCATGCCCAATCCAGATCAGAGACCCTCTGTGGCCCTAGGGCAGCGTTCCTAGCCTTGAGTCCCCAGATGCTCTTGGGCTGTGGCTGAGGATGATGGGAGTTGTCGACCAACAACATCTGGAGACCCAAGGTTGGAACATGCAGCATGGCCAAGATGCTAACTGGGGATGTCCCACATTGATGTCGTTCCTTTGAGACTGAAACATACACCCCCACCCCACAAAGACAGGGGAAGGTTTCTTACAAGATGCTCAGGTTAATCATTTCCAAGACAACACAGGATTCAGACTCACCTGTTCCTGGCCCAGGATTATCACCCCATGAGGTTTGACAGGATGCCAGGATGCCAGGTTCTCACTGGCCCCACGCTCCTCACCATCAAGATATGCTGCCCATATGCCGTCACGAGTGATCCAGGTAATGCAGATGTGGTGCCACATCCCAGCTTTTAGATTCATGGGCAGCTGAGCCACCTTTACAACAAAGCAGAACAGTCATATCATGGGTCTGCCGTTGCATTTAAAGTGTGTGGCACAATTAGATTTGGTGGGTAGTCTCCTACTGATGCCACCTGCATGTTGCAAATCATCACCCACACCACCGTGCATTAGGAAGTCTTCTTCCATTGACTATGAAAAGCCAGTGATAAAGGTGGTGGCAAAAAAACCAGTAAGCCTTGTGGCACCTTAAAGACGAACAGGTTTATTGTGGCATAAGCTTTCATGGAATAGAGCAGGGATAGGCAACCTTGGCTTTCCAGCTGATGTTGAACTACAATTCCCACCACCTCCAGCCACAATTTATTGGCTGGGCAATTTATTGTTGCCTACCCATGGACTAGTGGCTGCTTAATCAAATGAAATTATGTTCTTCCAACTGACAGTGCAATATTATTGAAAACCTGGTTGCATTTTGAGCTCTCTCATTTCTCCCCTCTGAATCTCACTCACTGAATTATATTTCCCATAAAGCTCTCTTGGCAGTTGACAACTTGAAGCACTGATTCTGCAGAGAGCATACCTTTTCGGGAGCTGTAGTCTGTCTGGAACAAAGGTGGATATCAAAGAGTGCCCAGGTGAGCATGTGATTGACAAGGCCAGCTGGAGGTGACAGTGGCAGGCCTGTAATTCCACCCATTCCCATCACCCCCAGAATTGCTACTTGCCCTGAAGATGCCATTTGCAGTACTGGCATCTTTGGGGGCAGACAGATGCATCAGCAGAAGGGAGGGATTTACGGCAGGAAAATAGTGCTATGGCCAGGGATGGTCCTTCCTTGAGCTGCAGGGAGGTGTTCACCTCAGATGGCAGATTTTGGACGGCCAGCATGGCAGCAAGGTGTCCTCATGGCTGCCCTAGCTCTTCAGGACCAATCAGACCTTTGCAAGCTTGGCATGGAGTGCTTCTCCTCACCAGTGTCCCCACTAACAGGGATTCTCAGATGTTGACTTCTTCTTCTTCTTCTTTAGTTGCTTCTCCTACTGGAAGTTAGCTATCATTCAGGCTACTCAGTCTTTTGACACTGCATCTCTAAATAGTGATGCTGTGCTTCTACCATACTAGTCTCTAAGGGTTTTCATGATGTTTTCCTTCTTCCTGCCCTTGATCTATCCTTGAATATTAATTGCAGAAGATGGTATCTCTGATGTCTCATCACATGCCCCCCAAATTCTAGTTTCCTTTCTTTTATTGTTCTTAAATTTTCCATGTTTTTATTCATTCTTTGCAAAATTTCTAAATTGGTGACTCTGTCTCAGGGCTGTTCAACTTTGACCCTCCTGCAGATGTTGTACTATAGTTCCCATAATCCCTGGCTATTGGCTGCAGTGGCTGGAGATTATGGGAGTTGAAGTCCAAAAACAGCTAGGGACCCTAAGTTGAGCAGGCCTGCCTATCTAAAGGTAACGTTGTGCTGTCGAGTCAGTGTCAACTCCTGGCGCCCACAGAGCCCTGTAGTTTTCTTTGGTAGAATACAGGAGGGGTTTACCATTGCCTCCTCCAGCACAGTATGAGATGATGCCTTTCAGCATCTTCCTATATTGCTGCTGCCTGATATAGGCGTTTCCCATAGTCTGGGAAACATACCAGCGGGGATTCGAAACAGCAACCTATTGCTCCCTAGGCAAGTCACTTCCCTGCTGCGCCACCACAATGTTTTCAACATTCTTCTATACATCCATGTTTCAAAAGCCTCAATCCTCTTACACATATCTTTGATGAGTGTCCAACTTTCCATTCCATAAAAGCAAGATTGGGGAAACATAACACTTAGTCATTCTGATCCTTAAATTCAAATTAAGTCCATGGTTACATAATATGTTTTTCCATTTTAGTAAAAGCACCTCTTGCATGCTCTATTCTTGATTTTATTTCTTGTGTATTATCCCATTTATTATTTAATCTGCAAATAAATACTTCTAAGATGTTATTATACCTAATACATTGTTTCCCATTATAATATTTGGCACATCAGGCTGCCCTTTGTAATGGCCATGATTTTTGTTTTCTTGGTATTAATGGTCAGACCACATTGTTCACTTGTTTATACTACTCGATTTAACATTGCCTGCATATCATTCTCGTTATCAGATATTAATACTGTATCATCAGCATACCTAAGATAATTTATTCATTCACCCCCAACAGCAATTCTTTTCTCTACCTCATATAAAGCTTCATTAAATATTGCTTCAGAATAGATATTAAACAAAAGAGGTGAAAGCATGCTTCCTTGTTGAACACCCCACTTGATATTTATAAATTCTGACAATTGATCCTCAACTCTAACCACTGCTTTTTGGTCCCAGTAGAGATTGCCAATTATATGAATGTCATCTAATCCAATCCTTTTAAAGATTTCAATTAATTTAATATGCATCATCTCACACTGCGTGGGAGGAAGCAATGGTAAACTCCTCCTGTATTCTACCAAAGAAAACCACAGGGCTCTGTGGGCGCCAGGAGTTGAAATCGACTTGACAGCACACTTTACCTTTCACCCTATCAAAGGCTTCATTATAATGAAGAAAACACAGAAACACATTTCTATTAACATCTCTGCATCGCTGAATGAAAACTTGGATACCAAAAAGTGCCTCTCTCATTCCTAAATTGTTCCTAAATCCAAACTGATTTTCACTTAAAATATCCTCACATTTGTGAAAAATCCTTGAATGTATTATTCTCAAAAATATTTTAAGTGTGTGGCTCATGAGACTGATACTTCTGTATTAATTGCAGGTCTTTGCATTGCTTTTCTTTGGAATTGTGACAAACATAGACTTTAACCAATCATCAGGGATAATTCCAGAGTCATAAATGGTATTAAATAAATCACATAAAACATCTATACCATATTCATCTAATAATTCCAATATTTCAATAGCTATCTTATCTAGACAAACTGCTTTACCTTTTTTCACTAAATTTATAGCCTGTTTTATTTCATCTTTCTGAATTTTAGGTCCAGAAGCAGTTCTTCCAATATCAAGGTTATCCAATCTTTCATCTTCAAATAGTTCAACATATTTTCCCCTGTGTTAAGTTTTTGTCTTATGTCTGTTAAAACACACTTTTCATCATCTATTAAGATATTTGCACCCTTCTTTTAATATAATCCAAAAGTCTCTTTTATTTTCTTGTGTAGGTTGAAATTATTGTGTTGACTACAACTCCCATAATCCCCGAGCAAATGCTATTGCAGCTAGGGATGTTAGGAGTTGTTGTCAACAACATCTGGGAATTCCTGTTAGAGGGAACACCACTCCTCACACGCCTTGCAAAGCCTGCAGGAAGCACAAGGTCAAGGAGCAAAAAGGAAGCTGCCAGAAGCCTTCCTTCCTTGCCACCCTCTGCGCCATTTGCAAACGAATGCGACAAATATTTATATACCACTTTTCAACAAATGTTCCCAAAGCAGTTGACATAGATATAAATAAATGAATCAATTAAAATGGCTCTCTGACCCCAAAGGGCTCACAATCTAACAAAGAACATAAGAGAGACCCCAGCAACAGCCACTGGAGGGATGCTGTGCTGGGGATGGATAGGGCCAGTTGCTCTCTCCGCCGCTAAATAAAGAGAATTGCCACTTCAAAAAGGTGCCTCTTTGCTCAGGTAGCAGGGAGCAGTATGCAAAGGCCATTTTAGAAAGGGGGCTGATGGGAGTTGTGGAGCGAGCGAGGTGGCATTTGGCACCTCACCTCAGGCAACACAATCTGTCAGGCTGCCTGAGGGCAAAGAGTTATAGCCCCACTTCGGGCTGCACTGTGGCCCATTGGACCACAGCCCTTCTCAAGGCTGCTATTTTAAATGGAAAAACACACATGCAGGAGGCAATGATGTGCTTGTTAATATCATTGTCTAGCGTGGTCTTTTCAGAGAGCTATTTTGTACTGTGTGAGAGTGAAGGGAAATCTAAGAGGGGGCCCTCCTGCCACCTGCTGGTTTTACAAGTATTTATATTAAAAATATAATTAACATTTATTTCAGTGTTGCCCAACTAACTGGAGATGTATTTTTAGTTGTTTCATTGAACTGATCAGTCAATTGAAGATTGCAATTTTAGTATCTATCCATTAATTATATTTGGCTCTGATAGACTCTTATCTCCTAGTTGATGTAATTTTTGCAAATGGGATGAGATCTGTTTTTGTCATAGGGAAGGCTAGTGCCTGTGTCTTCCATGAGCAAGGCCTTACATTTTCTTACCTTGTCATTTATTATCAGCTCCATGGGATTCATCCCCCACTCCAACAAGACGAGCTCGTTGGCTTGTCCAGGGACTGAGTAGGAGAAAGGGGTGCCCACCCCTGTTGGGCCCTTGGATTTGAGCCACATGCAGACCGTGAAGGCATAAAGCTCTGGCAGGCTCTTCTTCATCCGGGCGTACATATAGTTGTTCCGTACGGGGATGGTGACTTTGAAGGCATCTGGAGGTTTGGAGGCTGTTGTTTCTGTGTGTGTGTTTAACAGAGAAAGGAGGGTCAAGAAAGAGGAAAAGGGATGGCAATAGAATACCACTAGGAGTATGGAAGAGGTATGGGGAAGAGTTGTAGCTCAAGAGGCAGAGAGCATGCTTTATACGCAGAAGGTTCAATTCCCAGTATCTTCAGGTACTACTGGTAAAGACCCCTGTCAGAAACTCTGGATAGCTGCTGATCATCACAGTAGACTAGGGTTGCACAATTTCAGCCCTCCAGCTGTAGTTGGACTATAGGTCACATTACTTCTAGCCACAGTGGCCAATAGTCAGGGATGATGGGAGTTGTAGTCTGCAGGAGGGCTGAGGTTGTGCAGCCCTACTGTAGACAGTACTGACCTCAGTGTCAATGGTGTCAATATTAGGAAACTTATGTTCATAAGTAGTCCTTACCACTAGAAAACAACCAGAGCTTGTCTATACCAGTGACTCTTAACGCTGGGTCCCCAGATGTTGTTGGACTTCAGCTCCCATAATCCCCAACCAAAGGCCACTGGGGCTGGGGATTATGGGAGTTGAAGTCCAATAACATCTGGGGACCCAACATTGAGAATCCCTGATCTATACTGCATAGTGGCACTACTACAGAAATGGGTGTCAGTTGTTGCCAGCAATTGTCCTGGAGTGCAATCAAGGCCTCCCGCGTTTTTCAACCTGGAAGGCGCCTCTTGTGGTTCATTTCTAAAGTGAAAGGTGCTGAGGCTCAAGCCTGCTTGGAAACGGTGCCCTCTGACCTGGACATCTTTCATATAATCACAGATGCATGAGGGGTAGTAAACCAAATGCACCCTGCACATGCTCAAGCCATGATTGCTTCACTTGTTTTAGACGACAGGTTCTGGTGCTGGCCTCTGTTGAAGTCCATCTATAACATAATAAAAGAATGCCAAAGGATGGGATACCAATGGTATATGGGAAACTTTTGGGAGAGTTTGCCAGGTGTGTAGCAATTATTTTGATACCACAGAAACTGAATGACACAACACTGGCAGATTAATGAGACCAAAGCAACAGGAAGACAAAATCTTCTCAGCACTGAAATTTTGTTTGTTTGGAAGGCACCAATTTTCCAGAGAGTAGCTTTCCAAGCAATAATCGCATCAGAACAGGAAGTGGACCAGGAAGTACATCAAAGAGGAGGGACCTGCTAGCACAGTATGTTGTGGTTGTCACTGGTTTTAGACCACAAACACTTTGCTGCCATGCTGACTATGTCAGTCCTTTGGGACTAGCTGCAGTCAACAAGGGTATTTGGGGGTCGGTTCCATATAGCTGACATTCACTAGCTCCTCTGCCTGAAAAATGCCCCTTGAAATGTTAAGAAATGAGATGTATGGAAATGAGATCTCCTCATTGGCATCTGGACCCCCAGATGCTGTACCCTTCCTTGCCAAGACTGACCGTGTTCAAGCTCTGAAACCCGGCTTTGAAGAGCATCTAACTCCTTCTCCACATCTTGCTGCTGGTGGTCATTACTGCTGGTGATAGATGAGTGTTCTTTTTCCAGAGTCAAAATCTTGGAGAGTATCTGTTCCTCCAGTGCCTCCATTTTGGTGTGGATTGTATCTTCAGTTGGCACTGGGGCAGAAGTGGAAGAAGCATTCATTCGGGCCGGGATATCCTGCTACACTCACAGGAAATACAAAAAAATAAAGAGAGGAAAAGACACTAGATTTTCAAAGTATAACATCACAAGCACCACACCAAAAAGCATGTTGATATAAAATGGAGACCTTGCCATGAGTAACAGGACCGTGTTGCAAAAGGAGTCAAGACACAACCTGTCATTTTTTGTTTCCATCCCTCTGACGAGGCTGATGAAAATTTATAGTAGTTTTTGTGTTCTTAAAACTTCTAGTAGCTTTTAAAATGCCATTGCAAATTTGGCCACTGCAGGCCCGATGGTCAGGACAATAGGAACATAACACACTGACAGCTGAAAGTATTGCAATGCTATGCTATCCCCTATTTTCCATCTCTAGGGCTGTAGGCCTTGTCAAAAATCACAGTGAGCATCCACCCCTTGATGGTACCGACCACTCTAGCTAGCTCATGTACTAAAGTTTCTTCATCAGCCTCTGCCTGCATCCTTGTTCTCTCCCTCTCCCCCATCCTCATCTTCATGTGGACTTTTTTTTTTTTTTAAGTGGACTTCACAGCTCAGAGACCAGGGCCTGCAACTAATTCTTTCTCCAAGCTGACCCTCATGAAGATCTGCCCTAATACTCCATCCAACCGTGACCCCATTATGGGAGGAGAGCTGGTCTTGTGTTGGCAAGCATGACTTGTCCCTTTTGCTAACCACAGTCCACTCTGCTTGCATTTGAATGGAAAGCTACATGTGAGCACTGTAAGATATTCCCCTTAGGGGATGGGGCCATTCTGGGAAGAGCATCTGCATGCTGAAGGTTCCAGGTTCCCTCCCTGGCATCTCCAGGTAGGGCTGAGAGAGACTCTCTACCCTGCCTGTAACCTTAGA